>NW_022595284.1:67493-153636 GCF_009176505.1 Sitodiplosis mosellana
ATTTGCGCCCAACTGATAAGAGATAACAGATAACAGTCTTCAGCAAAATGGTAGAAGGTCTTGAGTACTACAACTTTGCCGAAGACACCAAACCACTTTCTCTTATCAGCTTCGCAATACCTGCGACTGACCGTGGACCATCACTCATTTTCAGTAGATTCAGAAGATTTCGAAGCAATTCAGGAGCATTCAGGAGTGCTGCAATATTTTGATGAAAATTCAGAAAAAAGAAGCAAAACTGTCCGATGATGAATTGCTTTTTAGAAGCAAAGGCATTTCCACTCGGGTACTTATTCGGTAGTTTTGCATTCTGAATTACAACATTTGCATAGAGAGCAGATAGCGTGATGATGTATTATCCGCATTCTTTTGTATGATTGCATGCTGCGACGCAGCCTTGCTGCGTTATGAAAGCGAAAATGAAAAAATGTAAAATGTGAAACTACACATCCAACTACAAAATATCTCTAAAATTGCATTCGGAAAACTTTGTTGTTTGATCCTGGGTTCAATTCGTTTTCAAACATGATCCTTTTGTATTCGTCATTGGCGCCGTTTTTCCTGTATGCTCAAACTACCGACTAGCAGTGAATATTTTTCCGATGCAGAAACAAGTTTGTTCCGTTTTTTTCATATTCGATGAGCACTTTCGCTAGTCATTTGTCTTTATTTTTTTTGTTATCCTGTTGTTTGAAAAAAAAACAATTAGATTTAGCTTCGAATACGGTAAGCCCAAAGGGATCTCGTCCATACATAATAGAAATATGGAAATGTGCATGCATCGAATCTGATTCTGACAGCGATGACGATTACGGTCGTTAAATGCGGTGAATGAGAAACAAAAGTTGTTGAACTACTAAAACAGCTGTTCAACCCATTCGATCGTTGTTATTTTTTCTCTCTCTTCTGTTAATTTGCCGTTCTCATTCACGTCACCGCGTTGCCTCGTGTCTGTGCACACTATCTCTCTAAAGCCCGAAAATCCACGTTATAACATGGAACAATGTGCCATCGTGAGATATATACAGCAAACGACACTATTGTCACATTCGTTGAATTATTCAAATCTAATACGTTTTTATTAAACGGAGAATGTAAAAAGAGGAGGCGAATTTAGAAACTATGGCAGTTTGCATGTAGAACAAAAAAAAATCTAGCACGTGTGCTTTCACAATTTGATATGGTAATCGTTACAAGCATGTTTCTAACGCTACAGTTTTTCATCGTGTTTCTCTTGTATTTTGGGTAGAAAATCCAAGGGTTTTTTTTCAATTCGCCACTGCGATCAAATCAGCAAACACAGTTTTCGCTTGAAAGGAAAAAAACCAGAAAAAAACGGCATGGCAACTACAAATGGTTTTGTTGAATCATAAAATTATTAATTAATTGCGCGTAAACCCTTTCCGATGGAGACATTACAAATTATGGTTTGTTGTACTCGCGCCGTCTATTGAAATGTGGCTATTTTTAGCGCGCACAACCTTTCGAAATGAACGTGTACATTTTTGTGCAAATAAACGCGCGCGGCTCAAGAAAATTTCAATAACACAACACACCAAATTATGTTTTTCGGTGCGGCGTGGGGGCATTTCCAGGTCTGCAAGCCGCAATTTTCAATTGTTTTTCGATTTTCTCTCTTCTCTCTCTCTACGACAGTGTAGCGGGTATTGCGGTTGAGCTGAAATCCGTGAAAAAGATTTAAAAACTCATGCATGCGAAAAAATAAATGGTTTAGCAGCGCGAAAATGTGTGTCAAGGGCAGAAACCAAATTACGAGATTTGTACGCATTACGAATTCGGCTATGTTTGCGTTTGTACACACACCGTTTTCATTCCATTTATGAGTTGAGGGTTTATGCACCACATACACACACGAATACACCCGATCTCTCGATTTTCAGCCAAAACATGCAAATTTTTGCGTAGAAAACATTGTTTTTTCGCATTACTTCTGGAATAAATACATGCTGTCTGCGGCATCATCGGGTTTTTCACCGCAACAACATCAAAAAATCCATTAAAATGGTAATAATTTTGAGTGAGCGCATAAATCATTGCATTTATTCGTTGACACGAATTGACAGATTGAAAATTAAGCAAAGAAATTCATTTCATGTCGAAACGGAAAAAGCTACAAACGCTGCATCATAATGGATCGACCCAGAAACGGTAACAAATGTATATCGAGCAAGCGAGAGAGAAAAAGAAATGAAGATGATGATTTTGTAATCGGCTCATCGTAATGTAATGGTGTAAAATTGAACGACTATAATTTGGTTCGATGGAGAGCGAGAAAACGAGAGAGAGAGAGAGAGAGAGAGAGAAAAACCGTGAATGGCAAATAAGAAACACGAAAAATATTTTTAAAAAAATTGTGTCGAAAGTTGATTGGAGATCATGGCTTTTTTTTTATGTATAAGCGTTGCATCGGTAAAGCCCACGAATCATAAGAAGACAGCGAAGCGAATGAAAAGAAAAACGACGACGAAAACCGAACAGAGAAAAAAAAACACACACACAGAGACTGTGAACAAATTTACGAGATAGTTAAATTTTTGAATTTTGAGCAATTGCATGCGAGCCGAGAGCGCAGAGAGCCCAATTGCAAGACATTTCACATTGGTTATTATTCGTCAGTTGTCGGGTCATTTAGTACCAATTTGTCTGTTTTTATGGCATTCCACTTGGTGTATCTCTTTCAGTGTTTGCGCGGCGCGCGGTTAGCGTTCTCATTAATTCCCATTGCCAATGACCGGACGGGAGAACAAAAGAAATGATTTCTATTTCGTAGCGCCGCCGATTCGTCTCATGATTTTCACTCTTTGCACACGTGCATACGAACTGTTTGTCCAATATTATGGGCCAAATAAATCGATGTGCAATCGTAGAAAGTAATGGTTGTGTTTGCTTTCTTTTCACCCAGACCCAACCGCAAACGGAGAGTTGGTCTCGTGTGTGCACCAATTAATATAGGCCCCGCAACAGTTCCAATAAACATCCACATGTCGATCGATACTATAAATTTGATGCGTAAACTCGCTTATTTTCTCATTTCATAGAAAAAAAATTCTCACACATATCAAGGCACCATTCGTTCGTTCGTTCGTCATTCATCTGAACAGAAAATCAATGGCACCAAATGCGTGTACGCAACGCTATTGACATTGCATGAGCTTAGCCAAACGACCGATTGATCGATCGCGCTCGCACCTATCCAATACGACGTAACATTCTGTATAGTGTGTATGTGTGTTGCAATCAGTCGTCGCGATTACGATACCATTTTTCTCTTTTTATTATCTTTCTTTTCTCCCGGCCATATTCGTCTTTTCCGTCGATGTCGTAGCCGTTGACGAAATTATTTTATGTAAATTTCAACAGCAATATAATTACTCGTCACTTCCACGTTTTTTTCTCCGCATACTTTTTTTCGCTCTCTCTCTCTCCCTTCTCTTTCGAACCGCAGTGCTCACGAGATTATGCCATGAATTATCAATGCTGCTAAGGTTTGTAATTCGATTTTCTCTTTGTTGTTGCTGTTGATTCGTTTTTCCATTCATTTGTCGGCCCACGCATGCATTAGCTCAGACCATGGGCAAATACCATTCGCGCAACCAGTTCAGTTCAATTCAAAGTTCAGTAGTTTATTATGACGCTAGCTTTTATTATGTCGTCACCATCTCTGAAAGAAAAAAGATTGCGTGAGCATAAACGGTTTCTTTTTTTCCTCTCTTCTCTCTCCTCCATTTCACAAATTCAATGTTGAACTCAATTTCCATCATGGGACACAAAAGTGAATATGTACAAAGCACGGCCAAAAACACGATCATGTATTGACCATAAATAGTATACAATTGACATTTAAAAGACACTCATTTATCTTTTCGGCTAACATTCAGATAACTGCAGACGAGAAAGAAAAAAAATTGAACTGATTCGAATGGCAATCAAAATATCATGCTTTCCGTTGTACAAGGATTTAGGATCTTCCTTCCAATGTACACAGTACACCATGCAAAAAACCATCGAAGCAACAACGTTTCAAAATACAATAATCCGAATCGCGCAAAATGCGAAATCGTTGCAGCTGGATACTTAATCAAATGATTTATGTATTGCAGGATTTTAAAATCGAAGTTGAAGAGAAGAAAAAATTATAAGTTTTGTGTATCACCTTCGAATCGATGGTAGTGATTATTAAGTTTTACGGTGGGTATTGGAACACAACTCCGTACAAGTACATACTATTTCCTTTACAAGCAATTTAATAATATTTCGATTCCATTTCAACATAGCTGTTGATTTCCAAACGATGGAATTCACAATCACAATACCCAAATAACACAAAAAATTTGTGGCGGTGGCGGCGGCAGTGCCTGGCCTACGAATCGGTTGGAAATGAGCAATAATGAAGGAAAAAAATGAATTCATAACGAAAAAAAACACACAACACATTATAATCATAAATACAGAGCGCGGCTTGCGCGGCAATTCGTGAGACTTTTTCCAAATGTTTTAATTTCAATTGGCCGCATTGTTTGGTTTGTTTGTTTTTTCGATACATTTTTCGGTTGTCGGCAGCATTGTTATAGCAGTAGTTGGTGGGATTAGTTGATTGGTACATCTATATTTGTTAGATATTCAATGCTACCGTATTGTCATAATACATATGCACCCATATTATCTAGGCTATCCTATCTGTCTGTGTTCGTTTCGTCAAGCCTTCATCCACCGGAAAGCAAAATGCCCAAATTGAAATGCGATAAAATTGTCAAATGTTGTACGACAATCGAAATAATTTTGAATTTAAAACAAAAGTGCATATATTTTTCCGTTAATGTTTAATGTACAAGGTTATGACACCGGTCACCGCCGACTCTATGTGAACCAACACTAAACACAAACACCGTCTTCTCCACATGGAGTCTTCAAATGACATTGTCATTGTATGCGTACGTTCACAGCATAGCATTGCGTAATTTTTTTTATGTTTCGTTTTTCTATTGCCCTTTTCACATAAACGACGGCGATTGTGTGTGTATGTTCTTCGTTTGAGTAATAAGTCGAGACACGATGTAAGAGCTTATTAAGCGTCAATGCGTGCCTAATAATTTCGACTCGACCGTCAACGGTCATTTAGCATGTTCGCTGTTAACAAATTCATAATTCGTATATGAGCGTGTGTGTGTGTATGTGTTCACTTTATTAATTGTATGTTAATAAATCGTGGCCGAGAGAGGTTTCTTTGTTTTCGCTATTACCATCCGCATTCGTACCTTGTTTCTTGTCGTGTTTCCAACCGCTAACTCATTCAAACGAATGTAAATACGACAAATCTTCGTCGCATCCTTCCCAAACCGTTTTTTTGCCTAAGGTTTTAATTAAACTGAACACCATTACCGAACACTCTGAGGTCAAAGCGTGTTTAATGTCGGTTCGAAAATTCGCACGTTAAGAAAGATTCCTTTTATTACTTCTTTGAATGGCTTTTAAATTCAATTTCTCTGATGAATCACATAGGCTTTCGATGAATATTAAGAACGGCAACGGCAAAAGGCAATCACTTGAGAACGCGTCTAAAAGGGATCATTATTAATTTACAGCCCAAACTTTGAACTTCAAAGGATGCGAAAATCCGTTTAATTTACGGAAAAGAAAACAAAGTGTGAAAAACGCACCGTTTTGTAATGAAAAAGCCGCATAGCATCCCATTGTAAGTTCGATTTTAAAATTGTTTGATGGAATTTTAAACGGAGAGCATATCGCTTCAATCTCGTTTCGATTGTTGAATTTTCTCTTACTTTATTTCGCTACAAGTCATGTGAATGCGTAAGTTGTGCGCCACGTTTGTGTTTTTCCATCGCTGTGATTTTTCAAGGTTATTGCCACATAATTAAAATAAAAATGTTAATTGCGATACACCACAGAAGCACTTGTATTTTATGCCGAGAAGCAAATAAAAATTCTTACAGTCAATGTTCAACAGCGCTCAGCGAAAGTTACACTGTGGTTTCAGAAGACACCAAAAGAGAAGGAAAAATGACACAAACCAAAAGAGATTGTTAGCAGAGCAAGAGTAGCACACACGTAACCTGTGATTAAGCTGATCTATTTTTGGTCGTGGCATTTTCGTAATTTTCGACAACGTGCCCAACAATGGACTCGCTTTCTATTCAATCTATTCGCATCTTTGAGCACACCAGAATTTTCTCAATTCTCATTGTCTTTTTGTCTGTTGAGCAACTTGCGTTTAATTTGTTTTCGCTTGATGACGTCTTGTATGTGTTCGGATTCGGTAAGCCTGCGATTCAAGTAGAAGATATATCGGCCACGATTTCTGACTCTATTGCAATAAGCTCACACTTAATATCTTAGAAAGTTTCTTCCTATTCTATACGATTTTTGGTTGAGAGATCTATTTACTGTGTTTTTATATGGATTAGGCAATTCGCATTTGAATGATTTCCAAGTGAATGAATTTCATTGAATTCAGTTCTTGTTCTCTCTTTTTTGCAGACGAATTTTCTTTTTATTTCTTTGGTATTGACACAAAATGGTATTGAGCTAGAAGCAACGAACAGTAGTCAAGAACGGAGAACAAAACAAAAAAAACACATCAATTAATAGTGAGTATGTTTCTCTTTTTTCTAACTGGTTTTTATTATTACATTTGAATCACATCAAACCTTTTAAATGCTAAATAATTTTTCTTTTGATGTGTAAAGAATTTACGCAATACATTTCAAGCACGTTGCTTTTATATACTCCCATCAACACCACAAAGGGGAATACAAAAATAGCGAGTGTGTTGAAAAACTCATTTAATTTGTAAATGTGATTGCTTGGCAATTGTGTGTATGAATCGAATAGAATGATATGTGTCAGATTTGGTAGTTATTCTCGTCGACTGTGTGACACTTTGTAAGTGTTCATCACGTTGTTATTTCAATATTAATAAGAACCGATTCATTTCTAATGTATTATTTACAATCTTTTGCTGGCATAATATTTCTCGCTTTGTAAATGCCGTTGATGTGTTTCATTTGATTAAAAAGTGCTATAGTTTGACCTATCATAGTACTCTGATTCTAGTTTGACTTTTAGCTGAAACCATAATTTCAATTTTTCTTCGATTTGTCGTCATTTTCAAGATTGAAAATAATTGAGAGAATGCGTAGCAAATTCATGGAGGAAATGCTATGTAACAAGGGTGGTATTTCCGTACTTGAATGAAAACATGCAAACCCATTTACGAGCACAATCTCCTTTCAAGAGAAGAAAAGAATTTTTATATTTTGAAAGGTGTCTGGAAAAATTCAGAATAATCAACTATGCATTAAATTTGGTGAAATAATGATTGGACTTCTGTACCTAGGTTCAAATGAATGTGACTGAGTTAGAAAACGCGCATGGTATTTGTGATGAGAAGAAGAAAAAACAAAACATACTCACACTCGTCACACAACCGTACCGAAGCGATTATTAAGTGAGTTTGAGGATGACGACCGAATGCGGAAATATCTTATTTAAATGCTAAACAAAATCTTGAACATACGAAACACAATACAGTCAATAACAAAAAAAACCTAAGACAAACGAATGAAAAGAGAGAGAGAGAGAGAGAAATGTGTTAGCTTTGAAAATGTACTGCGTGTGTGTGTAAGTTTTGAGTCGCGAGCAACGTTCGAATTCGCACCAAGGTCGCACATAAACATTTTGTACTACCTACTTACATAATATTAGCTAACAATCAAAGACCCATAGACCGCATTGATCATTCCATACGTCTTAATAGGCGTGTGTGCCGGTGTGTGTGTGTATGTGAAACGAGAGAGAAAAACATGCAAACGCGAGCGCTCGTTCAATGCGGCCAACAGTGTGCTTTTTTTTCTCACTCAAATGAATGCGAGTCGCCTCTATGAATCCAAATGATTTGTTTTCACTTCAACATCATTGCACGGTGCTCTTTCTTCTTGGCATCGTCTTTCGGTGCGCGCGGTACGCTATTTACATCATTGCAAAGCGAACATTACGAAAAACATATACCATGGTGTACGCGTACACTAAAAGCGAGCTACAAATCGCGCGTGTGTGTGTTTGTAATGCAAGTATGGCATAGCTAATAAAATGATGGCGTTAACTCCCATATGCCTTCCACTTGACACTAAGCTCTTGCAAACAAGTTTTGGCATGAAGAAAAAAAACTGTCAAATCATCTGCTGCTTCTATGTGTGCTTTTATGTGTGAGTGGTGTACGAATTATGGGCAAATGCGGAAAAAATTCCACAATTGTCCAATGTTTGACGGAGCTACTATGCTTTTGTAGCACTTTCTATTCTCTGTTGAACTCTGTTTTTTTTACCTTGACCATCGAAAGTCAATGATTCACTGATTCACACCATTGCTGGAGATCCATAAAGGACAAGGCATTTTTTCCCAGTGGTTTTGCACAACGTGAATTTGAATATGATCAGATATATAAGAAAGTAAAATAGGAATTCCGGTTGACCGTTAGAAAACAAAGCAATGTCAACAATGAGTTCAGCCAGTTCGGCACACTTTCCTTTAACGAAATCAAAATCATTATGGAAATGAGACTAGTTTTTTTCTCGAAACACAGAAATCAGCTCGCTTCCACCTTTGGTTTGTTTATTGAACTGATTTGTTTCCTGTGTCGCCGCCGCACATAAAGTTTGTGACGTCCGTTATGATTATGATTATGATTATGATTGGCGAATAATAACAAACGGATAATGATAATGACCCGCTTGTCGTGCGATTAATGGTCATAAAACACGACGATGAACTCATAAAAAGAACATGTGAATAGGAATGACAGAAAAAACGGTTGGTTTGGCTTATGTTAAGATGACATTTAGCTTAAATTATAATATTTGTCGTTTTTACGTATCATTTGCTCGTTCTATTTCATTTTGGCTAATGGGCAAATGGCTGAAAGCAAACGAAAAGCTCTCAGTTCTCCTTTTTTATACACAAATTTTGGGGCAGCAGCAACAAAAAGGCGATCGGACCGAGCTTATAGTTTGCTGTTGGGAATATTTTATTTCTGACATCATATTTCTAGCGATGCTTCTATGAAAAAAAAACAACAACAACAACGTTAACCAACACAACAACAGACATAAACCATTGGCGCATACAAAAAAGTGTTCATTCGATATTTGCTTTCCGGTTGCCTTGCCCATACTCCACGGTTCCACAATTGTTTTGATGCACATATTTATTTTTATGAATTTTTCCGGCACGAGCACATTCGCTTTAAATGGACAAAATTATTTGGTGTTCTTTTTTTGTTCATGGGCTTTTTTCATGCTTGCGGCTAGCAGCAATATTTACGATTCATCGCTTTAAAATATTTTGAATGAGGTTTCAGCGTAGGACATATTTTTTTTAAATCCTGCTATATTTTTCGAGGCATTTTATAATGAATTTTGCAACCAAAAAAAGGAATTTGATCTCATACGTCGAGTTTCTTTAAACCGCAGGAAGAAATTATCCATTTTAATGATTAAAAAAAACAGCATTCATTAGAACAGCATTGCCTGTTAGAAAAATACGAGAAAAAAAACTTTTGAAAAGTTTCAACGGAGAGCAATACTTATCATAAAAAAATACAAACGATTTTAAAAGCAAGAGATATGAAAAACACTCGGAAGAGAAAAACACCAATTTAAACTTTTTTTTTCGTTTAAAAAGCTTTTAAACCTTGACAAGGGTTGGGAAAAAATTATTATAAATTAAATGACATTATTTGATTTTCTCTTTTGAGCCATCTCATTCGTTGAAATGTCGAACATAACATGCGATGGTATTTTCGATCGATAATTTCATTTTTGTATGGGGATGTTGTGTGTATGCACAATTGCACAATTGCACAATTGCACACGGCACTCGATTGCAGAAAAAAATGCATTGCGATAAATTGAATTGCCTCGAGCATGTAATGAAAGATGAAATTTTATTAAATACTCAAACGGTTAAATTGCTTTACAGAAATTCTCTCACTTTATTTTCGGTGGCAATGTAATCGAAACACGAAGTAATGGTTCCACTTGAAGTTGCAATTGAGTCGAATCGAAGCTCTGATGTCCCATACAGAACAATTGAAATACATCTACTATTTTATATTGCCGTTTATTGAATCCGCAGTTGCGTCGAAGTCATGTCGAAAGACAGCTAAAGAGAGCAAAAGAATGAGGAGAATAACAAGAAATTAAATAACATTAGGAACTAATCATTGAGTACTTGGTACCCTTACGCTTAAGGTCGATTTTTGCGACAAGAGTTGAGAATGAGTGGAGGGCTTTTATCTCTGAAATGTAATTATAGTACAAAGTTTTTTTTCTTTCCTCGCTCTCGAGTAACCAAGGAGGAGTGCAGAAAAATTCCATTTCTGTGGAAATTTCAACGGAAAACGAAGAGAGAGAAAAAAAATCATTATTTTCACATTAAGTATGGGACGAGTGTTTTTTTTTCTTCACCCAAATTCAGCGAATGTTGCACGAACGTTTTACGTTTTTGTGCTTCGAATGTTGAGGGGATAGGAAGAAAATTGTCTTATCGCATCTATGCCATATTATGCTATAAAAATATTTCGGCCTGTTCGGGCTGAAAAAGTGATAAAACGCTATTTTCGGTGGGAGTGGGAGAAGCGACTGAAAACAGCAAAAACAGTATCGAATCAATCATTTGAACAAAGAATTGGCAAGTAGAAAAGCAGATGATAGCAACCGTCGATGCCGGCGAGATTGTGTAACAACTGAAACCAACGCATTGAAGACAACCCCATTTTTGTTACCGAGTAACGCGATTTTGTTATGTCGTCAACAAAAACTCGAAGAACCAAATGAACAATGCAACCTTTTCCTCTCCATGCTGCTAACATACTTTATTTTGCGTGAACTTTCGGGCAAAAAATGTTGAAATGTTTGGCTCGTATTTTGATTCATCAACGGATTTTTGATGGTGTGCTTCATTCTATATTTTCCCTCAATTCGGCCCCATCCGATGAATAGTAAGTGCATGAAAATGCATGTATTCAGGACGCTTCGCTTGCGTTAAAGTACATTTCGGAAATGAAATATATATGCAACATCTTTCGCACATGTGCAGACGGCCAAACCATCCGCCCTTGTTTTTCAAATAACGGCATACACATTCATTTGGCACGTTTCGTAGTATTCTACCATCGCTTAGCTACCAGAACGTTATCCGAATCATTTACACTCTGGCATTCGCAGTAGCATCAGCAGCAATAGCAGCATCAGCACAACTACATGCATCCGATGAACCAACACACCATCAAAGAGTCTCATAGTTGAGCTCGACATCGAAACCACAAGATCACATCGGATTTTGGAACGATAAAATGTGTATCGCCTTCACTTGTGTCTTTTCTACTTTTGACAAGACACACATAAACTACGCATCCTCTTTTGAAAACTTTTCAAATGCGTTGAAAATATGCAAGACTATTATCGCTTGTCGAGATAGAATTTGATTTCCTCCTGTGTAGACAGGACGTGTTCACTCACGTCCATCACACAGAATTCGTGCTGCAAATACTATGGAAATTATATGCAAAATACCATTTATGTACAGTATTTTTGAAAATTCCTTTTTTTCTTCTGGTTCTGAAAACATTTCCGATTGTGTATTCATTCCGAAGCGAATGCAATCGATTGGATCAAATTGTTCAGTTGCAGAATAATGCCAATTCCAAATTTCGATACTGTCTGAAATGCTTGAGATGGAAAAAAAGCCCAACATGAAATGAATACAATGCAATTTTGTGCAAATTGAGAATATGCATGGCTGCAATACATGTACGTATGTAAATATCGGCTGCAAGAGATAGACAAAGGTTGGTGAATAGCATCGCGATTGTTTGGTGGCGCAGCATGCTACCGATTGCGAATGGAAAACAAAAACCAAGGCAAATTCTCCATCAACGATGGAGCGAACGAGCGAGCGAGCGAGCGAACAAGCGTGAGCGAGAGAGTGAGAAAGAGTAAAAGAGAGCGAAAGAGTAGCCAGAAAGTGAAAAATGGATAAATTCTATCATGGGAAAACAAAAAGTGAAGTGTAATTGACAAAGGAAGAAGAAGAAAACACAACACACCATCCAGCGCGATGCGAAGACGTGAACTTAGAGGCAGAAAAACTGAAGTAACGGCAGTCACACACACACATAGACAAATATATACACACACCCAGGCATACTTCCACAGTTGGATTCTGATTCCTCGTCGCAATGAAAGTGCTGTTCACGTATGTGCGTGCGTGCTGTTTATACCCACACGTTTGCTACTGCTACGATTTCAGTCACACGGCTTTCTCTTATCACTAAACACACATTTGAACACACAATTTTCTCTTCCGCACAAACACCATTCGGCTGCCTGAATTTGCGGGTGTGATATTTTTGTCATTCGAGCGCTCTCCAGTACAGTTTTCCAACGAATTTTCGCATTCTCGACCGTTAATCGGTTCTCATTGAAAGCTGCAACGGTCCTCATCAAGAGATAGAGATCTAACGATTGTTTAAATCTCTTGAAAAAAATCTGTTGGAAAAGTGGTTTAAGCGCTTGCTATTATTTTGGAGTGTGTGTGTGTGCTTCCGAATAAAGTCGACAAATGTTTACGAAACGTGACCGAACAAAAAACGCATTTTTCACGGAAAAGAGTTATTTGAATAATTACCGCTTTGATTTTAAATGTGCAAAAGGTGTCATTATGTGTTCACTTGAATCGAACACTCTGTGAACGAACCAACTGAGACAGTGATTTTTATTTGAAACATACAGGACAGTCAGTTAGCCTGTTAGTTTAATTAAAGTGTGACATCTTTGTAATAAATCATTTTCGAAGAACGAAGAAGCAGTACATAGTGAGATAAATAAGATGTCTCTGTTGCCTACACCGAATTCAATGCCATTCATTGCGAGCGGTAATATATTGCCCATAACTGGACTGTATCGACACAGGCACCGGCAATATCCGCAGCCGCATCAGCTAGCTAATCAACCTTATCTACTGGTTAATCCTGATCGATCATTGTATCCAAATTATTATTTAGTTTACGTACCATTGATTGGTTCACCTTCGACATCGACACCGAACATGGTGGCATCGACCATGTCGACATCAGTGTTACAGGCATCAACATTGTTAAATTCATTGTTAACAGCTACATCACTGCTCAACACAGCATCACCATTGAACGCTTTCGTACTGCAAAAGCCTAACTCAATTCCAATCACTTCGTCTTCATCGATCGCTTACATACGGCAGCAGTATCGTTACAATATGAGACCTAGCTATCGGTATGTACCAACTCAACTCAACTCAATCACTCTCTCTTATCAATTTATAGCGGATGTATTTCATTGTTCATATTTATCACACACCGATTTCCATTAATTTCTCATTATAATTACGCATATATGCTGTGTTTTCATTTCCATTGTGTTTGCCTCGTAATATACGCACTCGAGCAATATGTGTTCAGACATATGTGCTCGAGCGATGCAAGGATAAAACTCATCCATCTAAACAAGAGGAAAAAAAAATGTACAAACAAAACTTTGTGTCATATGAGTGGGTGAACAGATTGTTTTGATGATCAAAAGTGCCACACCATAACAATTCCAACAACAAACAATAGCCAACATACGCGACAGCGATAGCATATCGACCAACCAACCAACCAACCAACCAACATAAGCGGCCCAATCACGCTGATACATCATATATTCATGGCAAAAAAGAAGAGAGCCGAAGAGAGATGCCAGTGTGTGCACATTAATTGATTCAATGTCGAACACAAATGTTAATGATGTTGATTGTCGCTCGCTTAGTCGCAGCCTACAAAACTTGAAAAATGTCAAAATCAGATGCTGCTATTTGTTTATCTTGACACTTTTTTCCCAGAGCGCGCGCTCGCGCACCACTCACCACATGCAGATCCGAGTTGATGAAGTTTTGTACCATAGCATAATCACCATCGTTCTTTAAGCGAACAATGAAATTCGATGCACGCATTTTTGCTTCGTAATTGAGTGTTTCATTGTAGAGCTGTTGGCAATTGAATTGAACAAGCCATCGATTTTATTTTTGCTTCCTTTCAATCAACTCATTATCTTTGCGCAGAAAAAATGTTGCTTTTACGCCCAGATTAATTCGAATCAACGGGAAAAACACACATGAAAAAATAAGATTAAAATGAAAAGTCAAGGTTAACACAATTCATTTGTGTATTTCAAGTGCCGTCACTTATGCACCCAAAATAGTAACGGTTTTTTATTTTCGGTTTCGTATATGCATCTTTCACTCAATGGTATTGAAGACGATGAATACCAAATGTAATCTTATCAATGTTACAACATTTCCCTCCATCGAACATATATATGCCCAGTGACGCCATCACTTGACTCAATTGACTTGTAGTGATATACGTTGCAAGGAAGTGAGAGCAACGTTTTTCATAATAACAATCCAATTTCAATAAAAATAAGTTTTGAAACAAATCATTATCACTTGTCCAGTCGATAAAACGGCGGTGTGAGTAAGCTTGAAGTTTACAACACCGGTCCAATTAGGGATTTGCTGGTATTAACAATGGGCATCAAAGGATGATGTGTATTGTTTACACAGAGTGTACTGTACATAGAACCTGTTTTAATACCGCTCAAATATTCCAATTTAATTTTCGAGCAATTTTTTTGGTGGTAACTGGATTTCGCACGCACGCATGGGTATGCATAATACAAATGTATCAACGGAGCGGACGGTCGGTCGAGAATTACCTCGGAAAATTTCAAATAAAAATCTGATTAATATCAATATAGAGTGGAAACATGCGAATTGGCATTGGGTTGCGTTTGGTTGGAAAAATGAAAAATGAAATCATGTAAATACAAAACAAATAGACGAAATGATAACGTACAGCAAATATCAAATCAATGAAATGCACTCTGTGATTTTGGCCATTCGCGTATAAACCGGTACCAGCGCGATATTTCGATAAACAAAATTGTTTTTTTTTTAATTCCACTCATTTCGTTTGAGTTTTTGCCATTTTTGGGGCGCTCGCAGGCAGCAGCAGCAACAACACCAACAAAAACATTCAGTTCCATTTTTTTCACGAAAAAAATTAAACAAAAAAGGTTGAAATGCTAATTTTATTGTTTCAGGGTATTATCTATTCGATGAATAGTTGAACAAAATGGCCATTGTTTACTCTACGGCGACTGAAATTATGCGCAATCTATACGAGTAAATCACCGAAAAAAACACACAACACACGAGCTGTGTGTTTACTCAAGGAAAAAAAATATGTAGCGATGGAAATATGACGGCTTTTCCACCTCAACAAACGAGTTTCATTTTAAAACATTGCTTTTGTTCATTTTCTCTCTCTCTCTCTCTCGCTCGCTCGCTCTCTCGACGCGATTTTTTCGGGAATAATTTTGTTTTGGTAAATGAAACTGCTTTCCTGTTGGCTCTTGCATCAACACAAACACTGTTTGTTATTGTCGTTGTTGTTATTGTTTTCGACGTTTTTTTTTGGTTCGTTCATTAAATTGTGTAGACTATTTCAATTGGAGCGAATGTTTGCATGAGGTGCACGGTCATTTGGTGTGCTGCGCACATGGAATGAGTCGCGTAACCACGTTACACTTCTTTGACCGTTAAAATTCGATATTTATAACACGAAAATAATAATCGAAACACGAATATCAACAATGAGTATTTGCATTGGACGAAGGCACGGTCGCCCGAAAAACCTATCTCGAAATGCATGCATTTAGTGCAATCAACATGAAATTACCAGGTTATCGAGCATAAAAATTTATTTTTACTTTCAATTGCTGGAGGCCTTCTCGTTCAAAACCATTCGAAAGTGAATGAATGAACAGCAGAAGCAGCGGCGGCGGCATCAGCAGCAGAAAAAAGTAGGAATAGTGCGATGTCGAAAATACAAACAGAAAAAAGGCATGTGTACTACATTAATGAGCTTCCTCTTGCAATGGTCCCAAGGGTTTTCAGTGCATTTAATGCACACTATAGTCCAATGATCGTTTCAACTTTGTGCTACCGTTGCTCCCTGACCGCTCGCTTTTTTCTCAAGTACTTCAAAATTTAATAATTTTACGGCGATTACGTTTAAATTTGTGTGTTTTTTTCAATTCCGTAAAAGCTGAACCTAATAGTATAAGTTCTGGCATATAATACCTTTGCCACGCCGTGTTGCGAATGAAAAATGGGATCAACGGTAAAAGGTGGGAGCGGAATGTGTTACATTTTGTTGCAATGTTGATAGGACATAATGTGTTTTTGCTCCTGTTATTTATGCGACGCGATAATAAATCAAATAATGTCCGCTTCGAATGGTACAACAGAACTCAGCTCAGGTAAAACGAAAAAAAAAACACAAACTAAAACCATACGAACGAACTCGACTGACTGGCTAATGGCGAATTTTATGTTTCGCTTCGGCCACTGTTTCTTTATTTAAGTTTTCAATAAATCAAAAATTGCTGTGCTGATAGCACAGCAGCGAGACAAGAAAGAAAAAAAAATTAAACTAGAATTTATTCCGAAAACACAATCATAGTGGTAGCATTGGTAGCTGCCATTAAATCGGTTTATGGGGCTCCAAGTCGTTGTAATCGCACATTTGTTACATCGAGCAAATGGTTGCAAGGGAAATATTGAGGAAGCAGTGCAAAATTGTATGTGCAATAGGATCATGTTTGAACTATACATTGCAAGCGAACATTTATGCCACGATTGTTTTCTCTAGACATACGTATGTTGTCACTTCAAACTTGATCATTTTCTCGCATATTTTCTGTAGTCTCGAAACTTTGATTTCAACTCCACGTTACACATACGTATGGAAAGTATGATTCGGAAACATTATTGCACACACTGGGAATTAGACGAAGGAAAAAAGAAACCGTCAGCAATAAGATTTAAGACGGCGTCTAACATTTAGAGTGTCAAGCATTGCATGGCACAATCATGTTGACGGATGAAAACAAGACAAATTTTCCGGTGAACAATTCTATTGACTATTTGAATTTGCTGTAATGAGTGTTTATGGTATAAACTTGAGCTATTCGATGTAAGGTGACAGCTGTTAATCGATATTTACGTCATTGGCATGTTTCACTGGCCCTTTTCCCCCTACACCCTCCAGCTCAGGTTCATGGAACGAAGAATTATGCTCCAAGAAAGGCTTTCTACATTGAATAGAGAGAATTCTGGAATAAACAATTGAAAAGAATGCCCATGCAGAAATGTTGTTTGCTTTCTTTTCATACGGAATGTGTTTGTTCTTTCACCCCTGACGCTAATTACAACAAACTGCATGAAACACCCAAAGAAAAACAACACAATTCTACCGCTCACAATGGCCTCTCTTTCTCTCTCTCAGGTTTACGTTTTAATATTCTTTTCAAAATTATGAGATAATTATTTCAATAAATTAATTTTTTTCATGCTCTTGTACCTATGTACAAACACATTCACTTGAACGAATGGGCGAAATTTTTGTTTACGGCTGAACTGAATGTGTGGGAATTTTCTCTTGCTCCCAGTTCAATAGCATTTGGTCGGATGAACGCTGTTGTTGTTCTTGTTGTTTTCCGTTGTTGTTTTTTTTTCATTTTGATCATGTAGCGTGTCGTCCACGTTCAATTGCAAGGTACTATTGCTACTCGTCGTCGGCTCTCATTGTTTCCACTGCTCGTAAATACAAATTGTGATTCATAATTTGTGACACAGAACACAAACGCGGAACCAATTTGAAGCGGACTATGCACATGATATTTGTGGGGAATGTTAATTTTTGCGCTCATAATTCTTCGGGTTCAAGTGTAGAATCGTACGTTATCTTCAATCGACATGCCACTTCTCTTTATTCTGCAATGTCGTAGTAATTCATTTGTTTCATTGACATGAAGAGAGAGCTCATGGTTGACTTTGTCTCGTGTCCTGTGTACTTCATATATGAATGCATAATGACAGTCGATCGCATGTGACTGAGTGTATCTCTCTCTCTCTGTGTGTGTGTGACTTGAGCGCAAAAACCCAGTCGAAACAACAACAAAAAAGTTAGTTAGTTCAACGACAAAACCGAAAGCGATGCGCTTTGTTTCTTTCGTTGACCCCGGCGTCTCGTACGCGAAAAATAAAAAGAAATCGACACGCTGTTAAATAAAAGAGGACGATTGTCTGCGGTGCATGCATTCGTAATGATTATTATTATTTGTAAGTCACATTGTATGTTTCAGATAATCAATCGCCATTGCCAGAGTTCATTGTTCGAAGGTCAATATTAATTGTATGCTTGAAATCGATTTATGTGCGTTTAAAAATAGCGCAAAATATTCTCTCACTCAGTAGTCTGACTTACTTAGTTCGCATATATCGTTTTTTTTCCTCTGATGACCCTTTCAACAGCAACGCACCGAAGAAGAAGACAAAATATATATCAACAACAAAAACAGAAACAGAAAGAGCAACACCGAACACGTTTTCGTATATACACTCACCATATGTCGTCGAGAGTGTACAATCGAATTAACAACCTTGACGAGTTCATTTGAATCGAAGAAGGAATGAAACGACCGAATGAAATACAATAAAAAATTCATTACGACAACAAAAAATGTAACTACGCGCAGAAATCATCACATCGATTTTATTTCGCTTATTATTATTATCGTTTTCGTTAATTTGCTGACGAAACGATATTGTGGCTTGTTTTCTTCCGCCTTGTGCTTCGATGATTGTGTAGTCTTTTTTTGCTGTCGCTGATTTTTTGTTGTTGTGGTTGTTACTAAGGCTTTTCATCCCTGACGCAGAGAGAGAGAGAGAGAGAGAGAGAGAGAGAGAGAGAGTGATCGCCCGAAAAAAAAATGCTGGTGGAAGTTCCATAATTTCCATGCACAATTCATGCTGCTGTAGCATAAACGTTTTTATTTACCGAACAAAATTGAGCATCTCACAACATGGAAATCAACAAGAGAATCCTTAAATATTTTCTTCATTCGCTATTTAGTATTTCGTGGTAATTCACGTCGTAATCGTGGAGAATTCTTCTGAAAACCTTCAGCGAAGCGCACAGGAAGAATAAACGCAAGATAAAAAAACTGCTCGCGTTCGGAGGTAAAACGAAATATATGTGCGTCGTTGTTGCAAAAGAAAAGTCAATAACCGAAACAGCACGCATTCGAGCAAAGATGCGGATAACGAAGTTTCAGCATAATGAAAACATTTTCTGTTCTCTTTCCATTGTGATGTGGCGCGTTGTAGGTCTCTATTTTCCTCGATACAAGAAGCGCTGCATATGCTTAACGACGTTTTTTTCTTCTTCAGTTTAATTTTCCTTGTCCAAGAATCTCAGAATTTTATACATCGCCGTCGTCGTCATAAATGCAGCACGTTATGAACATATAACGAGTTTTGTTGACTCGTTTGATCTCTTTTTTCCGTTCGTTTTTCTTTCTACTTCTGCTTCTTCTTCTTCATTTTCCTGTGTTGATTCATTCAGCCAAAGAGGTTATGCGGACATGCCTTTTTAATCAACTGAACTATATCACAAAACAAACGGAGTAAGATAACGACACGCAGACACAAGATTCTATAGTGTAACAGAAAAAAATGCGAGTGTACAAATAAACACACAACAACGTCGTCCCAGGACGATATAATGAGCGAACGCAATCACGTTAAAAATTTACTTCTTGATTTTGTTCTCTCGGTTCTGTCTATTTTGCTTATTCTGCGTATTGTACAAAGCAAAACGTGGGCTTTAATTCTAATGGGAAAAAACCGAAAAGTTTGCGTTTCAACTTCCGGAACCCCTTGTCCATTGATATTTGCCCCGTGTTTGTTATGTGTAATCAGAAATTATGAAAGTTTTCCTCGGCATCTGTTTCCTCCATTGTAACGCGCAAAAAGTTCTTGTGCTCTAAGCTGTTTCAGTTGCAATGATGATGGTGGTGATGGTGGTGGCGCGGCTGCAGAAAAGAATGAAGAAAAACAAAACGTGAGCACACTCTTTGCGATGATAGTTTTAAACGGCCCTGAACTTATTTGTAATTGCGAGTATTCATATCATTATGTCTATTTTTTGTGTGTGTGCTGTGCTGTGTAGCTTCACGAAGCCGAAAGAGAAATACATTCGAAATCATTCATTTATTCCGTATAAACACATACGAGCGCGCGACTCATGTCGAATCCATTCATAGTGCCGTGCCTTGGAATGTGCAAAAAGGTAATACTCGTGAATTTCAACTCTTTTGCTTTTTGCTTTTGCTTCTGCTGTTTGCTGGTTTCATCGTTGCACATTTCAGGCTCAAGCGCCTTTCGCCTCTCTTTTTTTCTTCTACTTCTTCTTCTTCTTGTGTATTCACTTCTCTGGCAGCGTTTTATTGGCATCAGTTTCATGTGTGTACGTGTGTGTATATGTGCGCTGAAGCGTTTGCATATACGATAAACACGAAATATTAAAATGATCCAGAATGGCCGGATAAAAGAATAAAAAAAACAACAACAACAGCTCAAAACAATTTAAAAACAGATTGTTTGAGCTAAATTGTGCGCACATGTTACTGTTGTTTTCATTCGAGAATTCAGCGAAACTGCGAATTCACTTAGCAGCCGTCGCTACCGCCGCCGCTGTTGCAGCAGCAACAGCAGCATCGAACGAGATATATACATTCGAAAATATAGGCAAGTATGCGGAGTATGTTGTTAAGAACAAATAAGAAAAATTAAAATTTAGCGAGAAGAGAATGGAATGGAATGGAAAAGAATGACGGCACAGATAGCAACATGTACACACAGAAGAAGAAAAAAACACATCGAAGAAGAAACGAGAATGGGTTGAAGAGCCAGTATAACCAGAAACATTATTTTCAGTTGCTTTTTCCCAGTCGTTTTTTTTTCTCTCTTCTGTTTCTGCCTCGGCTTCGATAAAATTGCAATCCACGCTTGTTGGTGCATCAAAGCGCAAAATTCACAAGTATTCACATACGAACGGATCGGTCGAAGCAGCAAGAACGATTCGATTGTTGAGAGAGCATCGACATTGCCAAACACAAACAACTCAAGAGAATTCAATAAGAAAGCGGAATCACGAAAGATCATTAAACTTTTCGATGCTTGAATTTGTGTGTTTGTGCGAGCTAGCGAGCGGGAGAGAGAGAGAGAGAGAGCTGCACCAAGAAAAATGAAGAAAATTTTGTGTGCGTGCGTGCTTCTCTAGAACTTTTTCAATGTGTACAGAATACTGATGGTGTGATTGGCATTAAAAAAAGTAGCCAGAGTGAACGCATCCAAACGACATGCCATCCACATGAAATGTCTGGTCATGTATCGGTTTCGATATTGTTCACGAAGTAATATCTTCCGAAGAAAACCTACACAATAATTTTCGATAATGCAAATTCGAATCAGTTGCTTCCGTTGTTACTGTACGTAAAGTATTTCCCATCTCAAAGGTTTTGTGGTGATTTGTCTGGAAAATTAAATTGTTTGTCTTTCGATACATTCTCTAACACACAACTCAATTGAATCTCCTGAACCACGTTCATCAATTTGTGTGTAGCATAAACACAATTTATACTGTCTTTCATTCGGATGGTCTAGACGGGCCAAAAATGCGAATAGCATAAACAAAATTGCTCCTCACAAAATCGAACAAGTAATATCACGTTGAGAACAATGTAATTAAAATGGAAAACCGTTTTATTGTAAATTATTGGTTTATTTTTGGATTAATATTCAGTTGTGTACAGTACGCGTTGAGAAGATTATTGCACTGGCCAGTTGAGCAAAGCAGACACAGAGAGAGGAAATGAGAGGCCGATAAACCAGTAAAATTTTGTGTTTATAAATATTAAATGAAATATATCGTTCTTCCTTGAAACATCGATGCAAAACGAAATCGATTGTGCGTTGTTTCGGCATATTCGATATTCCACACAGGAAGCTAATTTTATCGGTTGTCGTTTGCCTCCTTTGCTCTCTTTGGTGCAAATTCTAAATAGTAGCTCGTTTATGTGTGTATATATGTACGATATTTTTTGCAACTAGAATTCCATATATATTCATTCCGAGTACTCGTTCCGTGCGCTTCCTCACCTTTCATTCGTCTTATGATTTTAAATTGCCATTTACATAGAGAGAGAGAGAGAGAGAGAGAGAGAGAGAGAGAGAGAGAGAGAGAGAGAAGGAAAAGAAGAGCACACAACAATATCTAGCAATATCAAAGGTTGTGCAGGGCACTTGTTCGAAGGATATTTTTTGTTCACCGTTCATATTGTATTCATCGTAGGTAGATGTAGCATGGCAATTGCATGCACGAATATGCGAATCAACGAAAATTTGTGTGTACACATCGTGCTTTTCACACACACACACACACACACACACGTATTATTATGAATATTATTTGCTATGATAGACGTTATATTCATCGTAATATTTTTATTCTCGTTGTGCGCGAATGCGCGAGAACAACGCATGTACGCCGAAATGATCGCACGCATTTACTCAGGCAATTTATTATAATTTCAGCTCGTGGTTTGTTTTTTATTCCTTTCTTTCCACACACAAAACACATTCTCTTCTCGCATCACGTATGCGAGTGGCAAACTTAATAAATGAACAAGGCGTTCTATGTTGGTTGGAGTTGTGCCGACGAAAGTTCGTTGCCCGTGAAATCTGAGAGCGATTAATGCACACACGAGAACGTCCAAGCGTCCGTTTTGTTATTTTCTTTTTTTTTATTAAAAATAATTTTGCTTCATTTTCTTGGTTGATGTGTTGCTGAGTAGTCATGCGTCGATGGTATCGTAAGCGTTGCATTCGTTCGAATCAATGATTTTCTGCGTTCGATTCGCAATTAAAGCATTAATCGAAACGACATAATAACCAAATGTTTATCAAAGTCCGCACAATATTATCGGTCGGATAACAAGAATCGACTAGAACAAAAACAGCACGTACGTATTCATTACAACGAACAGAAAGAAAATAAAACTCAATTTAAGCGCAACGCATCGCAATCTAAAACCTGGAGCGCCGAATCCAGCATTCGATGTTCGAATGATGATTATTATCAATGTAAAGTCTGGTTTGTGCATCGAACGAGTTACGTGTGAACCGAACAAATGCGCTTTGATTACATGGCTGTGTACAGATATTTTGTGATAGTCATCTTTTGCCTAGCTCCGTACTTCGCTGTACCTGTATATTATGCAGCTTGTGGTTTCGGTAAAATACAGAGCGATTCTTTATTTCTGCAAGAATCGAAAAAAGTCGTGCAGATTCCTGGGTTTCATGGCATTAAATAATGCAGTAATATGGATTAATCACTGCGAGAGAACGATAATAACACGAAGAAAGAATCGAACATTCCAAAGTTGTCGCTACGCTTCATGCGCGCTGTCTTCTTTTGGTGAGAAGTTGTCGAGACAATGGCACAACATACGGGTGATGGATCTAGCAACTCAATCAGTTTTCAGTAATCACATCTCGTGTCTGCGCCTCAGGTGGAATGAAAACAATGACAGTTTTTCTCCTCTTCAGTCTATCTAGACCTCGTCGTCCTCCTAAAATGTCTTCGTCTTCCAATGAAATTGAAATTGTGGCACATTTCGATGCAACATACATGTTCATTTTCCCTAGAAAACATGAATAAATGCAAGACGCATTTTCGTGGGATAAAACGCATTAAAACAGACACACACACCGCGCCGAGTTCAAAATTCTAATTTAACATATTTCTTACTAATTATACACATCATTCTGTGCGTCATTCGCTGTCAGCATGGCGATAGAGATGCATTGCTGGGGATTTAATACAACTTCGAAAAGCGAAATACCTTTCCAAAGAACAAGCCCAGTGAGGTCGAGCCAAAACGTTCCTACTTTTCGGTGACAATGAACAAAATACTTCAACAAACGCTTCAGAAACGAATAAGATATGGAAAAAAATGGAAGAGAAAAACAACAAAAATCAGACAAATCTCAGTCAGCAGAACAAAAATGAAAAGCAAGCGTCAACACGTTTCATGTTGTTGAAATCCACGCTAGGAAGCGAGAGAGACGGGCCGCTGAAAAACCAAAACAAACACGATATCGAATCACACTCGTTTCTCAGAAATTTTTACGATATAAACAAGGTTAAACTCGTGGCTACTTTTCAGTCTCATAAATATAGGTATACATAAGAAACCATAAGCCATTTCTCTTCCATCGTTCTTTTTGTTCGTCTATTCGATGAAAAAAACATTTTCTCCGCGTGTTGCTATGGCAGTCTAATGAACTTAGAAGATGTTTATTTATACAATGACATTCAGACCAAGGCACATGCTCACACACCGAATTCAACGATAACGAAATTTGTTTTCGTTAGCACCACGCTAATATGTTCATTCAATAATGTCACCAAATAAAATGCGTTAAAATTTCGAATCAATTACTCAATAGATCTATTTTTGAAAATGCGCAGAAGAAGAGAGAGAGAGAAAATCCGACACTTTTGCTTTATAGAACGTACATTGTACTAATCGCTACGGATAGAATAACAAGTGTGGTTCATGCTTTGACATAGTTTTAACATGAGAACAAAATTGGTATTGTGGTGTTAAATTTACTTGGAAAACCACAACAAAATATGTAGCAATCGTGATGAATGCCTCGGAGTTTAGTGAACATGATTCACACAGTGTGAGAACAGTAGATTTTGCCAACTTCATCACTTCCGTTAATTAAACGTATAATATTACCCAATAAAGAGAATGATATCAAATGAAATTCCATTTTATTTTGCTCATCGGGTTTCAAGACCTGAATTGAATTCTGAATAAGTTTTTCTCAGGACGCCTCGTACACCGAAAGCTTTACGTTGTGCGGGATAGCAAATGTAGTTCATGAGCTGGAATTTAAAAATGTATACTGAATTGTTGTGACTAGGAATAAAATGGCACGACGTTTTTGCTTTCTAGCTGTATAGAAGCGAATAGATTCCACAATTTTTTATTCCACCCAGCCAAAGGAGAGAGGGAAAAAAGACAGTTTAGATCCACACTGGCGGTTTGTCATCGGACATTCCAGCACTCTTTCTGAGTTTTTTGCTCACGAAGGTTCGTGCATTTTTTCTTCGCTTTTCTCGATTTTAGTGCACATTTTCTTTGCTTATTTTATTGTTGACCGTTCGCCCGGTTACGTAAATTTCAACTCTTATTATTGCACCCGATGGTAGATTTCATTACCCTGCATATAACGCTTGCTGTATCGCAAAGAAACAACAATTTATGTGTGTTACACCGTATTGCCATTCATATGTCCTTTCTATCTGCCCGGATAAATGGGAATTGTTGTGCAATATGCTTCGCATTTCAGATGAAATTTCGGTTACACCGAGCGGAGATCAAGTCGCATGAAAATTGCATTTTATAAATGGCACATTGCATTCAGTGTCTGCCAGCCATTTATTTAACATTCAACCAAAAAGCATACGGTACCGAAGATTTTTGGGGCTCAAGATTCAGTCACCGGTTGTCGTTTTCTATCTCTCGACCTGATCGCATACAAAACTGCCACACAATCCACAACGTGTATGTGTGTGTCTGTTGCATTGGATATATGGCCTGTTTCTTTTATTCTTTCACATTGAGCAGTTTGCGCGCACTATGTAGTCACATAATAAACAGCAGGTGCAAATTTTTCATCTTATTTCATTTCAAATCGAAAGGAAATAAAGAGAAAGAAAAAAGATCGGTTGTGTGTGTGTATCTGTGTATGTGCAATGTGTACGACGTATTCCAATAAAGAGACAGTTCGTTTCGAAATAAATGGACGAATGAGTATTTAAACCATCGAAGGAAGCTGTGGTTTTTGGGTTGAGAGCATTGTTATAACAACTGTCGATTCTGCCACATACACATACTTCTTCCACTCTTCTCACTCGTCGAAATAATTTGCCGATCGCTCGATACGACCTGTCATTAGTTTATTCGATTGGTTTTACTGCACTCTTTTGTTCATATCGCATTCGAACGACAGAGATTCGATGCATTATACTTCCATAAATTAGGCATTCCAATCGGGTAACGGTAGACTGCAGCCGCAGTGCACCACTTGAGTGGTATTTGTTTGTGAAAGAGAGTGATATCGCGATGAAAAGTGAAGAGAAGTGAGTGAGAGAGAGAGATAAAGAGCAAAAAAATGAAAAGTACTCCAAAATTGAACCATATTCCATGCAATGTTTGACCACAATCTCTTTACAATCACTTTACATTGAACCGCACAACACCAATTAACAACGGATATACAGGATAGAGAATGACTGAGTGAATTACACACACACGTCGCTGCTATGCCCATGCAAAATTCAAAATAAACCATTCGATTTGAAAATGGCCATGGTCCATTTTTTTTCGTTTTGGGAAAGCAAACCAGATTCAATTTGTGCAATTTAGAGACAGATACTTTTCAACGCGTCTCTCTTTTTCCTCGCTGTCTCGGCCCATATCATTTTTAATTAATAGAATGTGTGCAACGACAACTCTCAAGGACAATGAATGCACAATTGCAATAACAGCCACTTAAATGTACTTTTCTTCGAAATTGGCTGACACTTTCTTCTTGTTTTGGGTTTTTTTCTGCTTCAGCATAGACCAAATTTCAATGAATTGTTTTCGCATTTTTTTTTTTCATTTGATTTGTCTAATATTTTTGGAAGTGAATTTGTTTTTGTTCATGAAAAACGCTGGAACAAAAATACGGATATGACCCTATACAATCAAAAATGAGCTACAAAGATAAAGACTAACTCAAACATTGCGAAGGTATATCATCTGTGGATTAGTGCAACATATTGGAACTTATTTCGGTCTGAAACGAAACTAACGATATGAACAAAAAAAAAGCAATTCCGCGTTTGTTTGTTGGCGAGAGAGAAAAAGAAGCAAGAAAAAGGTTTCTTTTTCGTTCGAATGGAACAATACTCCAGCTTATACCTAATTTAATGTAGATAGATACCTGACTAAAAGTCGCATTTGTACCTTCACTCTTGATTTTAGTTATTTCAGACAGAGGAAAAAAACTACCCAAAAGTAATGCGTGCATGTGCGTTACGGTGTGGGACAATAGAATCGAAAAGGCTCTTAAAGTTTGAAGGCATTCGATTATCTTGATTTTGCTGTTTGCTGGTCGTTGTTGTTGTTGATTTTCGTTTCTACTTCTCTTCTCCAGTTGTGTTCCACTGATTGAAATCCACTGTATCGAAATGCGTCGAACGCGCCGCATGTGCACACTGGCCCAACATGTTATTGTAACCGTGTCATTCCTAGTTCGTCATATACTCAGATATCTCTGTATGGCATGGGACTTGTTTTTATTCTTAATGATAGGTGTATGCTTTTTTTTCTCTCTTTTCGTTGTTTCTTTCACATATTTTTCAACGTGCTCTTTACATATGGATCCTATTTATTGCCGTCTCGTATTTCGTCTATTCGCCTTTTTTCTGTCCCTGTGTATCGCTGTATTCTTTATGTTTTTCAACAGTGTACACAAAGAATGTTCATCGGCTTGAGTTTATTATATGTCTATGAATCCATCGAATGCATATTCCGAAGTATATGCAGTTGTTGTTGTTGTTGGCTGTTTATTCACCACCAAGATCATCGAGATTGTATTTGTATATACGAATCAGCAGCTAAAAATAAAGGTAGAAAAAAAGAGAACCGAAAACAAAACAAAAAAGAGTCGCAAAAGAAGACGCACACTCACACACATCCATACAATGCTGCCATAGCATTTAGAATGTTAACACGTTGCACCTGAAGCCGTGTTTATGTAGGTACATATCAGCCCGGTTTATGTTTGCCCGTTTGAACGGGTCGCACGAATGCATGCTTGCGTGTGTATCAGTGAGTGTGTGTGTGCATAAAAACATTTGTTTTTTCTATTCTTTCGACATTTTTTTTGTGTTGTTGTTTACAATCCACCAAATTGTTTGTATACCATTGAAGAAAAAAGAAGAAGAAAGAGTACATAGATAATCGTCGATCGATGTATAGGTGAATGCCACTCCGTTCAACTGTTTTGCTCTCTCTCTCTCTCTCTTTCTGTGTGCAAGAAAATGCATTTGGTACATAGTCGCATTGAGGTGAATGAATGCATGCTCGTCAAATGTTTTCAGTGCCTCGTCGTTCAAAAAATAAGCCCACGCACAAACCCGTACTGCATTTGCACATATGTAACCATGCGTTATGACTTCCACGTTGTGTGTGTCCAAAAATGCCATAGAATTTTTCGTTCGATGAAATGACGGCAACGTTGCGTCTGGGTTTTTATTTTCAAGTATTTATTTCTTGAACATTTTCCATTCCAGATTGGATTTGGGTGCATTTTTGGTTGTTTCAAAACCATATGTTTGCTGCAGAGGATGTTCGTTTTTTCATTCGATTTATGCTATGATATTTTGTGTTCTCGGCATGAAAATCCAACCAATGCCGATGGAAAAATTGAATATATCTCGTCGTTTGGTGACAAATATCAGTTCTGATCGTGTTGATTCTAGCGACACTGGAACACTCAATAATTTTCGCAGTTTATTCGTGATGGATTCATTTGATACAGACTTAAAAAGTCAATCATTCACTTTGGATTTGCCAAAATGAATTTATCATTTCAGTAGCCGGTAGTCGGTAGCAACTGTGAAGCAACCGGCTTATTTGTGTGACTGCTGAGATTGGCTCTACTGAATAATCCATTATTCAGATTTGCCACTGGTCTTAATAAAATTCTCTAAAATTCGAATAATTGACGTGTCGTTAGCCCCACATACACACAAATTCCAACAATCATTTCAATCGAATTGGATGCTGTCTACTGAAAGTATTTCGCCTTGCCTGTCACATATCTATGCATCGCTATTTAGCTCACCAGTCCATTGCATTCATTTCATTCGTCGCCGTATAGCTGTGCTCTAGCCTCATTCAATATACGTGTCGCATTTTATACTTGTTCCTTGCACACATTTTCAGCAGATTATCGTTGACATGAGGCAAACAATCTTTGAAAGAAGAAAAAATTCTTGTGATATAACTCTTCGTTTCGTTTGAGCGCGTGCATGCTTGAATGGTACATTTGAAAATAGTTTGCCATCGTTCAAACCCCGTGTACGTGCTCCACATATCAATAAAATATGAAAAGAATCGTAGTGCTTGCTTGATTGCTGGGGCAACGTCGATTCTATTTTGTTTTTCCTTCAGTTTCCAGAATTACATATTTATCATTGCAAGTTCTGCTAAACTAGCGGAATATGAAGGAAAAAATAATATATAAATAAAAACTGCTGCATGCTCTATACTTGATTTACAAGAAAATAGAAAAGAATTGAGCTCAAAGCAGACAACATGACATTGATTAAGCTTTATATGATATTTTTATCTAGCTCTTTTTTCCTATTTCTCTCCGAATAAATTGTACAGAGAACACTTTGAAACGATTTGTTGTTGTTGTTGTTGTTGATTCGTATGCTATCAATTCTAATCGCTGCGCCGAAGCGGTGTTGGTGAGGACAGATTTTATTTTCTACTTGATTAAAAATCATTCCAACCAAGTTTTATTTTTAATATTCATTCGTTTGCTTTGCTCAATTCGCTTTTTCACTGTTTTTATATGGAATAATGAACGGTATCACATTATTTCTCCGGTTCGAACGATATGTTCGATGCGAATGGAATATCAAGGTTCTTTCCTCTTTGTGATTTCGTCTTTTGTGTATGGATAAATGTTCGATTGCAGACACAAACAAACGCATATCAAGGCAAAATAATTATCGATATGAAAACCTACTCAAAATCACGAGTGTTGTACATTTTACACTACAAACACGCATAACATTTTTTTCCAACATATGTCACGCTTTATTTTCACGCATCAAACTCATACCCTTCTTGTGTACGTTTGTCGACTGCAACGTGAACATTAATTTTAGATGGATAATTTCGAAGTAAATTTTAAAAATAATCACATTTTCTGTGTGATTTTATATCTGCGAACAGTTCACAACAGTTATGAAACAATCTTTGCCAGTGCTGTTGGATGACGCAAAACCATGTCAATTATCTGAGATGGTTCTTATCATATTACCAAGTAAAAAACTGATAGAGAAATGTACACAACATGTAATTCGCATCAAAAGTAACAGAATTCCTTCTTCTACATCTGTTTTATTAAAATTGTTTTTTTCTTTAGATTGCTATTTGATTTGCTGGAACGAAATCGAATAAAAAAACCTCGTCAAATAGGGAATGGATCCTTTGTTGAACCGAATGTTGGAAAATCCAAAAACAAAAGAGATCCGCCGAAAATGTTAGCACACAAAATACAAAGTGTGAATCAGCCGAAGTGCTTTTATTGCTTTTGTTTAGGTTTAGGTGAATCTTCTTTCTACTGCCGCATTTATTACCATTATTATAAATGGTGTGTTGAACGTTAATAAAAAAAAGTCAAGCGATTTAGTCTGTTGTTTAAGCTGTGCTTGGGTTGGGTTCGTTTGCGCGTATGGGTTCCTGCCTGCATTCAGGCTAAATCAACCGATCGCAGATATTTTCTCCATTGGCAATACGTGATTGAGGTCTATAGCCTCGCAAAAGCCACAGGCTACAGTGAGAAAAAAAATCTATATATAAAAAAATAACATCTAAAATGTTTTAGTCGATTCTAAAGTCAAGACTCGACAATTTTGTATTCTAGAATGCAGTCGGTACCTTCTTTTCGTTCGTTCTTTTCGTATCGTACGGATACGTTTTTTTTTTCTTCTTTCAAAAGATTTGTTCATTCGCTCAGGTTCAGTAACATCTGCCACTAAATGCAAACCAACACACTGACGTTTCGATTCGTTTCATTAGGTTTTTTGTTGTTCATCGTTGCCGTCTCTCTCTCTGCCTTGATTTTTTCGGTCTTTTTTGTTAGGTTTTTGGGATCGAATTTAATTTTAGTCCTTTTTATAACCTCATCGTCTGCAGCTATGTATTCAGTGTTTTTTTTTTATTTCTCAACAAACTACACAATTTCTGTCTGCTGTTTGTGAAGAACCGAACCAAAGTTGTGTCCAGAAGAAACTGAAAAGAAATGAAAAAAAAACTCTTCAATCCCAATGAAATCAGAAAGAAATCACACAACCAAAAATCTGCTCCAAACACTAACAATATTGTTGTTTTTTTATTCATTCGAAGAGACTTAGGCGCTAGCAAACACGTATGGCAAAGTAAAATGCTGATGTTGCAAAGACAGAGTTCAAAATCTTCGAGTTTGGTCGATTTTCTTTGTTTTCTTTTTTGTGTTTACTGATTCGTTTTTGCGTAAGATTCCATTACTTGCACAAACCATCGAACACGCGAACGAAGAGGGCATTAGCACCGAAGGCATACTTTCAATGTTTCTTCAGACGACCATTAAGGTGTTCTAAAGTCGTCAAACTTTTCGCATTAGTTTTCGAAACGATGAGAAGAGGAAAATCATAATGAAAGGCAATATCGTGGAAGAAAAGGGCTTAAATTAACTGTGTTTCGAACCAACAATGAAAATTCTGAAAGACTGTGCACACACAAGGTAAACCTAACACTTAGATCACATCGCGTTGTGTGTGTGTTCATCGCTAAATGTTGAAAGCATCAGATGTGAAACAGACAAACAGCGTTCTGAACGTGGTGAAAAGTTTCTCGTTGCTTGTAAGTTTTCGGTGGCGGAACTTTGTGCATACGAAACAAGTCGCAGCCGTTCGCTGAGCAATGAATAAGTTTTATGTTTGTTGACTGGCAAATGTCAGTTACGCTTTGGGCTACAAACGTACTCCCGCCATATGTTCAGTTCAGGAAGACTTGAATCGCTAAAGTCTTACCATGAAAAACTGCCGACATCATTACTGTTATTAATAAACTATCGCTATTTTGTGACAGCAAGTCTCTTTCTCTCTCTCTTCGAGTCGTCAAAAAGGGATATATTCCCAATATTTATTGCAGTAATCATTTGTAGTTTGAGCTATCTCGGGCACAACTTTTCGCTTAAAATGACAAAATGTATTCGTATAGTGACAGAGCAGAAAGGGACTGGATAAATTTCCATTTGCGATAAGAATATTTCGAAAACTATGGCACTAACTTCATTTTGACTATCTCAAAAACACTACGAGACACTTCTTTTTTTATATAACACAGTCCAATATATCTTCTGATATAGCCACATCAATTTAAATTCCAGCAAATAAACTCAACGACCCAAGATAATGACAGTATTGGATTGAGTGGAGAGCGTTTCACGTGAAACGTACACAGTTCGAATAAGCAATCAATTTTTCATTGACGATTTTCGCTTTATATAGGAATCAGTTCATGCATTGGCCCATATGAGTATTCAAGCCACGTACAAATACGCGCAGATGGTTGAGAAATAAAAATGAGATATAGTTCGGTGCATTTGATTTTCAAGTGTCTCAGACGGAATGTAATATTTATTTTTCGATAAAGTATCAAATCAAATCAAATTTTAGACCCAAAAATCCTTCGGCATTTTGATAAATTGTTATATTATTATCGTTCTGCTGCTAAAGACCTTTTTGATTTGCTTGCTGCTTGAACACTTCCCTATGCTACTTCAAATGTCGAGTTTGAGCAACGAATGTGTTTGAAACTGGAATTTTTCGATTCGATTCCTTTCGACTGAATTGAAGCTGGATTGGTGACTGATTGATGCACTTATCTCCAGCTGAGAATCGATTAATAATTATAAATGCACAAAATGAGTAAACAAAAAAGCAGCGTTTCGAGCGAGTTAAGAGTCGAGACGAGTGGTTTGTGCCGTCTCTCTACTCAGAAAACGGCCATTCTTGTGCTATGTCATCAATTTTGTTGGAGAATGAAATTGTTCTTTTTCTTCCAAGCAGGATTTAGTTTCTGGTTTTTTGTGTTGATTTTCATCGTGATGTTCTCTTTGTGCGCGCACACACGTAAACGAATAAAAAAAAACGTCTTTCAATGGAAAAAACAAAAAAAAGGTTTTTCAACCTTTTGTGCCGGCTTCATATTTTCATTTGGTTCATTCTTTGTGTTTCATTACATGAATCTCCCTTATTTTGTCGATTTATTTCGACGCCCAGACTCACATCAAGCGCACTTATCTGTGGATGAAAGAATGGGCCTGCATGCACTCTCTGGGACAAAGGGAAGTGATCACTAAAAATTCTCGATGCTTTTTTTCTTCTTCGTCTAGTTTCCATATAAAAAAACCGAACGCCAATCGAAGACCGAATTAAATGATTCGAAGTGAAAATTCTGTGTCTAGAAAGTTCTTCCATCGCACGAAGTAAGTAGGTGAAATGAAAAGAAAACGAATGAAAAGTCAACCAACAACAAAAATTGTTTATGATAGTCAATCTGGATGCAGCTTGACAGCTGGTACATTCATTTTTAATCAGTTTAACCCAGACTGAACAGAGAATACATCATCATCATCTTTTTGAGTCGCACAGTCTCTCACCAGAATCCAAACCATGTTTGTTCAATATAAATTTTACTTAATATTTCCATTGACATGCAAGGCAAACAAACATAGATAGAACGAGAAAAAAACCCAGTGACAAACTTCACCGAACCAACTTGTTTTGTTTTATGCACACGTTTAAACTGTCAGAATAAGTTTTCGGTGGTTCTGTGGATATTTTATTAAATGAGTTATTTCGCTGCGAGAGCAATCCATTGAATAAATTAAATAAACGTCAGAATTGTGTTATTACAACGTAAACAGAAGGACAGCGCTAGATGGATAGAGACGAACTTAAGACACACATTTATCTTGGGGCAACTTTTGATGCGGATTGCATTTTGAATCGTTACTTTTGGGCCAAACCCTCTCTTGAATTCATAAACAAACCATAAGCGGAACTACATACAGAATTTTGGCTCTTCATCTCGAAATTGCATGAAAAATATTTCCGAAGCAAATTCATGAGAATTATACACTCGCAATAAGTTCATGAGATGTACGATGTGATTTTATGTGAGCTGCGTATTATTTTCTTCTTCAAAACTTTAGTCACCGCACTGTGATGTGATTTAATAAGGCAATGTCGATAACCGCAGAGCAACGAATGAATTATGATGCGACTGAAATTGAACTGGTAGCAGTTTATGTAGTGGTGAGCCCTCAATACATGTCGTCCGTCGTTGTCGTTGTCGTCGATAGAACGATGAAGGCAATGAAATTAAACCGAATGATGCTCGAATAGACACACAATACTGACGATGATGAGCCAAATGTCTGTCCCATCGATTGCACTCGCTCGGTGTATCGAAATCATTGGTTTATCTTTTGAAACACGGTTTCAAGATACAACATACAACAGCTAAATTGAATTTGAGAAAGAAGCATCCGATATTCCGAGATAAAACTTCGAGTTTTTGAGTCTCGTTGGAAACGAAAAAGAAAGAAAAATGCTTACAAAACGACGAATTTCGTACTGGTTCATGGATGTAAGCGTTGCTTGCCGAGAGAAGAAAAAATATTGATGGCAATCAAAATGACGCTCTGTTCACATGTGTTGTGCTTCGAGCGTGTGTTTTTTTTGCCTCACAATTTTACAGATGTATTTGCCACTCGGTGAGTCGTTTTCAGTTCGTTGCAGTATTTCAACCACAGCAAACACAAACGAATACATAAAAAATGAATGCGTCACTCCCTGTTGTAGGGAAATACCTCAGTTTGTCAACGCTACCAAATGCATTGCCATAGTACTGTGTGTGTTTGTGTTTCACAAGCGCACGCACGCAACGAACACCACACTCATACACGCGCACACACACAGACGGAGTCACATATACAAAATCAATACACAAAGCCAGCCGCTTGCTTGTCTGTACAACTACACACAAACGGAAGCGTTGCGATATGGTGGTATATAGAGAAAAAAAACGAAGTAGACGCTACCTTATATACTAGCTCAAAATAAATGGGTAAAACGACGCATGGCTGCGATGCCAAGCACCAACACAAGCGCACTGTTCATTGTCTCACGCTCAGCTTCTCTTTCGCTCCCGTTCCATGCTTCGTACGGCTCGAATGGGCATTATACATACATTGGCCCGAAAACGAAGCGTACACAGAACGCAGTCGATAAATATTACCGGATATTACCGAAACCATTCGTCGAAAAGTACGCTGTTACATGAGTCGAACGCTCAGTTTGGTTTTAGTCGCGTCGCAGCAGCTCCCCAGCTACATATTGTTCGCATAAGCCAAGCGCATAGAGAATACAGAAAAAAAAATTCAAAGTTTTTTTTTCCAATCTACAAAAACGCAGAAAAATCAGCCAAAAATTTGAAAATCGAAGCGAAAAAGTTCATCGTTTAACCAATAGCTAAATCAGCTAGTCGAAAAATAAGCAACAAAAATATTTACACGAAGAGTGATTGAAAGAAAAAAAAAGAACCGTTTCTCAGATCTCATATTCGGCTGATGTGGAACTCTAACTGGATTAATTCCTAGAAAAAAAAATCTTTCGAAACCAGAATATTTTTTTCTCTTTTGAAATAGTGAGAGTGTTTATGACAAAGTGAACAAAAGATAAATCGTTCGAAATTTTGAAAAAACTTTATGTTTGAAATTACGTTGCTTCGATATTGCAAACAACGCCATAAAATTTGAAGCGAAAAAAAGAAACAAGACAAAAATTTCAATCGAATCCAGAGTGTAAATGCTTATCGAAATTATAGCTAGCAAATGGCAGTAGGGCGACCGAGAAAATATGCAAAATATTCGAATCTACTCAATGTTTTAACGCAGTGAAAAAAAAAACCAATAATTTTTTCATGAAGAAAGAATCTATTTCGAAGAAGTGCATTTTGTAGAAAGAACCGTTACGAAACAGAAAAAAGAGATTGAGAAAGAGAAACCACGTTGAGAAACACACGAAGCGTCTGAACGAGTGTTGGATTAAAAATTTGTTTGTCCGGAACAAAACACACAGTGCATCGTTATTTTCCAGCCATTTTGGTGGAATAATTTTTGTTTCATAAGGAAGTTCAACAGAAAAATCATCATAAATGGATTTAGCACGGAAAAGGTAAATTCATAAAAGACACACAAAAAAATTCAATTCGTCATGTTTGACCTCCGTTAAAATTGGCTCGCTAATACGAAACCAAATTTGAAGTGAGAAACGCAAATAAATTTCATGTCTCAATACATTACAAGCAACGAGCCAATCGACCGTCCGACCGACCAATTCAATGCCCATGCGCAAAGGCGTGTGCGCGCGCAAAAAAAAATTCAAATTCAAACGCGGTCAAATTAGATAAAAATTGATTTGTCCTTGTCTTTCTTCGAAACTCAGTTTTTCGCATTTAAATTTTTCGCCTTGCATCGCGCTTTCAAATTCGATTCACACATTGTCGCAATCGCCGCTGCCGACAACGACGACGACGACGAGATATATTTGCTTTGCATTTGGATTGTGGCATCCAATTCGCACAATTTAACCCGAGCGACGCTAATAAAATTCACTGAATTAAAGAGATGTACGCACAAATGAGATGAACATCGTCCGGCCAACCAACCATGAAAATGCTTTATTTGGCTTGCAAGCGATATGATTGCACGGCGAACGACATATTGAACATAATCACATGTCGTCGGCTGCTTCTTCGGTGTGCTCACTTCTCTCTCTTGTTCATATTTATAACGGCGTTTAGCCGCATTCTTCTTTGCAACAAACCTCATTGCAAAAACACGATTCGAACGAGAAAAAAAAACCCAACCCGATAAAATTGAACCGTAACACATTTCAAGCTAAACGATTATGCTGTATCTCCATAATCGTCTCGATAATATGCATCAAAAGTGATTAGCAGCATCAGCAGCAGCATCGTTCATTTTGCAGTTTCGAATGCGAATTTGGAAATTGTTCTCTCGATGTGTGTGCTCTATATATTGTAGCAGCGTCATTCGTTCTATGCCAATGTTCACATCCCGAAGAAATATGGCTTGTGCGCGCGCCGCACTTTTTGCAAGAGATAGTGAGATTTTACAGCTAAGTGACTTTGTGCAAAATGGTTCGTGTTCTGATTTCTCTCGTGCGCGTCATCGAGTTGCACTCGTTCTCAGAGAACAATCGGGACTCGTTCTTCAGAAGTTCATCGACAGATATAGTGATTACAGAAACCCATAGTTTACATAACGGCAATTTTGAGTTCAAAACGACGGAATCGTTGAGTAAAATCGTTTGATTTTAGTTTTCTGAAGAAAATTCCTTCCCAATCCGTACCAACGAAGAAAATGCGCAAACCATAATAATGAGAATATGAAATTTCGTTATATTTTGTAAAATTTCGTGTTCAATTTTGCCATGTTTGAAATAGGTACGAATTATGTGTTTCGATTTTTTTTCTGCCCCGTTCAACGCTATGTATTTGCTTGTACAATGGAAGCCAGCAATACCCAAAGGGCCACATACACACAGACACACAGCGCGCTAATGCGAAAGACACACCAATACGCTGAAAAGTGTTCTCGCATCGAAATGATAAATCTATTCGTTGGCAGCAATTTTGCAGCTTTTTCTCTTGCTCTCAACCGAAAATGGTGGCGTTGCCGTTTTTCCCATCTTCTGTCTCTATCGATCGCATTGTGCAGCACATTGAACGGAAGAAACATCAGACGACGATTATAAATGAGAGATACGCTTTGAGCTCAACGGCAGAGAGCTGAACAAAAAAAGAAATTCGGTGGAGCTATTGAAGAGAAAAAGAATGGAACAAAAAACTAAAAAAGAATAATGAGCATAGATAATAATGCAGTTAAATTGGTTCAGATGAACGCTACGTGTTTCGTCAATGTTGTTCTCGGCTTGAAACTATGATCGAAAAGAAGTCGAAAAGCGCAAAATGAATTCCAAAGGCTTCGCACAGCAAAAGGAACGATGGAAAGTAAAGAGAACCCAAAACCGAAACACACAGCACCGAACACAACTAAAAACAAGAAAGAGAATCTTTGGGATATATCAAAACGAACAGAGCGAGCGAGCGAGCAAGAGATACACATGCATGGCACACACAGCCGATTCAACAGCAACAATAAAGTTTTCGTTTTCTGTTTTCTTTGTTCTCGCGCAACAGACACACAGGGAAAAAACACACTCGCATTTATTGGATATTCCTTGTCCTTTCGGTTTAAGCCGATGCTTCTTCTTTCATTTTGTTCTTCACTGCACCATTTATCCACCGTATGATTTTTTTATTGTCTGTTACTCGTTCATCCGCTTTGATGGCAAAGTATAATCGGTCTCACTCAGTTTCGACGGAATATCTGTGTGTGTCGTCCTTTCATTTGCTTCATTTTGTACACGCGTTGGGAAATATGCGAATACATATTCAATGGAGATCCATACGAGATCCGCTTTCTTTCAATTCGAACAACTTTGTTGAAACGCATCAAAATTCTATAGAAATATCTTTTCAGTTTTCGGCTTTGTGCTTATCGCATTCGATATGGGCCAAACAGAAATTGCATTTATAACTCAAACAACGAAAAAAAATATCACAGCATTGATGTTGGACTATGTTTTCAACAAGATTCGTTTCGCCGAATCGTATGGAATTCAGCGATAAGCCCTTTTGCGTATTATTCATTCTTCCAACGCATCGCATACTCATGCGAGGGTGCTGCTTATTACAATTCGCAATGTGTTTGCAAGTGAACGAGAGAGAAAAAATCCATCGACCCTTTTTTTACAACATCACGCCCAGTCGACGATCAGGAACTTTAAATTAAATTGATACCGCGCAAAAATTACTCTTTAAAACATTCAGTCATTTATCAGACGTTACTTTCAAGTGTAAAGTTTGAATTCGAACGAGAGAAAAAAAAATCGCTTTGAAGTTCGTAATGATGATGTGAATATACCCAACCTTCGAAGCGTTCATTTCCACCGTCGCTTATACTTGCCACACACACACACATTTGACACTGAACATTAATAGATTATTCACCGAAATATCTGCGACGGAACGTTGCGTTGGTGTGTTGTTTACAAAACAATGAGTATTCCTGCCAGTAGAAAACGCTTATTCTTTGTATCGATCCGATTTATTTCTTCTCCTCTTCATTTCTACTTATTCAAATCACATGCTTCCGTTTACCTTCACATTTACGTCATAGCCGAGTCTGCGATTATTCATATCAAAACATATTTCAAGCTGGTCATCAATATTGGCAAATATTTACAGTAAATACTCACATTCAAGCTATCTCAAGCGCGGATTGTTTTCTGTGCAGGAAAGAAAAACAAACAACTTAGAAAAAATTAATCGGAATTATCGGAATTTTGCACAATTTTTCAAAAGAATTTCCAACTCGCGTGTACCTAACAACAAAAAATGATTTCAAAACTTCGTCGCGTTGACGAACATCATCGCCCGCCGTTCATTTTTTTTATACATATTTTTATAACAGTCAAGTTCATACTACATATGAAACATAAAAAAAAGCGTTGACGTTGCCAGAGTTTGTTGTAACCGACTACACCGATATGGCTCACAAATGACTAATGATGACTACGACATCGAATCGCATATACCTTTCACACTCGACGACTAAAAATATACAACCAATATTAAACTTACGGTCTTGTGTAATGAAAAACACATTTCATTCGTTTCATATTCAATTCGCACTTATGCTTAGTTCAGCATAACAATGCGCATTTGTACACACATCCAGCGAGCACAGCGAGTACAAAAGATGAACTCCCTGTTGTTTAGATTATAAAATAATTTGTGATTGGCTTGCATTTTGAGTGCGCTGTATCAGCACAAATTGTCTTATCGCATTAATTCGTTTGATACGAATGATTTGCGCTGTAAATTCTCCACAGCCAAAAATTTCAAGTGGAAACCGACGAAAAAATACGCTTGTGAATGAGTCAAATTGAGACAACAATTGGAGAATGCTTTTTGAATTGTATTTGTTTTAATTTTTCGACTCATAATCAAAAGCTATAATGACGACACATTTCAAAAGAGAAAAAGAAATGTACAGAAGACGGCATGACAATAGCAACCATCAACTGAATCGCAAATGAAGGAAAAGAAAAGTTGTCATATCATCAAGGTTTCTATGTCAATGTTAATGTTTTTTTTCTGTTGTTTTTAGTGTTATGTTCATGTTGTTGCGCGGCTGTTCGACCAACGTTATCAGCGAACATGTAAAGCACCTCAACGTACTCATTGTCCGCGTATTATTTCACTTGATTTCAATTTCATCGGTTATTGTTTTGAGAGACGATTGTGTGTATTGTTTTAAACGTTCTTTGTATTGTTGCTTACGTGCGTATTAGCCACAATAACAAGTCGTATCAAATATTATTGAAATGAATCTACATTTCGAATTGAATTTGATAACAGACATTTTATTTATTTCAGTTTTTGTTGCCCGTCAATATTTTTTGGGGAGTTTTTCTCTCTCTATCTCTCGCTTTGCATTGCTTGGATGGTAACATTTATAAGCAGCGTTCGCGTTCAAACTGACTGCATTTACATAAAAATGAAATACAAACAATGAATGTTTTTGTCATTCGGTTGCCGTATTTTATATCGCACATATGCCGCAACTGCTTTATTGAATTTCCTGATTACAGTCAACTGTCTAAATGTTATATATATGTATACATATGCGACTCTTTTTTTCTCAGAATTTCGTTGCTGCGCCTGATTGCCTGTGTCATACAATTACATTTAATTACGTTTGTTGGTTTTTGGCTGAAATGAATTGCCGAAACGAACAACTACCGTTTTAACACGGAAAAATACTTAAAATTCAATTGAACAACATAATAAACGAATAAAATAACGAACTATAACACACACACACACGCACACACTCCGGAAGCGTCTGCATCTGTAAAACCCTTTTTTTATTAGAATGAATATTTTTCTTGGGAGAAGAAGCTGACGGTGATGTACGAATTTAGCATCAGTTCCATGACATTGTCATTAGTGAGTCATTGAGATGACAGAAAGAGCGAGAGACTTAACTGATGCGTACAATCTGGCTTCAGAAATGAAAGTCATGTAGAAAAAACGTCATTTTTGTTAGTTTCAAAAATGTGCTGTCATTTTGCATATCAAAGCATTGAACAATTCATAATGTGCATATAGCATTTGGCCATTCCACAGTCAAAATGTAAAGTATTGCGTAAAAAAATGTTCTTGAACATCAAAGCAGCCCGATAAAATCTCTCACCTTTATTCGTATGCTAGCCGAGTTGCGACATAAACGTTTTTCTAATCGTAAGTGTTATTTCTCTTGTCGTTCCATTGTAAATTGCAGGAAGTGGGCCAAAAATGCTAATGGCAGTCGCTTGGAAGACCAACATCATCACACATCGGAAATAGTAGCAGTCCCGTATTTATCGTAAGTTTATCAATAGTCGCTTAACTACACACAAACACATACCACACACATGTCAAACACCATTTTCTTCTCACTTGAACTGAAAAATAAGAAAAACTCACAGCAATGAGCATTCCATTCGCACACCAAATGACACACACACATACACACTTTACGATTCACGAAGTATATCAAATTATCTTTCTGTCCATACAGTCAAGCTTTCAAAATGAAACAGCCAATTTAAAATTGATCTGCATGTGAACCAGCTCTCGCTATCGCTCTTACTCTTTCGAGTATGAGGAGTGAAATATGCATAAGACTGTGTGCTGTTCGTAATTTTCGATTAAGCACAAAAATACGGGCTCGTCGTGTATCCACCGAAAAAAGAAAATATAATTATTATTTATTCGATGCGTTCGCCTTGCTACCAACATGTCATGTACAACGAAAATGCGCATGATTCTCGCTCCCTTTGTGGTCTGGGCTCCACAATGATGCACATGACTGCATGCCGATGACGAAATAACTTAAAATTATGCTAAATTAAGTAGAGAACGCGTTCGCTCAATTGTAGCTTGTGTGTGCATTGTTTTTTCGTTTACTTCTCTCTTTTCCATTTTGACAACATGGTCCATATCGTTTTCCGTGCAATGTTTTGTCTCGGGCTATCGGCTGTGTTTCTTTTGGGTCGTTTACATAATTTAAGAAAAGTTCAATGCTTTTTACATGTGAAATGTGCTGTGCGCCTGTGTGTTGAAAAATCGTGCTTAAGCATTATGAATTTTAATTGCGCAATCGCTTGATTGGTAAACGGTAACGGTTCCTTCTTCTTCTTCGTCGTCGTTGTCGTCGTCACCATTGTGTATGTTGCTGTGTGTGTGTCCGAAGCCGAAATTCACAAGAAGCTTGTGTTTTGCATATGAAATATGATCAGGGGCACCGTCTGGGCCGCCCAGAATTGTCGATAAATATCCGATCGACAGCTGAAAAACCACACTAGCCAAATGCCAGTTTGGATCATTAATCACACATCTTTATCGATGATTATACACATTGAACCATTTGAATCAATTAAAAATCCCACATCCAATTTAATTGAGACGAACAGCTTGCATTTCATTATATTCATTTTCTAGACCAATTCCAGCATTCGCTGTTGATAATTCATAGAACAACTGCTAAAAGTATAATGACACAGTGCAAAACGTAGAAGCCCTCGAATGTAGTTCGAACGCTACATCGAGCTTCGCAATGAATCAAAAAACAGCTTGAATCTATTTTTTAAGATTTTGGACGAATTTGGCTACGTTTTCCCGATAAAAATGATAAAAAATCGATGTAACTGCGAGGGTACGAAAATGAAATCGCATTAAATAATGAAAAAATTGCCTCAAATCAATTCAAATCACGTTAATTGATATTTCAACGTGTGCCATTCGTCCGTTCTCTAATATTTTAGACGTCCACTATTTTTTTTGTGTACACAGTTCTATCTGTCTGCCAACATCGATGCTATTGAAAAATATCCGCACACTTTTTTTGTCGTCGCCTTTTCCTCTATGGCAAAGATTTTTCATTCTATTCGAAAAATGTTTGACCATTTATAGATAAATTTATGATGACGATGGCAAAAGCGGTTGCAACGCAAAAATAACATGAAATTGCGACTAAAAGAGAAAAAAAAACGAACCGAACTACGTTTGAACAGAAAACGCATTTGTCGCGACGCAGAACAAAAAAGATATTCAACGGTCTTTTTGGTGTGAGCTGTTCGCTGTTCGATTTCATACATAATAACAAATGTGCTATATTAAATATTTAAACATTTTGCTCGGCGTGGCAGCTACAGCATAAAAATCCATCCGCTTGATTATTGTCGACAATTTTTTTTTCGTCAGTGTGTGAGTGTGTATGCGTCTGTCTGTACGTAATGGTTCTTTGCCTTGAATAAGCTATCATTTCCACATAGTGCACGCGTGTTTCGAATAAAGTAGAGAAAAAAAAGAGAAAATGGATTTTTTTTAAACACTTTTTGTTCTTTTGTAATAAAAGGCGGCAAGAGTAGCAACTGGCAACAAAAACCAATCTGGTAACTAATGAGAGGTGGAAAAACTGAACACGTCGGAATACGTTATATTCTGAATATGTGTGAATATTTGATGAATAAAAATGTGCGCAGACATTTTGTAAAGAGTTTCTGTGTGTGTTTGTTGTCTCATTCTTCTCTTTTTTCTGTTGCTTTTGCTTGTGATGTTTTAAGTATGATCACACGTTTCATTTATAATTTTTTTTTCGAGAAAAATTGCGCTCGTGAAAAATGTAAAAACAAAAAGCGGAATAGTTTATATCTGTGTGTGTAGTCGGGGAAAAAACATTGCTGGGCTTGAAGTTAAGTTTGTGAATAATTCACATTTTGAAGGAGTTTTGGAAAACATAAAAAAATTCAATTTATTTTGCGCCAATAAAAACACACACACACACAGCACAAACCAAACTGAAACAAAACCGTACTTCGCCCCTCAACATCGAGCAACCAATGCGTTTTCAGTCGAAATGTATCTGAGCAGTGAAAAGTGGCCGTAGCCACCATATTATATTCCGAAATAAACAGCTGGCAAATAGTACAACATTGATTTCGAATATATCCGAAAATTCAGGAAGAAACCAGGCAGTGTGCGCTCGTTTTATGCAGTCATTTTACCCGTTCACGGTTTCGAAATATTTTATGAAAGGTGCTTGGTTGGTCCTCGACCACAAAACAAACTCAATAAGCTGTTATGAATATATTAACAAGACGGAGAAACAACGTGCACTCACATATGTTGCGTTCGCCTGGTTGGTCTCCAGCTCCAGAGTACCCCCTGAAAGTTTATTGACATTTCGGTATCCTTTAATTAATTTTAGCGCTAAAAAGAGTGAGCGATTCAAGTGTGGTTGCCGTATTCGGTGCAGCCCAGCTCAACGTTCAATTAATGCCATATTGAATGTGTATACGGTTCCTGTACCAACGCAACGCATTTGTTTCTCTGTTAATTTTTTGTTTTCATGCCAGTTCACACAGCAATTTTTCTACTTTATAGTCATTGCTGTTCATTGGATCGATGCCTAGAAGCCCATTGTATATTTATTCATGAGTGTTTCGTTCCTTTCTTTCGGTTCATTCGATTTTATGTATGGGTGTGCATTGTAAAGGCCTGCGCATACACATTTGCCGCTTATCTTTTGCGCGTTTAATTTTAATGTAATAATCAATATTTAAACAATTAAAATGTTTCTTGAATATCATCGATGTCCGAAATTTATGTTAACGAACACAAAAGCCCGACAATAAACAATTATACCTGAAAGGTACGCGAGCAAGCGCTAAGCTTATCGATCCATTGATCCGAACCAACGGAAAAATGAAAAAAAACTATGCACACTACATTCATAAGCAAAGGTGTTCCTTATTTTGGTCACTCAACAAAAGACCTTTCGTAATGAACGAAACAGTAAAAAAAAGTACGTTATAACTGACAAAATGTGAACTGCGAGACGCATATTTTGTTGTAGTGCGTGTCAAGCAATACCCAATGTGTTCAAAAGGAACCACGATTCACACAGAAAAGAAAAACATCGGAAAGCGGATTGCATTTGACCAAGCTGTTTACGAAGTCGTCATCGGTTCATACACACGTTTCACATCATATGGATACATGGCAACCGACAAAATTTACACGGTGCTTATGTTATGAAATTAAGTTAAAATGGCTTTTCAATAAAAATGTACTGTGAGAGACTTGAAACGTGTGCGGCATATGCAGATTGTGTGTGTGTTTGTGCTTTTTTTTATCCTTTTGAGATTTCTCGTTTAATTTTCTTGTTCTGTTGCAATGTATTTCGAGACATTGTAAACTGAACTGAACTACACCGCGAGAGGGAAATAGTGCTAGCGAATGAGTGTCTTACCGCTTATGGTAGTCAACCTCATGTTACTGAAATGATCACACAAAAAGTGATAGTGTCGCTCATTTCTAATATGGAATTTAATATTCAATCAAAGGATTCCGGATTGCGTTTGAAAACCGTGCACATTCATTAAAATGAACACAACGGCAAATAAAACAAACTCTCAAAAAAACAACCAAGAAGAATGCTTCTGAAACCAAAGTTTTTGTTCAATATTGCCGCCGCTCACTTGCCAAACCATGAGGTTTGCAGTCGCTTGCCGTCTCCGTCACCGCTGCGACAGCCATAATGCAAAACTAAGAAAAAGGGAAAACGATACACAAATGAACTGTGTACACGACAATAACATTAACTGTTGATTACTAGTTGAATTTTTTAAAATGGAAATTGACAATGAAGGCAAGCGGCAAGCCAAAACAAAAGCATTGAAATGCGAAACAAATTCAAATGAAATGAAAATATCGTTGTTGTGTGGTGTGTTTTTTTTCTCTCTTCTCTGTGTGTAATACGTGTGTATATCGTATGGAACATTTGGCATGTCATATGTACCGTATGCGCCTTGGCATACATGACTGCAGTGCAACTACTTTACTCGCGATCCAATCAACATTCAAAAATTGCAATCAAAGCGTTCGTTTCGTATTAAAAAAATTTAAACGACTCGAGTGAAACCAAGCCGCTCAAAACATTTTCAAAATAAATGAAAAGCAACGAGTCTGGCGAACGAATGAAAACCAAAAATTATAATGGCAAAGTCAGTTTTTTCGACATTGCTTTGGTATGATGACGACATGAGACACAAAACTCACGAGAGCAGGTCGCAAACGTACTCGCATAATATTATTTAATATTTATGGTTCGCATGTAATGCTCAGCTCAGCAACGTCATACGGCCATATGGTTTTTTTTTCTTCTCTCGCCTCTATTCGAATGGAATTTATCATTTGGTCGCATATATATATATCGGTTTGTTGAGACAGAGGCATGGACAGAGGGTTAGGGGGAGGAAGGGAGAGAGGGAGGTTGAGAGAGACAACGAAACGGTCTCTTATTACGCATGCCGTATTACATTAATCGCTAAGGTCTGGCAACGTGCAAAAAAAATAAATGGCTTGCTAAGCAATTGCTAATACATATCTATTACCATAGTTTCGCATCTTTCGATGTGACATGTGCATTATTTTTGTTGTTGTTGAAAGAAAACGAGACCACTTTGAAGGAAAAACTGCACTAGCCGAGCGAAAAATGCGCACAGCTCAATACAGGACTAACACATTTTCATCAATTTATGGGGTTTCACTGCCAACGAAAAATGCAAACCAATTCATATACGGATGTACTCACAATATAATCTTCGTCCAGTTTGTCGTTCGCGTGGCGGATAAACAAAAATATCACTTGAATGAAAGATGAAGAAAAAAGACAACACAACACCGCGCTGAAGAGACGGAGGCAAATCGTAGTGAATGATCTTCACATATCAAACGGCTTGTACCCCATTAAAAAGCCAAGGTTATCAAGTAGCACGTAATGAAGAGCATAAGAAATACATATATATCTATATAAAAATTACGTCAATAATAGCACGACTCGACTGCTCAACCACTCAGCCACTCAATAGACTCAAAGCGCACACAATCGTTTTAGTTTTGTGCTTTCAATTTAGCTTATATCTTGTTGGGCTGTGTATCGGCTTCAACGTGAGCGCACGCGCGCATTTCTATACAAACATGTACATTCGATACTTGGACTGACACACAAACCGCTACCTAACCACATTGCCGCGTTTCTCAGATTTGAAAGCGAGAGAAAAAAACAGAATAAATGGGAATTATGAGATTATAAATTCTGTTCGATTTTAAACACAAAGCAGAAATTGCTATGGATTTGCTGCTTTTTTTATTATTTTCATTTTCATTTGCGTTTAATTTATTTGAGTGAGTCAAGCGATTTCACGATTAATACACAATTTACGATTATTATTTTCCTTGTTGTGTTTGTTACTAGTGGCTGGTTCATTTTGCGGTCATTTTTTGATTTATGAAATGAGAGAAGGAAAATAAGTGCACAGGCGATGGTGTGTTATTTGCGAGCTGTTGATTGAAGTTTTTGTTCAGGTGAGCGTACGTATCGGGATTTAAAGCACACATGATGCGATTTTCGACACTCGATTTGCTTGCGTCATTCTGAATTGGCTGTCATTTCGTGCATTCATTCCGTATGGCAAAGAGTTGTTTTTTTCGGCGCCTCTTTTTGCATATGGTCGACGCTCTCTGAATAAATGATTGAATTTTTTCGATTATTTATTCTTTTATTCGTCATCGGTTTGTTCGCGTCAGAAAGATCCAAACCTCAATGGTTATACCATTGCCGATGTCAAAAAACTTTTCAAAGGTTTGTGACCACGTGGAACAATATTCCGACATAATATTTCCCCGTTGAGCTCAATGCCCAAATTCATGGTAAATGAGCAAAAATTGACGTCTTAGCAGATATCAATCAGCGTATCAATCATAAATATATCCAACGGTACAGTAGGAAATTGCAGTCGAAAAAAGCGCTAATTCCAGCACAAAAACAATATATTCATATTTATTCACAAAACAAAATGCTGATGTGATTCCGTATGTAAATTAAGCAACTGCTCCATCGTCAATCTCTCGGCTGGCCGACGGCAACACAATAACATTTGTCTAAGACGCAAATTCAAACACATTCAAATCTTTAATCTGAATTCCAGTTTTCTGTGTCCCCTGCCCCGACTGCATATAAACGAACCAAATACACGCGAACCCAGTGTAAGTCTGTGTATGTTTCCCGTCTCTGTTGCTCACCTTTTTCCTTTCTTCGATTCTATATAGCTCTTGACCGTGTTTTATGTGCTATTTTTTCTCAGCTTTTTTCTTGCTTTCTTCCATTAGCAGCACAGCGTCATTCAAAATGGCAAATTTAACGATCGAATACAAGAAGTGAAAAAAAATCATAATTTCAAATAGAAATGGTAAACAGCCCCACTCATTTTTTATTCATTCTAAATGACGCAACGTACTCGATCTGAATTCTCAATAAATTGAATGAAAACAAAATGATATTTTGAACCACCGTCAAAAACGACAACACAAAAAATCATCGTCGTCAGTTTATTTGGCATGACGGCAATGCTCGACACTATATGTATCTGTTATAGCCATATTTATTGAAATAAACTTTGGAGACATGGGCCAGTCGACATCACCTCAGTTCACCTTCTGTTGTCCTCTACGGAATTACAAACCGCTAACGAGACATAATTTATATTCCATTTCCGTTATAGGATAAATAATTTCCACTTAGTGTCGATTGCGATGCCATCGTCGAAATTTTCGTCTGTGTGTCTTTGGAAGAAAATGTTGTGTGATTGGGTCGATTTCCTCCTTTAGAAAACGTATCAGGAAATCTTCGAAGCGCCAACAATCACTTTATCCACCCATAAAATGTCAACAACTAATAAACCGATTGTGACGAGAAGAGATAGAGACTTTTTTCGGCAAATATTTACTGCGAGAAGGTCACAGTGTTATCGAATCGTTTCCAAAACACCGTCGACAATCGGACGCTACGATCACCAACATTCATTTGATGGGTGACATGACATTTAGTGGAGACACATCGATTGGTTGATGTGAAATAATTCACGGATGGCGAGTATTGAACCTGTCATAATTCCAAACATGGTTATGACGGTTTGAATTTTAACTTTCGGTTACTTTTCACGTGAGCCCAAAATTGCCGTTTTCCGCAAAACCCAAACGTGTTTCTTCATTCAACCGAACTGCGGTTTCAATTTGGTGGTAAAATCGAATTAATGCTCAAAAACATACGTACAACAATTCATTTTTTTTCGGTTCGTATGTGAACGCGAATTGTCATTTGTGGAATAATATTTGATGATGGTTGTGCGTTTTCATTAGCATGTTTCGATTATTGACGGCGAACAAAAACCACAAAAATATTTGACAGTTCTCAATGACAAATTGCTTCGTCAATTTTTTTTTGTGTCTGCTGCGCATTTGTCGGCTCGTTGTGGTTCAATAAAAAACTAAAGTTTTTTTTTCATTGGGACATCCGTTTCGTACAGCCATCAATTTTTGGAGTGTGAGTGTGTTTGTCTCTGAATGAACGCCATTTTTGACTTCAAATGCATTCCATATCAAAAGCAATAACGTCCCGAAGCGCTCCCGCTTTCTTGGAATTAATGTTGAATCAGACTGCGGTTTTTGTTTGATGAGTTTTTTTTTCGTGTCTTTTCATTTCACGAACTCATATATTTGCTGCGAAATTCCATCACACTCCAGCCGATGTGGTTCGTAAAGAAAAAATCCCCCAGCATAGCAGAATTAATATCAGATTTTTAAATTAGCTGCTTCCTTTCGCAACATGAGAATTCACTTTTATCGATTTGTGTACCTGCAAATCTGAAAACCACACCGTTCAGTTCTTATCTGTGTGAAGAAAAGATATTTTACATACAATTAAATCTTTACGGTCGTGCGTACTGCGTCAAGTGATTCAAACTCTTTTGAAGTGTAAAAAAAAATACTTCGTGATGATTTCACAATACCGACCACCACAAACAAATTGCCAGATTTCATATCAACTATGATTAATGTTACCATGTGTACTGATTTTATCAGTACTGTACTGATTTTTGTCAAAAAAATTTGTTCGGTACTGATTTTCACTGAGTACTGATTTTTTAAGCTTCGTACTGATTTCGTACTGTTTCGTACTGATTTTTTGAAATTTTGAAGTTTTGGTACTGAATTTTTTTAGCGGCATGTACTGATTTTGTACTGATTTTTTGTCTAAAGATGCGAGTACTGATTTTTCATCAAAATGACATGGTAACATTAACTATGATTGGATGGTCGGCCAGGGCTTATCACAGCGCGTTTATCAAACAAAATAAACTATGTACATGAGTAAACAATAACAAAATGGCTCTATCAATCCGTGTAATAACAGACGATTTATTAAATCCAATGCTAACATATGGAACCGATGTGATTTATACAATTTTGGCGCAAATGTCTCACGGAATTAATAGGAAAAAGTCACATTTGTCGCTGGTCGTTGGAGTGAATTCGTTTGGTGTGTGTGTGCTGCTTTTTTTCAATTTGAATATTTCAAGGTTAACAGCAATACAAATTGTTTGCCCGCGCAATCGCTCATGAAATGTTCACAGCTCGCACGATCGCGTTTCATTTCGTTTTCATTGCTTCGAAACCATGTAGGAAGTATAAAAGATTTATGACATAGCAAAAAAAAGAAATAATACACAACATTTAGAGATATTGTGACAGCGTTCAACTGCTTCGTTAAACAAACAAGATCTAGTGTTTGCTAAATAATCACGTTTATGATTCCATTTGACTAATTAATTGGAATTGGAAAAAAACGAAACCGTTTGGCGAATATATTGAACACCATGTTTCTTCCGAATCTTGTTTTTCATATTCCTGCTTCTCTCAGTTTTTCCACTGTTTCCGGCCGACTCTCAATGCTCAATGTTGCCATCTTAATTTGTTGAGTATTTGAAATTGAAAAATGTTGTCGGCAAAATAACTGATGAAATCCATATTTCAACACATCATCTCATTTGTGAAATTGTCGCTCATTGCGTCGCAACACCTAAGCTAACCGATATGTTTATTCATTTGTTTTGACTTGAAGCGCAAATAAGACGGCTCGATTTGCTTTACGATCAATGTTTCAATTTGGTTGAATCAACAGTAATGTTGTTTGGATAAGCGATAGTTAACACCATGTGCCGCCATGTGAGACTTTATGGCATTCGTTGAGTGGCTAATAAGTCCATTGACTACACGGTTAGTCAGAATGTTTATCATCACATTTTTTTCCCGAACATTTCATTGGGCAATTGCGTTTGTTAATTGGATCGCAGGAGGTGTCCGTGTTCACATCAGCGCATGCGGCAGCCATTGAAATCACCAAGGTGTAAAGAGATTTGGACATTGAAATGATAAATACGTAAAATAGTAGGGACAGTCTGTGATGTGTATTGAACAGACAAATCGAAAGCCCTAAATGTAATCGGCTTTGCAAAGCGCACAAAGCAAGAAAAGGAAAGAAAATGGAAAGACATTTGTATTTCCTTCATTAGTCGTCATTTAATGGGACACGTGATGATTGATTGATATCACGATCACTGGTTTTGTTTCGCACTTCATAAGCGGGCGCGAATTGCTATCGTCGTGAACTTCGCATTCACACCGAACTTCATTTATTATGCCAAAGAGGTGATCGAAAAGAGAAGAGAGAAGGATAAAAAACGAATCGCAACGAATTGAGCTCATAAATTGACATGTCGTTTAAGCAAATAGCAATATGCTGCTGTTGCTTTTATTGCTGTATCATAAGTGTGAAGGTTCACTTACGCACTCAAAATACAACTGCTTCTCTGTCATTATTATTGCACGAGCTGCTGTTTTTTTCTCACTCTTCATCGGTTTGTTTAATTAACAAATTTATTCAGAGACAACGGAAAAATGAAACGGTCACATTGGCGAGTATTTCATGGCTACGCGGGCGAACGTAGCTACTCAAATTGAGCCAATTTGAAAATATAAAGAAATGAAAAATACTTGTAATAATATTGTGCATTGTGTGTTTTTTGTTTGCCATTGCTGCTGCTGCTGGCTGCCGCCACTTGGCCAACAAATAATTGTATGAATTTGAATAAATTTGAAACAACGTAGACAACGACTACAAACCATCTCTTCCTGTTGCTGGCAAACATTTATTCAGTGCACTGCACAAAAGCCACAACCGAACCGAATACCATGGCTACCAATGTTGCAAATTCAAGGGGGCATCTTCAATTACAAGCAATCGAAAACGCTATTGTTTTTATTTTGGAACTTGAAAACCGACAATCAAAAACAGAGAAACCTAAGATACACTAACAAAAAACCAACAACAACATGCCAGTAAGTTTTATTATTGCGTTATCCAATGCCACCGCAACTAGCAAGTCCGTTCCAGTCTGAATACCACACAAACTTGAAACAATTTTGTACATGACTTATTCATTGCGAATGAGACTCCTTTTTGTACCGTGCAACTGCTGGTAGTGTAGCATTTTTGCTACTTAATTGCAGCACCCATTCAAGCTGCACCAGGCTTTTATTTTGAATTTCAAGAAATAAACATTGTACGCACACACAATTCCAAATAATTTTTTTTTATTCTTGCACCGCATAACATAAACAATGATATTTATTACAAAAGTTTTCGCTTCACGTTTATTTTTAGCAAACAATATGAACATTTTAACTTTATATGTATACCTGTTGTGTATTGCTTCGTGGGTGTTCACAAAACGAAGCTGAAGCGTAAGGAAAACTTGGCAATTTGAAGTGCCATCGTGAAATGGGTATAAGTGCTCTCGAAGGGGATTTTGATCGAGTACTCACAATTTCATTCTTCCTACATTGAGAAATCGATCAGAAAATGATGAATGAATTCGATTCGCGAAGGTTGACCTTTGATTTTTTGTAAACTAGGCTTCCGTTCCCAATTTGAGCTCCAAGAATCTAATTTTGTCTGTGATTAAAAAGCTAAAAATACAAAAATAAAAATCATTTGTTCCCGCTAGGCTTTTTGGCCGTTTCACATTGCAGCCGTTTTAGCATTCGGTTGAATGTGTGTTTGTGTGTTGCGTATTCATTGCATGTGCAACAATGTATGATTTTTATGTCAAGTTTGTTGGGGAAAAAAAATAAACATAATAAGCAATTATTATCATTCAGCGTTGGTCGATTTTGGTGAGCATGCCGCTTAAACTTATTTTTTTCTTCTTTCGCGTTGTGTTCGCGTCTTATTTGGCTAAACTGAGTAGCGCCATAAATAAATTTCAGAGAAAAAACCACGTTGAATGCTTAACGTAAATATATATATATATATAAGTTTTCAGCGCTACAATTGAATTTGACCAAGTTGTCTGTAGTCATAGTGAGCGCAGAGCGCGCGGCTTGATTGTATTCGGCAATCGTGCATTGCAAACAGTCACACACTGATTACATAAGTTCCGTCGCGTTTAATTCATTTTCTTTTCTCCTTCCCTCCCATCATGTCTTCTTAACATTTTTCTACATTCGGCCGATCGGCTGTACGTATGTACACGAAACGGTGCACAACACGAGTGAAACAAAACAGAGGCAGTAGCAGTAGTAATTGTCAATGCCTTACACACGAAAAAAAAGCGGTTCGCGTTAAAACAGATGAAAAATTGCAAATGAAAAGCACTGAAAAAAGAGAAAAAAAAACAACTGACTTAAAGTTGCAGCATTTGTGTGTTGTTGGACATGTGCCACTTTTATTGAATACATTCGGTTTGTACATGTGCATAGTTGGTTTGGTAGAGCGCGGTTGCGCTTGTTTTTGTCGCCAGCCGTTTTGTGAATGGATTTCCTTCACCTTAAAAACCATTTTACGATTTCAAATGGAATGACTAACAAAACGTTCACAAGCACATGCCAGCGCCGATTACGGGCGCGAGCGAGACTGACGAAAGAAAATGAGAACACGAACGACAGCCTCAAATCAAATGTGAAACATAGTTTTTCCGTGCGTAAAAGTGAAACGGGATGACTTTTGATCATAAAACATTTGAACCGTAGCACTTGCAGTTCGAATTTGCTAATCGCTTGCCTTTCCTCTGTTACGAAGTTCTCAAATTGTACACTTATTGCCAGGCCCCACACAAATCTGTCCATTTTTTTCTCGCCAAAATAACACTAGAAAACCCAATTGAATGGCAAACAACAATATTCTTCGGCAACGAGTATCCATATGACGACATGATAGCGCCTGTGCCACCGAGAGTGATTGTCCGAAAACAAAAATTTATTTATTCGAAAATGGCACCATTCACTTTTCAATTCGTCATGTAATAAAATCTGAATTTCGATTAATAAACGAAGATACATTTTCGCCTTGATTTTCCCTGTGCGCGAATGCTGATTGTTGTTTTGGGTGTTTGTTCTTAACTTTTGCATTCTATCCATGTAACCTTCGTTTCGTGAAATCGCCTAAACAGTTTGGGTTTATTGTTCTTTGCCTCGGCGCAATAGTGCACCATTGTTTTAGTCGGTTCACGGCTACATTGGCGGTGGCGTTGGATGTAGTGGTGGTGGTGGCGGTAAGCAAAACTACCGAGAAAGAGAACAACACTTAATTCGTCGACATAGAAACACACAAAGCGTATAATCTTGACACACAATTCCAAAAGTGTGTGTGTTTTTTTTTTCGTATTTCTTTTGAGGCTGCACGCAAAATGAATCTAAGGAAACTGCCTAATAATTTTTTTCTATACTATCGCTCTTTATACGATGCGAAAGTCACTGTGTGCCGTTGAAATAAATGTGTTTTTTTCTCGCTCATTTGATTGGATAATGCGCTGACACACAACACCGAAAAAAAATAAGATTCGAGTCATTTTTTTCTATTAGAGCTAAGTGAGTCAAGCTCAAGAGAGATAATGGCTACTGTGAATGTGTGCTTGTGCATTTATTTAGTAACTCAAAGCCGTTTCTCATATTTTTCCCAACACTTTGGACATTAAATTGAATAAGAATTTATTCAATTGAATTTAATAAAGAGTTCGACCAAAATAAGCACGAGGGCTTTAATGTGGCTGTGTAAAATTGGTTTGTACGAAATGCTTCTGTAGAAATCACATACACACACAATTGATCAATGACAGATTGTTATGGAGCTCCATTTATGTCGTGTCTCTCTCTCTCGCTCTCTCTATCAAGTCTCAATTGTTGGAGAAGTTCAATAACTCATTGCTTCGCTAAATTAACTGACCGAACGACCGTCCAAACGAAGAAAATTTCTTATAGTGTCACACGAACGCAATTCACAGTTTGTTTGTGCAAAATATAATTGCTGTTTACGAAATTGTCATGCTCATGAGGTTAATTGATGACATCCTTCATTTGAATTTAAGTTTTGATGTCAGCTTTCATTGTGCAATTCTTTATATCCTTTATATACATACAACTGAATAGAATACGCGCGTCGAACCGATTGCATGCGCTGACTCTGTGCTTTGGTGAGAAAAACATCCCTTATTGTTAATTAAGATAGTGTCTAAAATGTAATGTTAATTAATATCAATTGTGGCAGCTTTTGCAGACACACTCGCTCAATGTCCAATGTTGGCCGATGAGGCAAAGGATGCAAAGCAGACTGAAAAATATGCGCAAAATCTACATAAAATATGCATTATCGTTTTCCATGCAATAACGACGATTGTCTCCAACCCACAAGCCGTACAGCAGTTTTCGGTGAAATTCGCATTAATAGCTGCTGTGGTAACACGGCCATTGTGTATGGAATACCATCATAACAGACAGCGTTTGTGTGTGTGTGTGACTGTCTGTTGGTGTGTGTGTGTGTGATATTAATGCATACATTAAACGGAATTGTGGAGGCTTAATGCGACCGATTACATAAAATTCCAAAAATAAATGCGGCATAATTTTTCTCTCGTTTCTTCTGTTCATAAATATGATTTTAGAGAATTGGCAAGTCTGTCGCTCATTCAATTGCAAAATGGCCGGAGTTTCATGAATTCTTAAATATTCTGGTGCGTTCGTGCACATACGACACATTGAATGGAAGTCGCATGTACGTTTTACTGGTGTCATGACACTTGAATGAGGTCGCCGTCGAATGTAGACATCAATTTGACGGGTTGAGCGCATTACACACACGGTACACACACACACACACACACACATTGTTCGGAATTTGACATTTGGCAAAGCAAATAATCAATCTGCAGGCATCGGTTTTTGGCGTTGTTGAAAATGACAAGGTTCTGCGTGTGTCACATACACACACCACGGTTGTACATATTTACGTAGTATGTTGATACAAAAATTACTCGATTCAAATGCTTACGCACAGTCTAGCCATATTTTCGTCCATATTGATCGTCGACGAAATTCCCGCGAAGCATTTACTGTTTTGGATTGGTTTTTGTCGTTGGTTTTTGTTCGTGTTTGTCTTTTTTTTTGTGCCACGTACCTTCCACGGTTTGACAAGTAACCGAAATACAGAAAATGAAAAATGATTCGGTTGCTACTGCTCCTATTTTTTTGCTCTCCCTCTAATTGGGTTGGTCTTCGAATTTATTTCATCAAACGAGCCATTTATCCTTTTGCATTACGCTTGTTATTATATGGCACTCATGGCAAAAGTTAATTTGTCTCGAAATATTTGGCCGCCACTCAAGGAATCGTTCAACCGAAAGAAATAGCGAAGAGAGAATAAAAGCTTGGTTGGATATGAAATCACAAATAAAGGCATGACGCAAATGTTAACAAACTCATAAGCGCCAAATACAATGAACGAAATAAAAGGAAAAAAAATTGCAAGCGAACGCGTTCACATCAGACGACGGCAACAACGAGGACGATGACGACTATGTCGACGACATCTAATCAATATATCGATTCAGTTTTTTCCACTCATGTTTTGTGCACGAAAATTGCTTTCCAGCGCGATATTATTTGTGTGCGCGTTTGTATTCATAAATTTTGTATACTCTGTGCTGTTCTACCCGTGGAGCAGTAGCAACAGCAGCCGCATCGCTTTCAATCGCTGTCGTATGCTGTAGCAAGAGTGAGACAAATGACATTCAAAACACATACAATCAACCAAAATCGTATTACTATTTTATGTGTGGCGATGGTTGAAATCATCGGTTTCAGTCCTACATTTCGAGCACAAACGATAACCCCATAACTCTCTCTCTCTCTCTCTCTCTCTCTTTCTCTCTGTCTCTCTGTCTCTCTGTCTCTCTGTACACACTTCACATAAACGGTTTACGGTTAAAACGTTGCTACTCTTATGGATCACATACACCAAATTAAATTCCCTTTAGGATTCGATGCGATGCGAACCAAACCGTCGATTTCAGGTTTGGATTTGGCATTTTCCATCCGTTGTGTGAATTCTCCCATTGGCATAGGAATAAATTTTACGTTTGTGCCGAAATGAAATGAAATATACGCAGCAGTTTGAATGCAGTCGAGTCGAAAGTAGCGACTGAGCTGCTCTCTGTGAATTTTCGTTCCGAAACGAATGAACAAACGACCGACCAACAGAAAAAACAACCCCAAATTGGCAGTTGCGTGGATTTGTGATGCTGCGTCTATGTACATTTGGCCCATGTATATTTATGTATTATTTTCCAACGCTTGTCGTAAAAGTTATTACGATTTATATATATAAATGTGTGTATTTCGAGCCCTGCAGGAGTACAAAATGGTCGTGTGGACCGAGACACACGCACCAACAATTTCTTCACAAATGAAAGGAAAAAAAACGAAACGTTTTGGGGTGTTGGACAGACTTGTCTTGCATCAACGTATAAAGGTTGTTGTTTCTAAGCACGAACATTTGATTTTGATGTAAAAAACTAATACTCATGCACTTTTTTGCACCCAACACTCGCTTAGAAACATCTATGCTTTCTACTAAACCGAATGTTCGAGGATTATACCAAGTCTGTCGATGCTAGAACAATAGACGAACGGCAGTAGCATCAGATGAGAAAAAAACATACCCATTTTTCGGCTCTTGTCTCCGCCATCATGACATTGCACTGACAAAGAGAATGCTCATGATAAATCTTATCGATTGTTCAGCCAGTTTTTGTGCGCACTGTGCGTCATATAGATAACGAAGTATTTTCCCAAGGCAATGAAAATAGCATCCATTTTATTACCAACCCAGAACCACTTTGGGAAACTCGGAGACGTGATGAAAGTAGCAACGAAAATCGAAGAAACAGAAACAGAAGACCTTTGCTCAATTCAAACATTGTCATTCGTTGATTTTGATTTGCATAATTCATCGATAAAAAAAGTGCACACACTTCAGTTTCTTTTGATACAGTTCTTGGCGTTTACAAGTCTCCTGAGGCCTGTTTTCATTTGATTTGCTTGGATTCGGTCGATAAACGCTCGACACGAAAATCCGAATGTGTGACCCGCATTTAATAACCGGATAACGAAAGCAAAAAAAAAGGTGAATTTCAGTTAGACAAATGGCTTTACCACTGTCCGTCCGGTGAGAGACAAAAACCTTGAAAACCACAATTTATTGCTGTGCTACCAACTTGAAACTTTGAACGCATTCTAATGGCTTATAATGATCTTATGCTGTATCTGTGTGCGGTGGATCTTGAATTCATCTTGATTTCCATAATTCCGCCCAGATTTTCCACCCAAACGAAATAGAAATGATGTTGTCAACCCGAAATCCGTTTGAAAAATACTAAAATGAGTGATGTCAAACTGGCCATTCTGACCTATGCAAATACGTTATTCTAACAACAAACAATTCCAACACCTAAACAAATATCATAGTAAAGGTCAAAACCAGAATTACCAGAAATGGACTTACTTCGGGTTTTCCCACATAAAACTGGCTACCACGATGATTGAGTCGCCATTCAAATGCAATGGTCTTTAAATATCAACGGTTCTTACAATCTTACAAACCTCGAATGGCAAGCTCAAAATTCAGTCATCGTCTGGTTTTCTTGTGTGTGCGGACGAATTAGAATTTAACACACATCAAAATATTGATCAAATAGAAAGTTGAAATTAGACCTGAATCAAACTTCAACATTTAGAATCCGACGAAAAAAAAAATGTTTTAGTTTTTGAATTGACGAATGAACGAATGAAAATTATATATAGAGAGACAGTCAGTTGTATGTGTAGCGTTTAATTCACATGTATGATGAAACGAAACAACTAACGAACGTACGCAGCGTTGCATTCTAAGTTTAAATTGAATGAGAGAAGAACAAGACGAACGAACGAACCGCTCGAAAAAAAAGCAAATGTGGAAAAAGTACGTTCTGTTTGGTGTGGCTGTCTCGCGCATATGCACATTGTGTATTTGTACATATACAACAGTTGTGAGCAGTGCCGGCGAAATGCATTTTAATTTAGGTGTAGCTACCAATATAAAATATGTCGGGATGTGTATATCGCGTATGTCAATATAATTGTGTGCTCAGTTCAATGTACTCTAAGTCTAGTGGCGAACGTGCAGCCGTAAAATGCACACACACACACACACACACATACACACACACACACACTCACTCGCATGCAATACACAAAAAACCTTCCGACGCTGTGTGTCGTGCCCGTTCTGCGTGCGTTTATGCCACTGGGAATGGAAATATGGTGTGCAGTTCATTTTATATTACGATGAAATGTAACAAACACACATGATAACATTTTCCAGCCAAACTGCGTACGGAGAGCGACTGAATTATATCAAAATTGATGCGCACACGACAACAAAGACAAAAATAATGTGCCGAGGGGAAACTATGCGATTGAGATGGGCGAGCGAGTGAGCGTCTAATGCAATTTGTTGGTAGAACCTTTTTTTTGCGCCGCTCTTTCACTCGCTTGACAATAGAACCGAAATGAATGTAACGGCAACAGAATCAACAATGAAAACAAAACATCGAACGGATGATAACTTCTGTCGTTGTTTTTTTCTCGCTGCATTCATATTTACGTCGATTTCATTCATTCGGTGCAGTGCAGAGAGCTTCAATTGTATTGTACATGCGTTGCATTGCGAACAAAACAGAAACCGAAAAAAAATATCGGGAATAAAAGTATAAAAATGATGAATGAAATAGAAATGTTCTGTGGTCGTGACGAATACAAAGAAGAATGCGCCTTCTTCCTTCTTTTCGCACCAAATTCGCATTTTTTTCCATTGTTTTTCTATACGATTTCTAACACAAAACTATATTCCAATCGAATGCCATCATTTTCATTCCATTTTTTCTGTTCTGTTTTTGTCATTCAATCAGCGTACGCAGAATTCAACTGAAATAAAAGATAGACCTATAAAACAGTTGAATAAAGAATAACGTTGAAAGTATCAAAAACTTTGAAACTTGATTTGAATGCGTTATTTAAAAATAAATCGCACTGTAGAATTCTGTCCGAATGAACCGAATGAAATGAGAAACGAGAAATGAATAGCAAGGAACTTTTGTCGACAACTGCAAGTTTAAGTTTAAAAGGAAGCATTTGGCGTTACCATACGAAATGTGTACGTGTGTGTGTGTGTGTATGAATAAATAGGTTAACTGAATCGTTTCGTGCGAGTCGAGTTTGTCGAGAAACACAACAACCAGCACAACCATCATGAGTAGATGAATGATATGTAGCAGCGGCCAAATGTGAACTTATTTGAATTTTTTCCACCACTCATAATGAACCATAAGTTTTATAAGCGCAAGCCATGGTATATTTACATTTAAAGGCCTCCATCGTCCTGCGTCTCTTTCCCTCCAGAGAATCATATTTCACATTTGGCCCGTCCAATGCTCGTTTTGTATAACATTGATTTTCACACATGACTCTCTTTAGCTTTCCATTTATAACAGTCTGAATGTGCCGAATCCGTTTCTGTTGTTGTTGTTGTTGTTGTTGTTGTTTTTCTTACGTAATTTCAGCCGTTTCATGCGACAGCTGCTTTCCTTTTTTGGACCAGTGCTTACTTCTCTCATATTTTTCTTTTCATTCGTCGAACACGTTTTTTTTTTTGTTTATTGTTGAACGGCATTCGGTTTTAATATATATTTTCCATTGAAGTGTACGTACAGGCTGTACGTGCAACACAAAACGGGGTAACTTTGAAACGGCGAAAATATATTTAAAAATTAATTAGGTGGGACATTTGAACTCATGCAAACGAAACGAAATGGAACGAAACACAGAAAACTTGTTCTCTCCACTAATAATCTGCTACAAAACAAAGTATGAGCGCATATTTTGAATACATTTCGTTCGGGTTAGAAAGCCGATATGATAAAAAATAGGTAGCGATAGAATAGACAAATGTTATTTTTAGATATTTTAATATGAATTTGGAATTTTTCGTTTTATTTACGTTCGTTTTTTATCTTTTGCAGATACAAAACAAGTCGTGGACCAGTGCTGCGATCAAGTGAACGTCGTCGAGCTCACGCAACATTATCAACGTCACCCGTATTGACACCACGCGTTGTCCTACCTCGTTTGGAATCCACGCGTGATTTCGATCGCTTGCGTCTATCATACAAAGTAACAATACTTGATCGAAGACAAACGCGCAGCAGTCGTGGCATGAGCATGGGACAAAAAATTTCAGGAAGCGTTAAATCTGTCAGTCGTGAATCACCGACACCATTTAAACCAATCATTCCGCGTGAATTGGCAGCCGATTTTGAACGGCCAGCACGCTTAGACATACTGCTTGATATGCCACCGGCAGCGCGAGATACACAAATCAAACACTCATGGAACTCAGAAGATCGATCTCTAAACATATTCGTCAAAGAAGAGGACAAGCTAACGTTTCATCGGCATCCAGTTGCACAAAGTACAGACTGTATACGCGGCAAAGTCGGATTCACAAAAGGCTTACACGTGTGGGAAGTGCAATGGTCGACCCGGCAGCGTGGCACACATGCCGTGGTCGGTGTTGCGACCGCCGAAGCACCATTACATTCAGTAGGTTATCAAAGCCTGGTCGGTTCAAACGATCAAAGTTGGGGATGGGACCTTGGCCGAAATAAACTCTATCACGATGCAAAGAATTGCAATGGCATCACATATCCAGCAATCCTGAAATCAGACGAAGCATTCTTAGTGCCAGACAAATTTTTGGTTGCGCTCGATATGGACGAAGGAACGCTTAGCTACATTGTCGATGGCCAGTATCTCGGTGTCGCGTTTAGAGGATTGAAAGGCAAAAAACTATATCCAATTATATCAGCTGTCTGGGGACACTGCGAAATCACAATGCGATATATCGGTGGACTCGATCGTAAGTATACCATTCTATCTCAATCAGCCTTTCTTCCGTCAAGATCAAATATAGCATAATATGAAGGAATTTAACACAAATCGACTACCTTAAAGATTATTAACTAAACGTTATATTCATTACTAAGCGGATATGCCTCATACTTTTTTCGTTCAACAAAAGAGCGAAAAAAACGGTTGAATTCGATAACAATAGAGAAAAGTCAGAGGGAAAAAAATATGAAACACAAACACACACGAATTGACATTGACAGCGCAAAACATTCGTCATTTGTTTGCGATCGACATTTTTTTGCTGTTGCTCATTCCGTTCCACAATTGCAACGCTGCGCGGTCGTGACATTTTTAATAACATATATCGAGGCCCGCAACAGCACAATTTTTTGTCACTTACTCGAAGAGCTGAATTAATGTGAAAGAAATTAGCAGCAATACAACCAATTGTCGCGATTTGATATTTTATTGAGTTAATTATCATACTCTCTAGTCTCCACTACAGACTCGCTGCCTGATTCATTCCGTTAATTTGATTTCATATCGTCGATTAGGAAATGAACATTGTGACAAATTCAAAGCTCTGAGTGAAAATGTTTTTTGCTACAAGTGATGATGGAATGATAGCAAACGGGACAAGTTTATTATCGAAATTGAGATTCCCATCAAAATCAAATGTTATTTTATACATTGGCTGCAAAATGCGACTGTAAAATGCAAACCAATTTGAATCGATCATTTTATTCATTCATGACATTTTGTAACACAAAAATAAGGAAAACGTGAATACAACTGAACCGGTAGACAGACACACGGCGAGGCAAAAACAATTGAAATACATACAAATGACATCACTGCACAGTCGGTTATTATATTATTGTTATTAACACTGAATTTGCCATGCAAATCGCGCAAGCAAAAAATAAAAACACCCATAGCTAAGGAGGGAGAGAAGGAGGAAAAAAAGCACACGGCTACAAATATCATTGAATGCTAAGTGCAAATTAATAAAGAAAACATGAGAGAAATTGAATAGTAATATTCTCGTGCGCGTAATTTGATCTGTTGCAATTCTTTGTATCGATTGCGCGCGCTGTGTGTGTGCCCGCGCGCCATAAATAGATATGTTTCAGCAAATGACAAACGGAAAAATAGCGAGAAATAAACAGCACACAAATCTGATCTAACATCTCAAACACGAATCTAGGCTTCGTGTGTCATTTCATAGAAGCATTTGAAGCTTCGCCAAGTGAGTTCAGATCGAAGCCGAACGGTAAACAGAGATATATTGTGGTAAGGCAACAAAACAACGAATCGAATCACTTGCAAATGTCATATACATTGTAACGTAATTTATCGAGCCAGCACATACACACACACACGGCATATCTGCTCAAGGTTAACCGAATCATACAATCATTACCATAGCGAGTGCCAACTGAAACCAACTTTTATACACAGTGCGCTTGTACTGGGCCCAATTGTGAGCTCAATTGCACGTTTTTTTTCTTCAACTTTTTGAAATGAATTGCTAACTTCTTTCGCGCTTCTGAACAACTTCATAGTGATCCGTAGCGAGCATACAGCACTGAGGAAAAAACACCAGCAACTGTGAGAACACCATAAGAAACAAGGCTGCTGGTATACACTTCATGTATATGTATGAACAGCTTTATCTTAATTTGAAAAATAAAAAATAAATAAATATTTGTACATTTAGCTATTGCTAGCTTGCGGTTACTTCATTCCATTTATTTACAAACTGAAAATGAAAAGCAAAATTTAAATTGACTGCGCACTTTGATATTATTGTCCATTGCCAGGTTTTCTTATGCAATTTCCAAATTAAAACACAATAATTGAACGAAAATTTTTGGTTTTTTTTTCTCGTTTTTGTTGCCATTTTCACAGTAAAATGCACAAGCATACGGAGCCAGCCAGCAAATAATGGCAAATTGACATTTTAATAAGGCTAAGAGCTCTATGAAATATACGTGGTGACAACTACGGAAGAGAGACAAATCGAACAGAGCCACTGGCGATAATAATCTAGCCAATTTGGCTATTGTTATTTATTGGATGCCGTGTGTGTTTGTGTTTTTTCTGCTTCTTTCCGCAACATGGCTGCCACCTTTGTGTACTGACTGCCAAAGGCCTTGAAAAAACTCAGCCGTATTGACACATAAAAAGATAATTAGCAGAAAACTTCGTTGAATTCAATTCACTTGTAATTAACATATTAATAAAAACGTTCATTTCTGCTCATTGAACAAGTGCCGTGTCAATCAATTGGCTTAGGTGCGAAGAAAAATTAGAATAAACACCGCGAGTGTTTTTCCATTTGAAACCCGATACTTTTTACGCTATCGATTCGTAGAACTAAAATCCTTTGACCGAAAGGATAAAATAGGAGGAAGTGAAGTAATCGCAACAATTGCGCACTTGCCTTGACTTACAAGCTAATGAATTTGCTTTTTTATTTTTCAATTTTTCGAAAATGGCAGAAACAAATATCACTTTAGCCTCCCATTTGTTGCTACTACAATTTACAACGTCATGATATAATTGCAATTTTTTTTCCATTAGTTTTTCCAATGAAAAGGGAGAAAATGATGTGTGCATGTAATTACATTGGTTTATTGTTTCTATTTCATCTATTGAACCGATTTCAATCTTAGTTTCGTTGGACCAATAACATGTCTGTGCACTCGGTGCCATTGATGCAATATCTGCCTTGCCAATTTTTTTCTTCGCCCTGTTCAAATGCAAACAATGAAAAAATAAAACAATGAGCAATATAATTGAAATGTCGAGGAACGGTATGATCTTTTCGTTTGTTGCATCGATTTCATGTAGACCTAATTGATATTATGTTACCATAATGAACGACGAATTGAATGCGATGTGTTTGATCGCATTGTATAAATTACAATGTTTTTTTTTCTTCAATTCTTGCTGCCTCAAGATCAAATACCCGATCTCGTTTTACTTTTAACTGCTTTGTTTCCAATTCGATGTTAATTTATGTTGCGTCAAATATTTTAACGACAAACATCACACATTGAAACTGCCAACAATAACACACACACACACAGTCAGTTAGCTGGGCTTATTATTAAATTATCTTAATTGCAAATTAATAATAGCAAAATAATGTTTCGAATGGTTGGCATGTGCAAAGGAGCTGCACGATTCATTGCATATACACACTCACACACGTATTGTTGCTCAATGCAAATAACACGCTTGATCGATTGATTTGTTGGTATTCGACAAGAGTTCGAATAGATTTCGATTGTTTTTTTTGCCTATTTAATGTTTCATACCGCAATCTTGAGCTTGCTAAACGTAACCGATCAGATTTGATTCTTGAAATTGAATTTGGTTGGTGTTTTGTTTAAAGAAATGATTAATCATTCTCTCGCTAGCATCGAAACACGATTCGAACGAGAGAAAAAAGTGGAATAATCTCAACAATGTGTGCTGGTTTCATTTGAGTGGTGTTTTTTCTTCTGATTTATTTTTTAATTCGATGATGTGGTATGTTTGTACCCCCGTTTTACAACAAAGTTCAAGGTGAACTTTTGAAAAGAATGGATATGTGTTTCGTCAATATGCTTTGTGTTTGTATAACGTAAACCGAAAAGACGCCAAAAGAATCGCTTGTACAAAGTATTAAGTAGGCGCAGTTTTGAATTATTCTTCTCCCTCTGGGCAAACAACGGTTTCGATTTCAATGCTAAATGTGTTAAATTTCGTCATCATTTACTATTTTGATTGTAATTTGAAAATAAAAACCACAACAAAAACTAATGAATTCTATTCCATTTTTTTTCCTTCTTCAGCTGAACCGTTCCCACTGATGGATCTCTGTAGACGAGTTATTCGACAAAAAATCGGCCGCGAACGATTAGAAAGCTGCGTGCATCAATTGCAACTGCCCGAATCAATGAAAACGTATTTATTGTATTGGGACCGTAGATAATAACATGAACGCAGCAGCCATTACGACCGTTAAAGAACATGAACAACATCAACATTGATTGATCCAACACCGACCACACGCAAAAGTGTCATTGCTAAGAAGCAGATCAACGAAAAATCAACCTATGCATCATCCAAACTGGCTGTACAACAATAACAACATCATCATCTAACGAACAATATGAGTATTAAGGGAAGCAAAGCTGTACAATATATATTCAGCAAGAAAGTCTTGTCGACACACCAGAAAAAAAAACATTTTTATTTTGTCAAAACAAATTTAAAACAAGGAAGACAAAGCAAAAAATATAATAACAAAATTATTACGAGAATTCACGCGAAAGTTCAAATAAATTGGGCTTTTTAAATATACATTTCATATATACATTGTTTTGCTAATAAAAAGAATGAACATTCAGATGTTGAAACCACTTGACTTTCGGATTTACTTAACAGACAAGCAAGCGCAACATTAAATCCACTCTCTCAAGCCGTTTATGATCCTTAGTTGTTATTTCGTTCAGGAACACACAATGATCAATCCAAAACCGACATCAAGAGATAATTTAGGATTTATTTTCCCCCACAGCGTGTGCGCGTTCCGCTCCCTTTGAAGGTCTCTTCAAAAATGGGCTTATTGTGATAATAAAAGTTGCTCCTTTTTTAACAGTCCATTTCAAAACATGCAGTGTGAATTCTCATTCCCCCACATTTTTTTTAAAAACGAAAAATGATGAGTAAAACGAAAAAGAAAAACAAAGCTATGTTGACTGCGTTCTTTAGGCGGGGCATTCCTCACGTCCATGAAACAATTGATTTATCCACGAGGGCACGAATAAATTGCGGCCAGATTTATGAATATAATTAACGATAATAATGCTAAAGTAAAGAAAAAAAATGATGAAATAAACTTACACACACAATACATATTATTTTAGTTTAGGCTCTTGCAGAACAGCGTAAGAAAAGTCTCATATTTCACAACAAATATTAACTTAGAATTTAATTATTAAAAATGAAATAAAGGAAATACGGAATAGCGGAGAATAAAACTGATTTCAAGTTTAAACATAACAAGAAAATAAAGAAGAAAAAGCAAAATGTGTAAATATGCAGAAAAGAATGATGAAATAGAAGATTTGGGTCGAGAAAAGTGCAGCAAACAGCAAATGATGCCGTAACAACATTTAAGTAAAGTTACGGAAAACATCATGCATTCGACCCATTTAAAGAACAAGACGAAGTAAGAAAAAAACAACATATTAGGATATTATGTTAAGTCATAGCCAAGCATTACATAGCTATCAAACAGTAAAACAATACACAAAACAAGTTAAATCACGATAAAAGTTCATTGTTTTCCTCTCTCCGTAATTTCAAAACAAGCAAGCGCTAAATAATTTAAACGAAAACCACACATAAGAATTGCTCGTTTTTTTCTTTTCTAAATGTATTAAGAGCCAATAAAAAGAATAAAAATGAGAAAAGAAAACAGAGAAAAAATATAAACTATGGACATTAGCGATAAGTAAGTAGAACTTATTACTGAGAGATATCAGCATAAGTGAGTGGACAGATTTACGACGAAATATTGATAAAAAAATAATAATAATATTAATAGCAAAAAAAAAAACAAGAAAACAGAAAAATAAATGCGAAGGAGAAAGAAGCAACAACAACAAATGAAAAACAAGACTAATATGCTTACTATTGTATTTTAAAGTTTCATTTTTACAAGAAAAAAAAATACTTACGTTTAAACTGGTATAGGAAGTGAAGCAAACGAATTACGTCTCTTTTTTTGCGAGTAATCGAACAATGTTTAAAATAATGATGAAGAAGAAGAATGGAAGAAAAAAAAATTGAAGAAGTTTGCTCACGCAAATATAGGCCGATAGGTTAAATTTAAATAAGTTTCATTTTTTCTCTCTCTATCAAATGCACAAAAAGCGTAGCAACGAAATTGAAATTCAACGGTGCGATGGGGAAACAGTTCATTCTCTTCTAATCCGGAAAACATTCAAAGTGATTGATCGACTTATGTGCAAAACAAACAAAAAAAAAACAATTTGTAGAAATTTTTATCGAATTTTCGTTTTTAAATGTCTTTTCTTTGCATTTGTATAAATATCACAATTGAATCCGCTCGAATCACATCCACAACATCTCTACAAAACACATACATCCATACTTATATCGACAATCACGAACAGTGTGCGCCGGTCATATATTATTTCAAACGAAGAATAAATTAATGTGTGTCAAGTTCAGTCGAATTTTTTTTTTGTTTTTTTTTTTTATATTTTTGTCTCTCCGAAAAATTCCATTTGTCAAAAAGGAAGAATTTTGTTTGTTCTCAGAAGAAGAAGAAGAAGAAAAAAATGAAGTAAAAACAATTCAATAACGAAATAAAAAGTCGTCCGAACACTTTGGTTTGATTCATGTATATCTTTTTAACGTAAACAAAATGATTAAAGTGATGGTGGTTTTTCGTGTAGTTTGTAATATTCCAACATTATTAATTGTAATTAAATTAGGATGAAAAAGGAAAAAAAAACAACTGATTTCGTTTCGCATTTTTATTTTTCGTAATTTCTATAAAAATCAGCGCGATACTATAGTTTAAATGCCAAACAGGAAGTAAACAAACACACAGAAGAGCAATAGATTTTCTTTTTATTCAATCGACTAAAACACTTTCGATATGAAATCACTTTGGATTTCGAAACAATGAATTTTGATTTAATTGACGGATCCAACTGCAATATATTCTCCCTCACACACACAACAACTACAACAACAACAACAAAACACATTCATTTCTCTTTTTGTACATACAACAATCACATATTTTTGTCATGAAGTGGAATAATAAATGTCTTTAAGTGAAAAAAATATAATAAGCACTTTTGAATGAAACTATTTTTTTTCCCTGATTTGCTCTCATATCTTTTTTTGTTTCAAAAAAGAAAAAAAAGAAAAGTTTTCTTTTGGAGAAATTGAGCCATTTTTATTCATTTTGACAAAAAAAAGAAATATATATATGTCCAACAAAGCTTTAGCTTGGTTGATTGCAGCTTTGTGTTGACTTCAATTTTCCAGCAATTTTTTTTTAAATGGAAATTCAAATTAGAGAAATAATTTAATGGAAAAAATACAAAAAATTTATTATTGTCTTCATTTTCATCATAAATTAAGTTTACAATTTAAACAATTTAGCATAGACACTTAGAAAGAAAACGACATTTATTTTACTACGTAGATTTGCAAAAAAAAATTTCAGTTTAAGATTCGAATAGTGTTAATTTCCTTTTTTTCTTTTTATGAAAGAAAAGAATTAAATTTTATGAATACTAAATAAACCAAGCCGTCTTTTTTATTCACTCTTACTGTGCCCTTTTCAGATGTTTTGTCGTTCCAGTTTTAATAGAGCAATGGCTCTCTGAGTTTAGTCTGTCTGACCACTGAAATGCTCATTGTTTCGTGAAAAATTGAATATTTTCAATATTTCAATGCATGTCTGGCAATTCTATACAACTTGAGTATAAAGCGAGTCAAATAGAAAAAAGGTATTCAATTCACTAGTGAAAAAGCAAAGGCGTGGCTGCTAATTCATTTAACAGAAGAAAAATGCTTGTTTACAGTAATAAAAATGGAAAAAAGCTGGATTCTTCAATTTTCTTTTAAAATTTCAATTTAGACACGTACCTTCAATCTCCTAAAAACACCCAGAAATATGATTTCTACAAATCAAATAAAAATACCGTTGTATTTGCTGAGAATGAGCGATAAACATGTGTTTTTAACGTCTGACTTTTGAAACCATTATCAAGCACGATTTTTACAACTGGCGCCCCCTTTGCTGTCAAACATTTCTGGCAACTACTTGTCCCAACTTGTTTATTTACATCCAAATGCCAATTGTCACATTTCGGTGTGGAATTGAAAAAGCATTTTTTGTGACACAGACAATCCATCAACATAATTTTTAGGTGTAGACACATATGCCACTTGCCAATTATTTCAATTAGTTTTAGTTGTTGATTAAGCGTGAACTACGTAAACCGAATTGTGATCGAATAAAAATGCGTGAAAACGCCGATATTAAAATTGTTGGCAAAAATGTCATACTAATTCCGTACGAAGCCAAGCACGTTGAAAAGTGAGACCAATTTGCCGGGCTGCATCCCATTTCATTTTCTTTGTCAATCTTTTTCAATAAATTGTGAATTATTTTAGGTATCATAAATGGATGTCCGACCCGGAATTATTGAAACTAACTGCTTCCGAGCCATTGACCATTGATCAAGAGTATGAGATGCAAGAAACGTGGCGAAACGATGAAGATAGTACGTTAAAATGTTGATATATCAAAAATTAATCCGAAGCCATACAATCCTTGTTTTTTTTTTTCCTTTTTCAGAGTGTACGTTTTTGGTACTAAACAAGGACGTTTATGAGCGGACAAAGGATGAGATCGGTTTGTTGAAAAATTAAAACAAAACTAAATTGTATTCGTATTTAATTTTGTGCAAAATTATTTTACAGAAGCATTGATTGGCGACACAAATCTGTTTCTTAACCAGGATTATTTCTTGCCTGGGTCAGACGACGAAAATCCCCATCAAGATTTAAACAACGAAACAATAATCGCCGAGGCGGAGATAATGATAGCCGAACCCGAAGCGCGTGGGAAAGGTTTTGGAAAAGAAGCCATTCTTCTGATGCTAAAATATGGACAATCTGAGCTCGGCGTCCAAGAATTCGTTTCAAAAATCGGCTATGACAATATTACCAGCCAACATCTGTTCGCAAAGCTTCAATTTGAAGAACAGTCGCGATCGGATGTATTCCAGGAAATCGCGTTCAAACGAACCGTAGACGTTGCATGGGTGAAATGGTTGAACAACGAAGTATCGGCCTACGAAATTGAAGATTATGTACGATAAACATAACGTCCTTCTACTGTGAAAGAAATGCCACGCCGTCTAATTCAAAATTATTTTGTCAAATGGCACAAATCAAATCATTTTTGAACGAATATATATTTTTGCACAGACTATTTTGTTAGGGTTTACTTCTTTTGGTATTTTTGTATTTTTGCATTTATTCAATACGCTTTTTGTATTAAAAAAAAACAATTTAATAAAGAATCGACTCGATTTAAAACGAACATTTAGCCACAATTCCATTTGGAATGTTAGCAATAATTCCATTTACATGATTGAGTTGTTGTCAGCAAAGATTTGTTGTAATCTGATTGCATATTTGCTGCCATGGAAACGTTGCAAGTCAAGTGGATGATCCTATAATTGGATTTGTGTCTTCGAAGAAACAGTTATTGATTTATTTAACTTTGCACGCAATAAATGTTTGACTAAGATATGGAAAATGTGATAATTCGTCAAGCAAAACAAACAGCAAATACTGATGCAGCAAATGGAACGTCTGCCGTTCATCTTGTCAAGCGTTTATGAAAGTGAATTCAATTTGTTGTGTTTGCAAATCGAATTGTTAGCATTGGCAATTTTGCAAATCATCATCATTTGATACTTGTTTCGATGTTCTAAGTTCAAAGGTCATATTCGGCGTATGCTACACGCATTTTGGCCATAAAAACCCAACTAACAAATAACCGATATGAATTATTTGCTTTTATTGTGTTTGTGTGTTATAGTCCTGTGCCTCATTTACCGCATTCAATGTTTGAGTGGTTTTGTTCTCTCTATCTCCTTCGTCTATTTAATTTTCCAATGTTCTTTCTCACCCCCTCTGCCACACTTCCATGTTCTGGTGGCCGTTACATCGATTTGGTGAATGTCTTTGTTTGCCATTAACGTCATATGTTCGCCCCGTGTTTACGTCTTTAGGTTTCCTCCACTTTCTCATTTGCATGAATAACTTACGAAGGCGAATTGAATAGTAGGGTTGATATACACTTGTTATGACGATATCAAATGCATGATTCTCTTGGCGACACCCGACACAAGCATACATACATACATGTACACAACGTATATGTATGTTTGCATGAAAGAGTCCGAGCTAAGCGATGATTTCGTGCCATAATCGTATTTCATGAAGAACGGCGCCGGCGCAGAAAAACCAATCGATCCGTACAATGCCCACCACCAGGAATAATTTCACATGAATCCGAATTTTATGAACGTTGCGCTCTATGGAGTAGAAAAAAGGAAGACATGAAAAATTCCATTAGCGTTCGCACCAATACAAACGCACACACATACATTGCGCGCGTAGTATTCGACGGAGAAGAAACTTCGCACTCTCATTAACACAGAGCACATACATAGTTCGTACTGCACTAGCTTCGTTTGAACTCTGTACAACTTCGATACCAATACGCAGAGGAGACTCGCCAGAGAATGAATTTTCTCTAGATTATTTTTTTTTCTTTTGTTCTGAATCCTGCAAATAATCGAGAGAGCGAGAAGAAATAAAGATTATTTTCAAAAGTGTTGTTTCGATTTAAAACGCACAAAAGTGAAAATTGAAATCCGTTTTATTTTTAGAGGGAACAAAAGAATTGGTTGGTTTTATTCTGACGTGTGTGCTGTGTATATTGTGTGGAATCGAAATTCAGGGTAGTATGAATGTATATTTTCTGTAGCGTAGACCCCAAAACAATCATGGTGGATGTTTTACCCGAGTAAAATTCAGTGCAATAGAAAAAGAAAAGAAAAGAAACGAAAACAACCACACAGTTCAACAAATGACAGACATTGAAAAACCAGGCCAAAATTAAATTAGTGAAGTGGCAAATATAAATGGGGTTTTCCTCGGATTTGTGCAGTTTTTAGTCGAAATGACAAGTGAATAGAAGAGAACTGCAAAGTGTCTGATTGCGAAATCGCTGTTTATGCGCAATAGATTTGTGAACCAGGCAGTTTTTTTCCGTCGTTTTTGGAAAATAAAGTGTTTTGAATTCGCTATTGATTGTGCACCACCTCAATTATTCAAGACTTCGAAATTTAACATCCAACAGTTGGAACAAAGAGAACAACAAAAATCTCAATTCGTATCGATCGAAATCTGTCGAGAGTGGAAACCAATGGAAATTTGATTGCTGTGTGCCTAAATCGTAAATCACCTTTTTTTTATACCCTCGAGATTTGTACGACTCACTCAATTCGATAAACCAAACAAAAAAGTAAATTAGATTAAAACCGTGTGCAGGAAAAAAAAACAAACAAAATGGGTACAGTATTAAGCTTTAGTCCTCGTGAACGGCGCCCCGTTTATTCGACATACCACAACCACGGCACACTTAGCTCATCGGGCTCGGCTGACTATCCGCTGAACAACTACTCGTACGAGCAGCTGAACAATGTTAAAAATCGCGAAAACAACAAATCGTCACTGTGTCAAGTGCCTAACAATAGTGGGAACATAATGTTGAGTCAAACACAGAACAACTATCATCATCACCTTCATACACACAACATTCACAATGGAAATAACTCAAACCTGGCCCCAAATGCTGGCAACAACAACAACAATAACAACAACAGTAATCTCAGCAGTAACCTCACGAACAACAACATAGCAAATAACAATACCATTAACAATAATAACAACAATGCCGATCGAAATGACACGGCCCGTATCCTATCCGAGAAGAATGCACTGGAGAAGAATCTGAAGAAGCATTCGCTGTTCATCAATGCATTGTCGTGGAAACGATTGGCTGCATCGCACAGTAAAAAGAAATTGGATAACAATAAAAATAAATCGGCCAATTTACCAACGGCCACATTCCGACCACCACTGGTCGATGCCGTTCATCCGTTGGCCATCGATAAAAATAAAAACATTCAACAACAGAACCATCATCAGTATTTTACACCTGGTGCGCCAAACACAAAAGCCTTGTTGGCCCTAGATCTTGTTCGAGCGAACAACACGAACAATGCTCAACAACATTTGGAGAAATTAACAACCAAATTACCGCTGTCAATCCCATTGCAGACAGCATTCAACCATGCACAGCAACAGCATCAATCGATGCTTCAGCCAGCACAGCAACACAATCATGTGCCCCGAAAAACCGTAATCCAGGTAAGAGAGAAAGATTAATTTGTTTTGCCCCAAAAGGCATTTCACAGCCTAATTGAATGAGCCCATCTTCCGAATTTGAAGAGCGAACCGCAAAATTGTTATAAGTGAAATCCCATCAAATGAGAATATACTCTTTTTTTTTCTCTTAAGCCCAACACGCGCACCATTATAATTAATATTTCATCTTGCGTTGGTGGATAAAATTAACAGAGACATACTTACATACATACAAACATCCATATTGACGTACATCAATTGATATATTGTAAAGCCGTTTTGGGCTGAATTCACCCTCGTACTTGGAAATTAGAAATTATTTTTGGAATAACAACGTACAAAAATAACACGTTAGCTGAGCATTCTTCAAGTTCACTGGCAATTGATGGGAATGCTTTTATATGTGTTATATTTGTACATGCACCTACATTGGCACTTAAAAAAATGAATACAAATTGTATTTATGTGTCCTTTCGCTGTATCGATTTAATATTAAATACCGTGAGCAATGGTTTTCTCCATCGACTTCTGTATAATGATTCTAGAATGAAACTCGTTTCGTTTCTAAATTCCACTTGATAATTGGTGGCTGATGGCTGTGATTATACACACATATATAACACATGTGTTATATTTATAGAAAGGAAGTAAGAAAGGAAGGACTTTAGTGGTTGCTTCGACGCGATAAAAGTACATATATGTGCAAAAAATACTCACGCCATCCATCTATCCATCCAACTATGCATGTGCATACGGAAAACTTGATAATGAATAATAATTTGTTCAACCAAATGTCGCACCTATAATTACGGTCTTTCTTTTCATTTTATTCGCTTTCACATGAGTGTGGAAACACATACACTCACAAACATCCATCCACCGAATGACGACTCAAAATGTGGGATGATAACGATTTTCAATGAACATTTTTTGGCGATATTAAGCTTTAAAACGGAAAAATTTGTATCATCAACATTTTCTCTTGCCTAAATTTTCGACAAACATCAAGTTTACGCCATGCACACCATCAAATAATCATATTTTTTTGTGTCTGAGCTGTTTTTCTATTTCAAAATGTCTGCATGGGGAATTGCCACAATTCACGAAATTTGTCGGCCATCCATGGAAACCATTATGGAGTAGTATGGTGGAATTCTAAAATTGCTAAATGGATAATTTCCATGCCATGGTATTCGTACTTTGAGTAAGCCGTTGCTTTTTATCTAGCGAAGCAAAAAAAGTATTTACGCTGCAAAATAGAGTATGTATGCGTGAGCGTGGTGGAAGAAGAACTATTGTTTCGCGTGTTCAACAGTCAGTTAAAAGGACCCCATCATTCAAAGTCACTATGTTTATGGCGTTGTTTTGGAGTGCTTTCACTTCTGCCAGCACGTTATGATGTGGTGTATTCACACTGGACCATCGACAAAGTGAATAAGTTTCTGGAAAATAAGTTGAAAGCGAAAATCTAATGTCATTATTGTTGAATAAAATTACAATCTATTGTGTTCCAACGACCTATTAACGTCATCAAAATAAAAACAAAATGTTTGCTATTGACTCAGCATTCTACGTACGAAGAATTGGGTCAGTTTATCATTGAAATTTACAATTATAATTTTCACCAGAATACTGTGTTAATAAATTTGCTATGACAATTAACTGCAAAAGTTGACGAAATGGTCGGTTCATCGAAGGGAATGCTTCGATTGCTCGCAAATAATTGGATTTATTTCGAAGTAAATGCATTTTCATTGTCAACTTGAATATTTTGTTTCAATTTATTTCCTACAAATATTGACAATACAATTTTCCACACAGCGAGCAAAATTTCGTACAGTCAATACTAATTGGTTGGCTTCATGCCGTACGTGTGCGTATATGTGGGCTGTGGGGATTTTGTTCTCGCCTCCAAAATGTTGTAGGTTTAACAATTTTGCTTATAACTAATTTGCGTTCAAATAACATTTTCAACGTTTGTCAGCCCAGCTGCTTCGACGTAACCAATGCAAATTGTGCGGTTTTTTTCGGTTTAGAAATGAGCTCATACATGGATATTTCGATATAAATAACATTTTTCTTGTTAAATCTAAAACAACACGACTAGGCTTCAACTTCTGAGCTTTTGAAATGTTTGGGAATGTTTTTGCATGACCGTTGCCGAAAATTGCGAGATTTCCAAGCAGGCGATGCGGTTATGTGGCTAAGAGCAGTTGATCGTAGCCTTTTACTTCAAGGATGGCAGGTAATTTATCTTGACAAACAATGTGCAGAATGTCTCTGTCTCTCCCTCATTTGTATGTATCGATCTCATGTCAAAACTTTTGTTTCTTCTTCTTCTTTTTCTGGTATGGTGTGCAACGATGGATAGGATGTGGCATTCATTAACCCAGCCAATGTTGTGTTCGTTTACATGTTGGTTCGAGAGTTGGTCGACGGCGAAGAGACCAAAGAGTCTGAATTGCAAGCATCTGTTTTAACATGTTTGTACTTGTCGTATTCGTACATGGGCAATGAAATTAGTTATCCGCTGAAACCATTCCTGGTTGAAGATTCAAAGGATAAATTTTGGGACAGGTAAGCAAATGAATAAATTTTTGGATTTGATTGTCATTCTTACTCTGATTTCGTTCTTCTCCTGTGCATTTCCATTCGTAGATGTCTCTTGATTGTGAATCGCCTCAGTGGTAATATGCTTCGAATCAATGCGGAGCCCGGATTTTTCACCGAAATTTTCACCGAGCTTAAGGCATGCGGCGTACTAAATCAGTCCAATCAAAATAATTTGAACACATTATCGAATGGAATCAACTGTGGAGCCGCTTGACGCAGTTACAACAACAACAGCAACAATAATAACGGCAACAGCAATAGCAGTGGCAGACATCCAAGAGAAGTTGTTGTTCGATTATCGATAGCCGGTCAACAACAAAAATATCAACATCAAACAACGTTACAGGAAATTACCAGCATTGTTTAGAAACAATTCGCTCGGTGCAAAAATGATGATGATGATGATGTTGCTGAATGACATTAGGTGATATATACCGATTGAATCGATAGACCCGGCTAGCAAATCAACCACTTCAATACATCCTTGTTTGAATGTTTGATCTGTAAAATTTTAGACACAATTTAAAGAAGAAGGAAAAAAATTTAAAAAATGCAGAAGAATAAAAAAAAATTAGAATAAGGTAACCATGATATTACAAACACATGAAACATGATAGCATATGACGGCCGTGTTCAAAATATTTATGATATTCGACGTGAGAAAGAGCGAGAGAGAGAGAGAGAAAAGAATTCGAAGAGAAAACGGTCTGTGCAACATTATTTCGACTCAAAGTCCTAGATGTCTTTAAAACAAAGTAGCTCAAGACATTTAATATGTAAAAGCATTCGTAGCGATTTGACTTTACGAACTATGCAGAGAAGAAGGCAAAAATCCTCGTGACATTTAGGCATAATCTGATTTTAATACGCGAAATCAAATTCATTGTCTGCTTTAAAACAAAAATGATGACGAAATCCGTTCTATACTCATGTTCAACACTCAGCAGCTGACTACACACAATTTTAATGAAATTGCGTTGGTCTATGTCAGCTCACGATCGATTTATTTATTTTTCAAATTCTTCAACAGTAGGAACTCAATAAGCGAAATCAATAATCATTATTATACTATTCGGAGACAGCATATTATAAAAGAAAATAAAAGGATTACCGAATCTGTCTTCCATCAGGACATTACTATTTTCTGAATGAATCTAAAATGACAGCTGCTTTTTTTTGCAAATGTAAATGATTATTTACATGCGATGCACCTCAACCGGCAGACTGAGACCGCAATAAGTAATGGCCAAACTATGAAAATGAGTAATTGGCACCGAAAGTGAACGGTGCCAACATTTTTCAATAAATCCAACACCACCCCAATCCCCCTAAAAAATCACCAAATTCGGCTTGTCACTGCGAAAATCGCCACTTTTAAATTGATTTGCCAAAAAAAAATGAAAGAAAAATTGTAATAAAATGGAAATTTTTGTTATGTCCACGTTATTTGTACGAGTTTACAAAACTACCAATTTTTATGTTTACTAGTTAAAATGTGAAAAAAATGTTCACATCCACATCACCATTTGTATCCATCCATCGCACCAGAAGAAAAAAAAGATATATTTATTTAAATGATCAAAATCGTATTTACATTATTCTAGTTAACCGAGAAAAAAATTGTTTGACTTTTATAAATCTTTTTTTTCCTTTTGAAATCATTTTTTGCAAAAGTTATACCCAACCCACAAAAAATGTTCTGTACACGAAGAGCTAGACTTAGTTAGACATTTTGGCTTCAAGATTTCTCTCGGAAAATTGTTATAACGAGCTCTGTTTTCTTTTCTTTTGTACATTTTGACCTTTGTTCACATGTAAATACACTTGATAACACTCGCTAAACAGAACCACTAATCGTGGTACACTACTACGGAGTCCGTAGCACGAACGCAGCAGTCGCTGCGAATACAAGTAATTGTAGCTTAAGGAAATGCACTTCAACGGATATGATTAGCGGCAACAACATGAAACGAAACAATTACATATTCTCTATCAAAAATGCACGCGTTAAGTAAACACGCTTGAAAAGAAATAAATGATAAATTGATGTGCAATAAAGCAGGAAAATATTTACAGAGAAATTCAGTTGAATACTGAATTTGGCTGGGCTCAAATGCAATAATTGACTTCCAATTACATTCTCACCTTCATTTTTTCCGCTTTTTTTTCCTCATTAGTTTGCAAATACTCGCATTGACACTCTCGTTGAAATCATTTTTTTTTATACTTCGAACCCTTCTACTCTACTCAACCGTTGTTGAGGTGTCTATGATTCAGTGACGGTGAGCTGAAATGTAAGAATATATACCAATTTTGATTCGATGTTTTCTTACAGGAACAGGTTTCACTTTTTGCGAGCAATATGATACCGAATATACTGAATACACTTGTTCAAAAGACAAAGTTACGCGGAGAAGAAAATGGAAAACGAAATGTTCGACCAAAGTTTTCAATTCGAAAACAATTTCTTCTTCTTTTTGTGAAGTACAGACCATTTAATTCGCAAATAAGATACGTAAATTTACATAATATATATCAAGTGAGTGCAATATGCATTCATTGTGTGAGTCGGTATGTGCTCGTTTCGAACGGGCAAGCTCGACAAGTATGCTGTAAAAGCAATTTGTATCTAATACATAAAAAAGAGTTTCGCTAGTCAAAAAAAACGTCCTTTCCTTTTTGAAGTGTTAGTTCCATATTATTTATTCTTTTCATGCTGTGATTATCGTTTAAACTAAAACATATTTTCAGTTTTCTAAACACACTGTATTGTTCTTTTCGTTATCAAAGTGAATTTGATTGATTTGTCGGAATGGAATAAAAGAAGCGTAATTACTTGAGAGATAAGTAGATGAATTTAAGTAATTTAGGTCATAGGAATCCAATGTGTATTTTAAGCGTAGTCCCATTTGACAACATTGAAAATGTAATGGCTCCTGCCGCATGATTCATGTGAATCGTTGCGCAAGGACTGTGCATTGTAATAGTTTTACTTAAACCAAAAGAATAGTTCATCGAAGAAACCAAATTAACTGTGTTGTGTGTCTACAATCGAATCCAAAAAAAAAATACTTAATTTAAACAATGCCGACGACATGTTTACGAATATCCAATATGCAAGTGGCCAGACGCATTTCAATCGCAAAATTTTGATTCACAATAAAACCAATAATAAATCGCAAATGCTCAACTCATTTCAACAGATATACGCTGCTGCTCTGCACTTATCAACACTCAATGTTATTCGTTTGTTCACGATGCTTCATGCTACCGACCGAAACAGAGAACACGACCTGAACAAATAACACGCGGCAAATGACAGCATCTCAATGGAAAATTGTTGTCGTCTCTCAAACTCATACGATTCAATCAGATTTATAAGCATTTCAAATGGTGGTGAATTTATAGTTGGCTTCAAATACAATGAATGATGAAACGGAAAAAAAACAATAATATAACACACACACACACACACACACAAATTGCAAGTTCATTACCAAAAACTAAAGCAAATAATTTGACAATTCTATTACAACAACATCAACAACAAAAGAAAAAAAAACCGATTGATATATTCACTCGCATACAATTTGATGTTAGTCGTAGTCCACGTAGATGCATTTCACTGAAAATTTTCTCTGCCCGTTCTACTACCCTGTTTCCAGTTCACACCTACTAAATATATATAACGTATTATTTAGGTTCAAATTTTTAATGGAATGTTCTCTTTGCGCGTTTTCTCATTTTAAAAATCGAAATCAACCAACATAAAGGAAAAACTAACAAAAATCTTATTAGGTTTAGCAAATGGAACATTCATCGCACTCACACTTAGGATGTTCAAATTGGAGATACAAATTAGAACACTTTTTTCTTCGAAATTTTGTTAAAAAAATTAAACTTGAAATAAAAAAAACAAAAACAAAAATTGGACTTTGGATCAACGTGATTTCGTTACCTAAAAATTGCTTTGCACACACACACACAAAATCATTATAAAAAGACACATTGAAATTTGCAACAAAAATTACAAAAAATTATATATACAAATGTATTGCAAAACTTTGTTAGATACAAAAAAGACAAGTAAGTTAAGTTTTGTGGAGAAAAAAAAACTCAATGAAACAAAATCTTTTGACCGAATGGTAAAAAAAATATTATACAAAAATGATATGTTTTGAGTGTTCTACCAAAAATTTGATGGAATGAAATAAAAAAAAATGTGTATTGAACATAACGTATGGATTCACCATTATTATTATTATTATAAATTCAAATTACCTTTAAGACTAATAAAAATATTTCTTAGAAAAAGTGTGGTGAGTTTTTGATGTTTTATCAACAATTGGCGACACTGTAAATCATTGCCGAGAAACTTAACACCAAGCAGACGACACACAGATAGAGGCAATGAATACCGTTTTTACCGGCGACTTGAGTCGTGAGTGATTGCACACGTTAGCCGTCGTACTTGTTGCTGTCGACTCATTGTATTTGTTTCACTTTCTCTATCGTTTAGCTTGTGTTTTGTGTTACGAAAAAAAAATAGTCTAGCTTTGATGTATTTGTCTTCAGAAAAAAAAATATGCAAAACGTTTTGTAGTAACAAAAAAAATACAACAGAAGGAAAAGTCTGATCAACCACTGAAAAAAGTGCATGCATTCATAACATCGATTAATTGTGACATTATCACCCGTTGAATCCGAACAATTGCAGTAGTCAGAAATGGCAAAGGAGTACATAAAATTGGAAAAGCTTGGTTCAGGTAACATTTGATATTTGGTTTTTGTGTACATGTTTTGCTGTACTTTGTCGCTAGTGGTGTCTTGATTTGGTTTATTGATTTTTGTCGCTACTAGCATGTTTCGTGCCCTTTCCATGTCATTTGGTACTTTTTGCCAGTTTTTTTCATCATCAACATTTTCATTCAATGATTTAGGCTCTTACGGTACTGTTTACAAGGGTCGTGAAAAAGACAGCAATGCCATTGTTGCAATGAAGAAGGTGCACATGGATCTGATGGATGCTGGCTTGCCGCAATCTTATTTACGGTAATATGACAAAATGACTTTGAACAATGTGATTTTCTAATTTCCGTCTTCACTGGATGACATTCATTTATAGGGAAATATCGGCGTTGCAATCATTGCGTCATGAGAATATCGTACAGTACGAGGGCATTGTGTGGGAGAGTAATGATCACATTTACCTCATTTTTGAGTATATGACGACTGATTTGCGCAGCTACATGGATGAATTCGCACCGTACGGACTAAAATTGGCTGCAGTACGGAGCTATTTATATCAAACGGTCAAAGGATTGGAAGCATGCCATAAACAAGGGATTTTGCATCGTGATCTAAAGACTGAAAATGTGCTAATCAACAAAAATGGTGTCGTTAAGGTTCGTTGTTCATTGTTCGTCAAAATTGGCTAAACTTACGAGAAAAACAGTGCTAAATCCAACGAATGCTTTTAAACAGATCGCAGATTTTGGTTTGAGTCGAGCAATAAGCGTTCCGGTGGGCTTGCGTTATTCGACTTGCGTCGTCACTCTGTGGTATCGAGCACCCGAGATATTGCTGGGACAAAAGGGCTACTCGACGCCAATTGATATCTGGTCTCTTGGATGCATTTTTGCCGAAATGATCAGTGGCCATGAGCTGTTTACTGGCGATTCAGAAATCGATCAAATTAACAAGATTTTTTGGTAAGCACACAACTCATACATTAATCTTTTTAATAAAGTCGATCAGAACTATTTGGAATGTTTGATCTAAACCTATTGTTCCATCTAATAATTTGGATTTATTGAAAATTTCTCATGTGAATGTTGGTTTACGATTCAGTATTCTAGGAGAGCCCACCGAAGAAATATGGCCACATGTGACTTCTTTACCGTATTTTCGTAAATTTTCCGATCTCGAAGTACCATGCCTTGAAAAGAAGATTCTACTACGTGGTCCAGGCTTCGACCTTCTCAAGATGATGTTGACGTACAACCCGAATAAACGGATCTCGGCAAAGCGAATCCTAAACCATCAGTACTTCAAGGATTCGATTAAAATGTATCCACTGTTACCATATTCAAAGTAGCCTTATCGATGTATTATTTTACAAATTGTACCATTGGACAAAGGATCTTATTTTAATGTTGATTGTAGTATTTTATGTGTTCAATTGAATTGTTTAGATTTTAGGCGCAAATATCGGAAACATTCATTTATTTCATGCCAATTCTGTTCAATTCCAAAATGCGCTCTATTGTATAATGTCATAAAGACTATATTCGCAGTATTTTCACTGAGTCGGGCTTGTGTTTCGGGCTAGACTCGGAGTGTGCCCAACAGTACCATGCACTAAAATATCCAATTTAAAATTATAAGTAATATGTTTTGATCATTGTTTGCTGTTGAAAATGAATAACGAAATGAAAAATTGTCAAAATGTTTGCATTCATCAAAATCTACATAACAAAAACGAAATCGAGTGTTTTAATACAAGCATCTAAGTGGCGCCACTGTGCGGCAAATCTACGAAGTACGTAGCCATTTTAGCGCCGTACCAACATTGATTGAAGCTGTCAGTGCATTTGTTGTCGTTCTCTTTGAATTTTGCGAGGCAAATTAACGGACGCGCTGTGTCAACGACACCTTTTCATTTGCTATTCCGAATGTTGAAAATAATTCTTTTGTCTCGTTTCGCCCAAATTAATTCACATTTCCGTTACACATATGCAGTTATTCGATTTATCGTAATATCAACGCATTGAAAAGTGATAGATTTACAAGTACCACAATTTTCGTATAATTACAGTGCATCAGTTCAAAGGCAACAGCAGTGAGGTTATACGAAAGTGTCGTAAAATATTGAGAATTTTTCCTAAAAGCCAATTCATTGTTCGTCGGAATAATAGAGAAAAATTGCACAAAAATGGAAGATTTTGTGAAAATTGAAAAGATCGGAGAAGGTAAATGAGTCTGTCGCATAAATCATTGTGCAATGTACACCGAACACAATATCGTGTGGAATTTTTACGTGTACGAAAAAAAATCACCTGTTTCTCAATTTATTCATTAGGCACTTATGGTGTTGTATACAAAGGAAAGAACCGACAAACAGGTCAGATCGTAGCAATGAAAAAGATTCGTCTAGAAGCGGACGATGAAGGTATCCCTTCAACAGCAATTCGGTGGGTATTCATGTGCTGATCATTGTGTCAAATGATCGGATGACCATGGAGTTCAATTGTCATAACATATTTTTTGTGTGTTTTATCATCAACAGTGAAATTTCGTTGCTGAAAGAGCTAAAACATCCGAACATTGTGAAATTAGAAGACGTTTTGATGGAAGAAAATCGTCTTTATCTGATATTCGAGTTTCTATCAATGGACTTGAAAAAGTACATGGACACATTGCCACAGGACAAACTCATGAAGCCCGAGCTGGTGCGTAGCTACCTGTATCAAATCTCGGCGGCTATGCTGTTCTGCCATCAGCGCCGTATTTTGCATCGAGATTTAAAACCACAAAATTTGCTCATCAATCGTGATGGCGTTATTAAGGTAAATTGATTGGTGTTTCAACAGCCAAAATTGCATCATCTCGAAATTTAGTATTTAAACCATTTTCCTTTTGAATAGATTGCTGATTTTGGTTTGGGCCGTGCATTCGGTATCCCAGTCCGAGTCTACACACATGAAATTGTGACCCTCTGGTATCGAGCCCCCGAAATTTTGCTCGGTTCACAGCGCTACTCATGCCATGTAGACATTTGGTCAATTGGCTGTATATTCGCGGAAATGGCTACGCGCAAACCATTATTCCAAGGCGATTCAGAAATCGATCAACTGTTCCGCATGTTCAGGTATATACATTCGATCAGTGTGTTCAGACAATTTCAACACAGAGTGTATGCATTCGATCCATCTATTTTCACTTGCTTTTCATTTTGTCTTTCCCTCTCTCAGAATTTTGAAGACACCAACCGAAGATATTTGGCCCGGTGTGACATCATTGCCTGACTACAAGGAATCATTCCCATGCTGGACGCAGAAGCAACTGCGCGATCAAGTCAAAGTGATTGATAGTGCCGGCTATGATTTGCTAGACCAAATGCTCACATACAATCCAGTGCATCGCATTTCAGCGAAACGAATTCTCGAGCACAAATTCTTTGAAGGATTCGACAAACAACTGGTACCCACAATGTAAATCAACTCGACGGCTCACACGATCAACTACGATAAAAAAAGAAACACATGAAAACATTGGCACGAAATATCAATTTAACGAGAAAAAAAACACTGCAGAAAATGCATCGTTCTATTTAATTTAGGAAACTTGGTCAAAACAATTAAAATCGGTTTTGTTACGTATAAGTAGTAGGCGATAAGCAATGAATTAAGTGAAAAAGAGAGCAGGAGCTAGAATCCTTGACTAACAATTTTCTATACGGCATGAAAAAAAGAAGACATATTCATAGTACATAGATTGAAAACAGAGAAATCATGGGTCCATCACAACAACACGAAAATCTCCAGATAATAAAAACAATAACATTTCTTATTCTTATAATCATTGCTAATGTTTTATTGAAATATGTCACATCACCATTGGCAATTAATGGTAGAATGGTCCAGAAAATCTATACATTTGCATCATTTGTGGTATTTTACTCGTCGATTGCATAGTAAATGTGCCTCATAGCCCAGCCGATACATGTTACTGTGCTTCATATTCCTTGACTTCTTCGTAAATCAGATTCTTCCATTGCTGAACAGTACACACATGTTCTTCTACACTGTGATCATAGGTATTGAGTGCGGGCTACAATAAAAGATATGCAAGATGTTATATTTTCAACCATTGTACTTATTCATCAATGAATAACTTACTGCATTCACTACGCATTCATTGTACCAGGCATTTATATAGGTGTGATCGAGTGCTTGATCGACAGAAATCCTCTGATCGGGATCAACTACCAGCATGCGACTAAGTAAATCCCTCGCTTCAGTCGCAGTCAAACAGCCATGCTCTGTCGAGTCATCCGGGAATATTTCGTCAGGGAATAATGTATTAAA
>NW_022595284.1:163636-222516 GCF_009176505.1 Sitodiplosis mosellana
AAATAGGCACTTTTCATTTGACTGATATCAAAAACACCCTAGTGAACGCATTCAAAAGTCCAATTACCTAAAGATTGTTTTAATTCAAAATTCATTGCGTGATGAGTTTAAATGCCATCAACGTACCATAGAAGTTGTACCTACATTTTTATGATTCACCAAATGCATAACCTTGAACTCTCTGAAAGCCCGTTTGGCATACGTAACATTTTGAAATGGATTGCATAATTTTTTAATAGCAACTGCTTTTTGTGCTACTGTATCGAACGCTGAACTGAAATATTTTTTCCATTAATTTTTTTTTAATTTTGGATCTCAATCCTCGCTTACCATACAGTTCCTTGAGAGCCTGATCCGGCCAATTTCAAGTTTTGGTACCGACTATGCACAGTGAATGTACTATCGCCCAATGTTATAGAATAGAATGAATGAACGTTCATCTTCGAGTAACAAAGCGGCAAACTCTCTCAATATTTATTTTCTTTCCGCTGAAGTAAGCGCTCAAATGGCTGAAGTAGTAACGACAAACAATAACTCGATGTAAGCCGTAAGTATAACAAAACAAATCAATTTGTCGTTTTTGTGGCACCACTTCCACAGTAACAGAAAGAAGTCAAACCAAAGAAATATGTTTTTCTTTCTCTCTATGGCACTCAGGTATCTTATTTTTATTTCTATAAAACTTTCGCCAAATCATTGAAGTCTTTTGTAAAGTTACGACAAACCCGAGGTAACATTAAAGCAAACATTCTTTATTAAGAGTGGAAAAAGACAGATTGAAGCATCACTTGACTTTCGACTTATTCCTGGTATATGACATTAAAATATGAGCAGGCACAGAAACAACTCGACGATTCTTTTCCGTTGAGCACCATTCATTTTTTCATTCATGAAGAAATACTACGGTTTTTGCTTTTTTCGATTTTTCGAACAAACAAAGTGCAGCGAAATATATTTTAAGAATTTTTCTTTTGGCATCCAAATGAGCAAAAAAAAATTCTGCTATATTTTAAGAGTTCTCAGAAAATGTCAACAACATAGAATACACACAATACAGAAACGTTTTTTTTATGTCCAAAACAGTATCTACTCACTCAAAAAAAAAAATTATGGGAGTTCACGTGAATTTATTTCTAAATATCGGACACTGTACAAAGTCACGTTTCCAATGGAAACTTTCCATAGAATCAATGCAAATTTTAATAACACATTTGTTGATAATCAACGATTTTCATAATGCAAATTTAATTTAGTTCAAACTTTGCGTTTTCTAGAGCTCATGCTGAGAAACTCTATTCCTTGTTGTCGACTGACTTTTTTTCATCTGAAATCATAGAACGAAAATCCTTATCAATGCTTATCTGCACGACAAAAAATGAACGGTCAGCTGTAATGCGTCGAAAGTGAGAGACACTTTGACGTTTGTGTAGCAAAATTTCGAGAGGGAATATATAAACAAGTTCCTTTGGAAATCCCACTATCATAAAATGTTTATTTCTATTTTCAACGGTACTTCAAACTGTATGTTCGCCTGGAGTGTGCTCAAACCGCTGAGTGTGGGTGAAATTCAGCTACAATCAGTTCGTTTGATGTTGTTAAGAAGGGATGAAAAGATAAGAATTAAGAAAAAAAACGGTTCTTTTTATATTTATAATATATTCATTTATTTATATTTATTTTGTGTTTGCATGTGTATGAATGAGAGAAAGAGTGTTGTGTTGTTCACCTAATGAATAAATATATAATTTCTAAGTGTAAATTTTTATTTGTTTTGATACAAATGCTGTGTTTCTATTTGCTTAGAAATTGGGCTTGTTTTACTTGATTCTTGTTCAGGAGAACATTTTTATTACGCGCATTTTACATGTTGTTGTCAACGTTAAAGAGGTTTCATTTTTAAATGCTATGAAAGTCCAGAGACATTTATGCTTCGTACTATTACTTGTCAGATGTGTTTTTCACGTTTTTCAGTGTTATTTGTCGACAAACAGCAATGATGTTGCGTTTTTTGTATGTTTTTTTTTTGTTGTCTCCTGCTTTATTCAAACCAAATGAACCATCTACTTAATACAAGAGTTTTATCCATCATTTTCTTTCGCAATATAAAAATCTGCAACGTTCTGCATTACAGCACTCGGTTCTTTACAATTACTACTGACATGTTTGGACAGTGTTTTACATTTAAACATCGCACGTCTCTTTTTCTTCTTCTCATTGTTTTTTATTCACAAATGCATTCTCACAATTGATCTGTTCTCTCTAATGGAATTTAAATCTGGTTTTCTTAAGAAGACTTCGAACATTGAGGGGTTTTTTTTTATCTCACCCCATGAAAACTCTTGATTTATTTCCACATTAGAATTGTCAAAATATTGTTACCGGCCTGTTGTGTAAAAAGATGACTGAGTGCGAGCGTTTTGCTCAGATTGTTCGTGCATCGGCTAATATGGCATTCGACTATTCAATCGCAATGTGACTAAATTCAATCAGCAAATAGGTTTTTCTTCCTCTCTTTCTCTGTACACAATCAGACCGTCTATCAAACGAGCTGGTGTCGATAATTTCAGAATGTGATAAATTGCCCGGCAGATTTATGTGTTATTTACTCGTTTAAACTGCAGGTATTCAAAATTGAGTCTATGTTTAAACTCGGAAATATTACGAAAATTGTGGTTTGTTTGGAGATTTTACTTTAAGAATAATTTGAACAAAAAGTTTTCCTATCGCTCGTTTTTTTTAATATCAAAAACTCTTTCTAAATGTCAAGAAATTTTTATAAGCTTTTTTTGTTTATTTTCAAAAATGGAACATTTAACCGTGAAGGTTTCCAAATGTGTGTCACCTTTTGCCAAAAACAAATCATAACAGGTTTTTTTTTCGAAAAAATTTCACAAACAATAAAAAAACACCACGAACAAAAAAAGATTTTATTTTAAAAGCGCAGAAGAAATACTCGTAAATTATTAATCACGCTTTATGATTCGATCGGATACAATTTTAGGTTTCAAATTTTTTGGATCAAAGCTCGGCGCATTTCACTCTTCATCTCATTCGTGAGTGGGAAAGATTCAAGTGAAATGAGTATGGATGAGTAAGATTGAGTTTTTCTTTATTTCTTCATTATGTTTGTTGTTTGATATTGTGATTGTGATTGAAAATGCTGCTATTGCAAATTCGTTCTGAAGTTAGACCTAACACTATGGACTTTCATTTATTTGGATTGAATCATCACTTCAAGTGGGATAGTTATAATCTGCTTGTTGTTGCTGTTATTGTTGTAATTTGTATTCTGTATATCATTAATCCATTCATTTTAAATCTCTCCAAAAAATTGCCTTATCATTGTATTTCTGTGTGTATATTTTTTTCTCTCTTTCGGCTACAAAACAAAACAACGTGTTTTTTACTCACTTTATTATACTTAAACGCTCAAATGTATTATTATTTGTTTGCAATATTTTTCTTTTGTCCGAAACTTCTTATCTATTAAAATGTTCACTTATTATCCATTAATTTGGGTTTATACGGGTAAATTTTATTGGTTTTGTTTTGTCATTTGTTTCATTATTTTTCTCGCTATTTATATTTGTTTTTTATGTTTGTTTTTTTTTTCATTAATTTTAATTACATTATTGATGACATTAGTTGTCTGTGTTCTTGTTCATTACAATCAAATATCGCTAAATATAATTTACTGCAATTTAACTCTACTTTTTTACCATTTGGGCTTTCATTCTTCTTCTTCTTTTTATTTAGTTAAGGAGAGTTATGTAATTTTATTACTAAATTGTTGTTGTATTTTGGTTGGACACACATAATCTTGTTTTGTTTTTTTTTTGTTTCTTTTTTTTCATTAGATATAGATCATTGCGTACTTATTTTGTAAATATTATGGCTGGTATTATTGTTGCCGATGGTGTCTATTGTGAGAAATTGTAAACAGAAATGAAAATCAGCAACGAACTGGGTAGCAGGTAAATAAAAGATAGGCGATCAAAATAGAACGAACAAAAAAAGAGAAAACAATAGAAAAACCCAATAACAAAAGAAATCATGTATCAACTGAATGGAAGGAGATCTGATGCAATATCATTTTTGTTGCTCAAAATGTATAAATAGCTCAAAACAAAATGTTGCAGACATTCATATCATTAAATCGAACAATACAAGATTTAGATAGAAATAAATATTTAGAAATGAAAAACACAACAACAAAAAACACACACTGCTTCTTCTATCGAAATTGAATGCGAAATTGAACAAAGAAAAAAATAGTCTACACTTTCTCACAATTCAATTGCATAAGTTTGCTCAGCTCTTGCTAGTAATTTTTTTGTTTCATTTTATTTACAATATACAAAAAATGTATTAAAAGTCCTAAGCGTGTGTATAGGTTCTGTTTAATCATCATTTTTAACATCGTCTTCTACAGTCTACGTTTTTTTTTATTGTTTATTCATATCCAATTTTTTTAAGTAATTTATTTTTGTCAACTCTGGTTGGTTTGTTGAGGGGGGAGGGGGGGGGTTGTTAATTTTCATCATTATCAGCAGCATACTCATTATCATTTTATCAAATGATAATGCAATTATAGAGAATATAAATTAGTTATGAAGCTTACAACTCATTCCTCAAAATTATTCAATTTTCACTTATTTTCTGTTTTCATTTTCTTATTGTTTTGCTGCAAAACTTTTATCGGTTTTTAAGAATAGCCTTCGAATACAACGATAGTGAAAGAGTCTGTGGTGGTTACACCATCTCTTCTCTCTCTCTTTGTTTAAATAGGGCTGGGGAGTAGGGGTGAATTTATTGCTCTACCGTGCATTTCCACCCACTGCTTCCGCTGCGTTACCGCCACCACCGATGCGCGCTTCATATTCCATCACCTCCTGGTAGATTAACTCTTTCCATTGTTCGACGGTATGCTCACGCTCGTCTACACTATGATCGTATGGACCAGGTGCGGGCTGTAGGGAGACAAACAAAAATAGAAACAAACCACAAATGAACAACATGAAATGCATGCCCTTTTTCTCCCATCGCATCATAATCAAAATAGAACGAGTAGAAATGCAATTAAAATGGCTAAACTCACCGCATTTACTTCGCTCTCCTCGAACCATACATTTATGTAACTATGCACTAACGCTTGATCGACGGAAATCCGGTCCTCTGGATCAATGACTAACATACGACTAAGTAAGTCACGGGCTTGTGATGCTCGTAACCGATTGTGCTCATTCGAATCACTTGGAAATAGAACGTCCGGAAATAGACGATCAAAACTGTAGCCCGTGTATCGGGGACGATTTTCAACGTAATTGCGCACAGTCGGCTGAAGTCTTTGCATAAATGCTGCTGACGGTGTACCCAGTTGTTCTGTTTTCATTTTTTTTTTGTTCGTACAAATTCAAACAAATTAAATGGTTGCAATAAATCAAGGGATGAAAAAGATTGCCTTTTTTGTGTGTGTGGTAAAACGATGAAATAAAATTTGTAAACAAGTTTTAATTTCCTATCGAATTGGACATATTGGATGCTATGACGAATGACCGATGATACTTATGCACAATAATATCATTTACATTTTATTTTGCGAGCAGATTAAAGCGTGAAAATTTAATTAATGATGATTTGAAAACATAAAATGCATGTTTCAACGTGCGGTTCATTGCATTCAATTGTGGCAATCCGTTTAATTTAACAACATTTGTTGAATACAATAGTGACCATTAATTAAAATGTTGATTCGCATCATCACCGTGTGCATACAATGGAATTGTTAAATAAATAGAAAAAACCGCATATATTTCATCGACGAAACCGCACACACACACTGACATAAAATGGAATGGCATCATTTGGCTGTGAAAAATCAACTCACCAATAATTTTGTTCCACTGGTCAATGTGATCTGTGCCGGGGAAAAGAACACCGCCTCGAATCATTTCTCCCATGATACAACCAACGGACCAAATGTCAACGTTCTCGGTGTAGCCCATGCCAAGAATCACCTCTGGCGCCCGATAATATCGCGTCACAACGTATGGTGTCATCATAAATGTTGTGCCAGCCGTTCGGGCTAGTCCAAAATCTAATATCTTTAGTGTGCAATCGGATTTGACGACAATATTGGATGGCTTCAAGTCCTGCAGTGACAACGAAATAAACATGAATATATCATTTTAGCAAAGAAAATGGGTGGCTAGATGGTAAAGACATGACATACCCTATGTATGATGCCCGCGGAATGTAGATGTTTTATTCCGCACAGCATTTGATAGAGAAGGTATGACATACGCTCGTGGTCCAGGTCCATTTGTATGACCTGGCACAGGTTGGCGTCCATAAGTTCCATGACCAGATACACATCTTGGAATTCTTCTAATGTGCGTTGTGGTGTGAATGCATTTAAAAGTCCAATGATCTGAAAACAGAGAAATTTTACGTGTAAATTAGGATTTATTTTCGCCCGTTTTTCTTTTCGTACAGATTCTGTGATGAACAAACGATTGCACATAGCAAACAGCCATAGTAATGGAGTCCCTTTTTTTATAGCTCATCCCCCCCACCAAAACAATTTCCACTTTTATGAAATACATTGTTCTCGTTTCGATGACATATCGCTTTGAATAAATTGCGCGAACCGTATACAATTCGCACGAAAAAAAAACCAGCACATGAGAGTGTATTGTGAAGTGGCTTTTGTTGTGGATGACAAATTTTTGAAACCTTTATTATGTTCTTTTGCAACACAACAATAACGACGAAGACGACAAAAAAAAACACACAAAATCGCATGCGAGTAGCGAATGCGTTCGTTTATGAAACGATTTCTAAATAAAAACGTTCAGCACTTCAGCGCTCTGAAAGGATTTATCTATTGTGAGTGACAGTCGTTGATGATAAAGCCAAGAGCATAACAATGCAATTTTGTGATATGTTTTTGCGCAGCAACAGCAACACAAAAAACAGAGATAATAAACAACGCAAAATTGCTGCTTATGATTCCATTATCATTAATGCAGAGATGCAAAAGGGAAAATTAGATGAATCAACGTGTGAATGATGTACAGAAGCAAACCCAGACCGCAGATCGTCGCTTCGCTCCGCTCTGCGTTCTTGAAGCTTGTAAATTTAACGGGTTTAATTAATTTGATGTTTCCAATCAAATCATTATCGTAAGCACTACATGGAATGTAGTTTTAATCGTAGTATACTTTTTGTATGCAAATCATTCTAATATTGTCAAAAATAATCAAATAAATTTATATGATGATATTGTATTCTTCAATTATTGTTTTAATGTACGTTCAATGTGAATGGTCATCGTACATTATTTCACATTGGCAACGAAAAAGTGTCAATTTTTTTTTTTTTTTGAGTTATCTCAAAATTGAATTAAATAAACATGATATTATTTCATTTTTGCAATTAGGCGTAATTGCTTTATTTGAAATAAAAAACATGGATATTAAAATGAATTAGTTTACGGTCCAAAAAAATGGCCTAAAGAGTCTTAAAATTTTCTCGGGAAAAAAAATAACAACTACAGTAGCCTACATTCCATGCAGTGCTAAAACACATGTAACATGTGCAATTTATGCGCCAATAGCAAAAGCAAAGTTTATTTGCCTTAATTAAATTCTCCCACATAGGCAGCAGGCGAAAAAAACCCGTCCATAAGCTGTAATCCGCAATTGTAGCTGTGTAGCTGTTGGTGTTTCCGTAGTAAATTAGTTAATGTCATCGTAAGCATTTTGTGTCTGAAGAAATATCCATTTATAAATCACATGATCGTTCAAACTTTGAGTAATTGCGGCAAAATTGCTTACTTCCCTCAATTCGATGGCAATGCGAGTCCATTTCGAAACAGAGAGTAACTTTTTCCGCCAATCCGAGAACGATGTGAAAGACAGGCAGGCTCGCTGGCAGACACTTACATTACAGTCATCATTGAATTATTCACTCGTCTGGGCATTTTCGTGCTATCTGTTTGCACACGGTGAGAGAGAAAGAGAAGACTGATGGAAAAGAAGCAATTCTGATAGCTGTCTGCTGATGTTAAACTTTCTACGAGGAAATTATCTCTCTCGCGCGCAAAATTATAATCTACTCGATTTTAATTTAAGCACACCGAAACAAGCGGTATCTCCTCATTCTACTCCCAAGGTGTTCTACGCCAAAGAATCACATGTAAAATTGTGCTCATCAAATCGAAATAAAAATACGCGAATGCGCAAGACAGATTTGTTTTTTAACTGCAAAAGTTTTGATATTCATTGAAAATTTTCGCTATCCCATTCAGCCAATTGTTCAGCACAATTTTATACAACTTTGAAATAACATTTTCATTTTATTGCAGTAGTAAACTTTTCCATGGCGCTTTTCATACGCTTCGCCTTTCGGAACAAAAGTTTCCGAAATAATATTGATTTTGTGCCAAATGCACGATTTGTCTAGCTTATCGATTCATAGCGATAATTAGATATGGTTTTTTTCCCTACTATGGTCACACGATTCTGTCCACATTTTTAACCACCACAAAACTTTGGAAGTCACGACATACTTTTCCATTGTAGTGAAACTAAAACATTCCATGTTAATTCATTCAGAATAATCCAAACGCTCTGAAAAGCTTTAGTAAAAGTTGCTTTAGTATTTGTTGGGGGTAACAAAAGTCGATCTGAAAATCGCATGTTGAAAATCTGTAATACGGAAACTTCTTGCGTTTGCTTCCACTTTCACACTGAATGAGGTGTATGTGATGTAAATATATGAAATAGGTAATGAGTAGCTCGTGTGCAACCAAAACTCACGTCAGAATTGTGAGTTTGAAATTAAATGTAAACCCAATCCCGGATAAAACTTTTGCTCGGTAAATTTTGATTTAAAAATCCACAAATTCAAACCACTTTATTGTGGATTTTGTGGGTACAAGTTATTGAATGAAACATTACTAAGACTCTCTCATCCAGAGTCAAGAGGTTTGAATCAAATGTGTGGTTTCTACTTGAAATACCAAGCACAATCGATTATTAAAACAATCGAATTAAACGTAAATCGATAAGATAGAGGCTAAAGTTTTGTCCGTTTTCGATTAAAACTTGGTTTTACTTCAGAATTTTCGATGGACCGCATCCAGACGGAATGTATCGTAGTGTCGTATGTTATACGGCACTTAAATTAAAATTGCTCGCCTTAACTTCGACTTCGTCTTTATACCCAGAGAATTACCACTCGCCAGATACCTGTCAGTATTGCAATAAAATGGAAACGAGCGTAAATCCAAACATGTATAAAACTGTTAGCATCCTGTGTGGTTCGGTTGGTTGCATTAAACCAGCAGTACTTGAATGGTACATTTAATGTGATTTACGATGCATGAAATACAAGAAGAACAAACCTTCTCTCTTTGGGACACAATGTGGCTTGTGAGTTGTTGAACAATACATGATGCAGCACAGCAAAACACATCACGTCTCTGCAAAAACTATCAGTTTTAATGTGGTAAAGAGCTTTTGCTTCACAATACCCTCCTGCCTGACGGAGACTTTTAATCGATTTATGTACATACACTGTGTTTATAACGTGCCGGTTCGACAGTTGGTTGGCAACACTGTGATTGATTCAATATATTTATGCTCATCAATACTGTGAGAAACAATACATGCGCCTGTGTGTGTATTGGTTGACATGAAACGTCGTTCTGTTTCTTCGGCGCATTGGAAGAATATATACACAAACACCGCAGTGCCGATGTTGTTATTGAGATGAATCATTTTACAACCGCGTTTATGACAAACAAGCAAATTTCGGCTGTGTGAAGTGATGCTTGTTTTGTTATTGGAACAAAACACTGTTCTCTTTATGTCTCACTTTCTCTTATGCATTCATGTTTAAGCATTACAGCGGCAAATTCTTCTCCATTTATGCCTTTCGTGTCTCTTTCCAAATTATGTTTCCCAAACACACACACACACACGTTTTAAACACAGACAGGGAGTCTATCGCGCACTTGTTTTCATTTCATTTCATTGTTCTAACTGTGTGTGTATGTAACACGTACTATGGGTGTGTTGCGCACTGGCTTTGCCGAACAAGCAATAAGCAAATGGTTTTCGATACGTAAAGTGAGGTGAACGTCTGTATGTATTGATTTGTATTTGATACACACAGTTCAATCGCAATTCTGAATATTTTGTGCTCAGGCGCTTGTGTGTACGTTTTGATTGTTGTGGGCTCGTGTTGAACATTGTTTGGTTGGCAGAACTGTGCTTGCTTTTCAGCATTATTTAGAAGTGTCATTCCGGCAATGAACAAACCTAGTGTATGTAAATATTATTCACTTGACCTGCGTTGTTCAAAAAGGCTTTTTTCAACAACTCAAATATTTCATCGCCAGGAATCATAATAAATTCAATGGCCCCACATTAACTTTTCTACGTTTAAAATTCGATACTTACATTTTTGTGATTAACTAGTTTCATAAGCTTAAACTCCCTGTATGCACGTTTGGCATGCGTAACATTTTGAAATGGTCTGGATAATTTCTTGATGGCAACATTTTGTTGAGTACCCGTGTCATATGCAGCACTAAAATGATAGAGAAAGCGGAAAAAAATCGAATATTCCATTAATAAATGATCATACCGGAAATCTGGCAATGGGCTTGATTAAATATTGATGGCCAAGGCTATTTCAGAAGAGTTAAAAATAAATTCACAATTCCATATTGTTCAAAGTTCCAATGAATACAATACACCACGGAAAACTGTCCGATACAAACATAAATTTAGTATAAAGTTTGTAATTATTAACATCAATTTAATATTATCTTTTTAACATAGACATGCATTTAGTTAGAGAAAAATGGGAATTGTTCATTTGAATATCATGCATTTGAGAGTTACTAACGTAAATATTTGACTGAATACCAAATCGAAAAGAGAACCCAAAAAAAGTTGGAAAATTCCGTAAAATTGACACAAACACAAACATTCAATTAACATAACCACACAAACAATTGCACTAGAAAGAAAAACCGGAATGAAAATGTAGTTTCATCATTTTAAAATTGAAATGAAATTCAATTTTTGTAAATGATATGTGGCATTTAATTTTTACCTCGTTGCATTGAAATGGTCAATTTTCAAGCGTTTCATAACCGAGTCGTATTTTTTCCAGAAATATCTAACTCTGACTTTTACATCGAAAACACATGCATTTCGAATCAACCGACAGCAAAATGAAAATGGAACATGTGAAAATGCAGATACGTGGTCCGCAAAATTCCATTGAAATAAGTCAAGAAAATGTCGAGAAAATAAAATCAATATCCATATAGTTATGGAAAATAGATAGCTATTATTTTTGGACTTTCAATTTAACATTTTTTCGGAATATCGAAATGGCAACCAAGATTAAATTTCAGCTGAATCTCGAAAATCAGAGAAAAAAAGGAGTGGTGTTAGCAAGAAGTGACAGTTTGATTAGTAAGGAAGAGAGAATGCGCTCTTATTGTATCTAGGATTACTTGTCTGGTGTTAAGTTCAGTTGTGTCGGCAATAGGTTGGCTACTTACCAAACAGCACCTTGTGCACCGATACCTCGAGCGCTCAGTGAAATGTATCGCGGTGGTACTAGAAAGTCCGTATCACCGAAATGATAGCTTTGGTAAGCGACCTCATTTTTTTCTACAGGCAGTTGCTGACTTGTTTCGGTCATAGTTTGTGTCATAATGGGTTTTCTTCTACTCCCTTTTTTTCTTTTTCTCGTCTATTCTATCTGTATTTTATGTTTTATTTCGTGCGTCGGTTGCCTTTTTTTCTTTTACTCCTTTTCAGTTTCTTCGCTGATTAGAGTTTTTCAAGTACTTTTTAATTGCACTTAATGATTTATTATGAGAAATTGCTCGACACCCGACCAATATGACGAAAGTGAATTGGAACAAATAATAATAATAAAACACAATTGGAATATCGCGCACTCAACTTTTTTTTCTTTTTCAATAAATTCTATCAAATGTTTGTTGAATGAAATTCTAGTGTATATCAACCGCACATTTAAATACTACGATTGTTCGAAACTAAAAAAAAAATAAATAAAAAAATGCAATAAGTGATTTATAATGTACTACAAAAACAATTGTTCACAACATTTCATTTACTTCAAGTTTTTTTTCAACGTGTGACCAAATTTCCAAGCCAATCATTTCCATTTGTTCTAGTTTAACTGGAATAATGTTGATTTTATTTTCTGCAGATATTTTTCATAAAACGAAGAAATTAAAGAAAGAATCAGGTTGAATGTTGAACTTGATTAAGTTTAACATTCCTTTTCATTTGTACGGATTTTCGAATTGATCCTCAATTAATCATGAATATAATGAAGAAGGAAAATGCCACTTGCACAAATGAAAACGTATCCCATCAAATGTCTGCAGTGAAGATCCAGTGCTTGTGTTTGTCCAAGAGGAAAATCAATGGCATTTTTGAAGATTTATGAATTTAGACTCGATTAGCTTCTTTCATCACTGGATAGTGCTCTGAAATTGCCATTTCAGTTAAATGTAAAAACAACGTAATAGAAATGAATTAATAGTTCATTCTGAGAATAGTGAAAATTGTCGAAAAAGTCGTCACTGACTGTCAGTGCCATAGAGAACGTTTATTTTCGTCACGGTACTTTTTGTTTGCTATAGCTATGCATGTGCTGCTTCAGGCAAATTCCAGCAATTTTAGCGCTTACAATCTATCTATTGCATTTGGTGAATTTTCATTTGATTGACTCTCTTCAGCGAACTGTTGAGTTTTCGAGTTAGCACAACAAATGCATGTTAAATGATGCGATGGCGTTGAAATGGAAACGAGGCCACGTCGATAAACACGAGTGCGCACACTTAATGCAACTAAACAACAATTATTGCAGATAATCTCATTTCATTCTAAATGGAAAATATGTGCAAGGAACACATACGAATTGTGTTTTGATAAAGATTCATCTGTCGATTGAAATGGATATGTATGTTTGCTTTTCGATCAAAATAATAAATGTGTGTATAGAATGCAAAATTAAATAAAATTTCCGCTGAAATATACATGTATATTTTCCATTTGAACAGCAAAAAAGGATTATCCAATAATATTGCACACCATATATCGATTCCGTTCTTGTTTTTACTTCTCTTCTTTTATAGTTCAAACAACAATGCAACCGTGAATATACGACTTACCATACAATTCCTTGTGCACCTGATCCAATCGGCTTTAAATTCTGGTATCGCTTATGTATAGTGAATTTGGTATCACCCACCTCAACGGTGTATAAAACGGCGTGACGTGAGCTCATTCTGATTTTGCAGCTGCAATTTTAATGGCCGCAAAGCAGCGAGCTTTCTTTATTTGATTCAACTCTATTGTCTGCAATTTTGAAGGAAAAAAAAATGGAGAACGAGAGGGAGAAATAAAATTTGGAAAGTACAAACACACAATGAGTTGTTGATTGCTTTTAGTTTGTATGTTGATTTTTATTGCAACAACAAAACGCATCCCTCCAAAACTTAACGAACAAAACAAAATCAACGTTTTTCTATCGTGTAAAATGTAAATGAACTTTCCCGAACTTTCTTTGAACTCAATCGAAATGCGAACGATGAAAAAAAAATACACTCGACATAAAAATCGAAACCACGAGTCAGGAGGGAGCGTCATAGAATTGCATGTGGTAATAATAATAGAGTAGAACTCACCATAATGCGAACGATGCCATTATTCACTGCAAAATATTGTTTGATCTGCAAGCAAAAAAAGAAAAACTGTGTTAATTATGCCCATGCAGAGTCGGTTTTCCGCTTATTTATTTCTTTGTGTTTCACATTACCCGCGCAATGAAATCATATTAAGTAATTAAATAAAGTCGTGTTTCAACTGCAACAACAAGAACAACAACGACCAAATGTGGAAATTGAATTAAAATGGCACCGACAAAACGGGCAAAATAAATACGAAACCATGTTACGTTCCGAACCAAAGCACAATTAGCGAACCGAATCGACGAAGATATATTGGATCTCATTTCAGGACGATTTATCAACTCGTGTTTTTTATTCTCTCCATAAAAATGAATCTAGTACATCGATGGATACACAAAATCGCACGCTCTTTATGAAAATCTGTTCAGATTAACATTGGACTTGGCTCAGATATTTAGGTTGAAAAATAGGCAATGCAGAAACAGTATATTTCATGCTCTTACATCCATCTGCAGAAGATTTATATCTGTAAAATGCTGTTCATATTTTGGTGATTTGATGAATTTATTCTTTCGTTGGTTAAAAAGCTATGCAGCCAAAACATATTGCATTTGGCAAACCAAATGTGTGCTCCCAAAAATCATTTTGCATACGAGCCAAACTTCTATTCATACATGTTCGGATATTTTTTCTTGTTCATTGCAAAGTTTTCGTTTCCAGTTGGTCTCCATTCAAAAGAAATTTTCTACATCATGAATGAGAGAAAAAGTAGAACACAGAAAGTAAGAATTGAGACTACACCATTTGAATGAAATGAAAATTCCAAACAGAATACCAGTCACTGAATGATGATTATAAAGTTTCATTTGAAAATGAAGTGTGCCTGTGCATGTTGATTTTATGAAATAATATTTTGCGTCGATTTCTGATTGATTCAAAAGTTTGATCATTTGGTTATCAATCACTTAAATGTCCCAGCGAACACAACCCCTGCACCACACTAACAAAACAAAGTAAAACACGAATTTGCGATGAGCGCATTCAGTGAAGTTCATTTCAATTCTTAACGTCGTTAGACGCACTCATGAACGCGACAAATCGAACGCATCAACAATGTTCCGTAATGAAAGAAACATTTAGTACTTATAAAATTGATGTTTATCACGTGCTACGCTCTCACAAAAATCAATTTTGCACATTCGTGACATTTTTATTTTTTTGTCTACTTTATTAACAAATATAAAAAAGATTCAATAATACATTGAACGATCTGTGTCACAACTTTTGACACTTGTCTTGTAGCGCTAGAAGTGAGCTGTCAGACGCTTAGATGCAGGACCTTCGGGACAAAACCATCACCATCACCATCAATAGCGCCAGCACATATATCGGTGGCCCAAATTATGTCCATCAAAAAGAGAAATGTTCGATTGGTATCGATGGGCAACGCAGGAAATGTCCATTCGATTGACTTTTCGTCCAATAAATGGACAGCATCAATTTGTTACGAAAATGGATGATCGGTGAATTTCATTGAAGTCTATGTAATGTGATGTGATGTGGCTTTCACGTATCGTATGGCGCATCGGATCCCTTGTTTCGGACAATGAACATCAATCACAAAATCTCTTCATATTGAATCTTTATTTGGGATTTATGTTGTGTCAATGAAAGGATAGAGCGGGAGGGAGGGAGCAAAAAACCAGTGCTAACGCAATACTTCCGGAAATTGAAGACGATGCCATTGTGAATAGTACAATAGACTTCGTTTTCCCATTACATTGCTATTTGTGTAACGCATTATTGGTACACATTTTCATTTCGAATTTTCATTATCGCAAAGAAAGGAGCCGCCTCACTAAGTTTCAGCAGTGGGTATGGATGTGTGTGTGTGTGTGTGTGTGTGTGTGTGTGTGTGTGTGTCTATGTGTGGATGTGCTAACAAAACACGGAACAATTATTTAGTTTGCAACACAAAGGGATGGAAAATCAGGTTGACATGCAAACAAAATCCGAACACATCCAATATCTGAATCGAAGGCTGTCCATGGGTACTTATCAGCTCAAATACACAGCGTAGCATTGGGTTCGGGCTTGGATTGCCGTAGCCAGAGAGAGATATATAGCATCGGTAAATGTCCAGTTAACCAGCAAAACCTTCAATGTAGAAAATGTGTAGTGATGCATGTTCGGGCAATTCTCAACGGAGTCACTATACTGCTGAGAAGCACTGTATAATAGCCAATAAATATTTGAAAAATACAATGCAAACTCTTGCTCCCTGCTCACAGCACACACATACATTGCTTTGTGTTCAATTTATAAACAACGTTTGGCATTTATGTCGGAGCATTGTTTGCATCGACAGAACTATTGAATAAATAAATCGCCGCAAACCATTCACGTCCATACGGAAGTTTATGTACTTTCTCAGTTGTGGTCACACACACACACACACAGTGTTAATTGGATCAGAAAAATCGCAACACAACACAGCACCATAGATTGCAAAATGGTTTTTTCTCTCGCAACAAAGCGAACACCACACACGCTTGTGCTTTGCTCTAAGCTAATCAGAAGAAAAATTGCGGAAAAATCAAACCATTTGCAGGAAAAAAGAAGAAATTGCATGCAAGTGCAAAGAGACACGATATTTTTAGCGCGTCATTTTCCCTCAAGCTACAATATTATTAATCTCAACGTTATGATAGCTCAAAGGTATGAAATGAAAGCATATCACTTGAATATGCTGCATTGTGTCGTAATTTCAAACACGGTTCATCCAAAGATAGTCTATTAATGTGTATGACATTGACGACAACGACGCACCAGACATGGGATTATCTACATCAACTCGTGTATGAATTTTAATACAGGACATATGGCATCGATGTAATGGCGGATTTTCATCATCGCTTGCCGAGCACACACCAGAGATATTTTCACATTCATTCAAATATACTTTATTTAACAAGCTAATTCGAAATGAATGCCATGCACGCACACTGTGGTACAAATAGTGTAATTTACTATGTTTTATGGTGTTTTCATGTGAGGCGCAAATCACCCTGAAATTTATTCACCCAGTGCATTTGGTTCATATTTTATGTCGGTCGCATCATTTTTCGCATTGTGGCTGCCATTTAATCAGCAAACCAAATCTTTGCAAATAAATTATTGAAATTTCTATCAAAAATATGGTGTTCATTTTTAATATAAATAATGGGCTGCAATGTTACAAATACGCTTTTAAATGAAAAACAGTTTCAAACTGAAATTGGAGCAACGGAAGCGTGAAAAGTGACAAAGAAAAAAGAAAAAAAAGACCTTATCGATTTTATTTTCCTAACAAGAACTTTGCGGTGATTGTACAATTGTCCGTTGATACGAGAGAAAAAAAATATCGATTCGCTTGACGTAGCACGCAAGCCACTTTTATCAGCGCACTGCTAGATGGCTTCATTTCAAAACCGCTTCATAGGCCAAACCTATGTATTGGATGCTACGATAACATAATATTTTATCGTGGCAATTGAAATACCCTACACCACGACGAGTACATACTTCACATTCTGCTTTTTCCCTATCTTCCTCCAATTTCACGTCGCATTTGTTGTCGGTCAATTTATAGCAATTAAAAAGGAAAAAATTATTGAAATTTGGCACATTCCACCGCCGTAATTTAATCAGCGTCAAAATTTTTCACCAATTGACGTGCAAAGAACATTGGATTATTGGATAAATGCAGGGAGTCAAAGACTCGTCGCTCAGGCTGAATTCAGTCTATTGCGAGACAGTCTGGTTCGTGCAACTAAAATGAATCGGAAAAATCGACCAAAATGAAAGTTTTGCTGACTAAAATAACTTCTTCACTCTCTCATTTTTAAATTGAGTTTGATTTAATGCACTGGTTTTTCCATTCGAAGGAGAACAAATGTGTTTTCACGTTGAATCTGGAAAGCGCTTGGTTTACTGAAATGAATAAAAGTACGCATGAGCTTAATTATTCTTTACGCGTTCAACAAAAGAGTATGGCATCATTCTGGCGCGGTAGTAATTTCATTTGTGTTGCATTCAGCTTTTAGTGAATTTTTATAGAGCATTCGCGAACAAAAAAAAAGAACCGTTCAAGTGTGAGGCGGAACGTTTTTTGCAAACCTAATTGTCTGGCGTCCAGAAACTCATGAGAATCGCTCAATTTGTAATATTTTCAGTACGACCTCTGTTCCGACACTTGATGGAAATAAGAAGAAGCGTGAGGAAAATTTCTTTTGCACATTTTTTCTCTCCTGCGATATTCCCATGGGCCAACTTCAAGCCAAATTATATCCCATCCAATTCGTGTGCATGGCGGCTAAGAGCTTGCTTGCAAGAAACCACACTGATTCGATAACTTCATCTCTTTTTGTGCACTGCCAGTTTTCACCATCGACACAAAAAAGATTCCTCTTGATTTAAATCAAACCGAAAACGCTCGGGTCTTTTTGAAGTGTAAAATTTTGGCTCTTGTTTCGTTGGTTGACTTTTCGTACTTTCGAATAAAAGAAATTCCAAGTTGGATATTTCCAAGAGAAAATTCTTTCGAAAAATTGATGCCATGTTGAGGATGGAAAAAAAGTTTGGAAAGCTGCCATTATCAAAAGAGCGATATTATTGAGTTTGTACTGTAAACCATAATGGTCGCGTTGCTTTGGTTAGTCATCACAAAAGTCGAATCTGGCACATCGCTTGAGATCGTTGCGGCGAAACATGTGCAAATACTCATTCATTGTTGACACGCAGAGCAATTCCAGTTTAATATTGATTATTGCAGAATGCACACACACAGGGAGAGAGAGAGAGAGAAAAGAAAAACAAAGAATTTAAAGCAAGGACCAACAGCAAGAACTCAAGCGAAGCATTTATATGCATCGTGTAATCGTACACAGCTTGCCATTATTGTCTATGTTTAGTATATGGGTATAAATAAAAGGAATATATAGATATTTCTTTGTTGTGTGCTTTGACACACTGATTGCAGACGATATCTTGAGATGAATACAGCAGAGGGAATGGAAAACAAGAAGAAATAAACAAGCTAGTTCTGGGTACTTTTTGTTGAGAGCTGAAGCTCAAAGCTATGCATCATTCACTTGCTGTACAGTGTACACTCGACACGACATGACTTTGTATACACATACATCGAAGCTGAGTGTTCTATTTAAACTGGGTCCTGATGTTATTTTTCAAGTGCTACAATTCAGGCATTTCATTTTCTTTTTGACGTTTTTGTGCTTCGAAAATGGTTTTTGCACTAATGACAATGATTGCACGCACCCGCGAGTCAGTTTTTTTATTACTGTACTACCGTTGAGGGGCAATGAGCGTTTCACGTGTTGAACGAAAATGAAAATCCTAGGACACACGAGTGGCATGAGGAAATGACGAAGAAAAATAAAATGTTATTGCGTTTCCTGCGTTATCTTATCAACGATTTAGGTTTTCACGCACTGAGTTGAAACGCGCCGAGGTGTTACCCCATTGCTACAATGGAGGAATCAAGTGAGTAAATAGATTGTAAAGCGTGTGCGGTGCAAAATCGGCGGATTAATTTTAATATTTATTCCGGAGCGAATCTCTTCGCTGCGAACTAAACATGTTGAATTCCCAACGATTCACGTACAATCTTGCAATTCATTCCTTTGCGAGGCAATGACAGCAAACAAAATACGCAATTGTATGTGTGTTTATGTGCGTATAAAATATTAATATGACAAACAGCGCATTTATACCTCTTCTAATCGCCGTCAACCATGTTACGCTTGAACGCTCTTTTTTCATCGTTGAAAGCGCAAAAGTTTGCCGAATCGAATTTTCCTTTTTCTAACTTCTTTTTCGCTGCCAAAACTTTTTATTGCCGCCTCGATTCCTTGAAATCATGTATATGGTCTCATATAGGCTATTGATTTATGTCTGTTCAAATGAGAGTTCAACGCTTGCGTTGGTATAATCTTTTGGCATAACAAAAGGACGCCAAGCAAAAATGGATATTTGGCTGGCGCGCGTGTAGCCAGTGCGTTAGAAGCATGTGTTCATTATATGGAAATGGATGTTCGTCCCGAACCAAGCACACAACTTTATAAATCATGTTGTAAATTTCACATAAATTCTTTTATTTTATGATATAAATAGAAATCTGGCTCATTTTGATGGGGTTAGTCAATTCCAGTATTTTGAACATAGCTTCGATATTTTATGGGTTATGGCTTGCAGTCGAACCATCTGCTTGTGAGACTCATTTAGGTATGGTCCCTTGGTTTGTGCAGTAAAATGTAAAAATCATTTCTATGTTTCCGATTTTGTTTTCGTTCCCAATATTTTTTTTCTCCTTCAGACTTGCTGAAATCACTCTTTTTGTCGCTCATAAAGAATTCGACAAATATTCTGCCCTACTGGATACATCTTATGCCATTCGTTCGTATTTTGGGTTTTGCTACAATATTTGGTATCGATCGGCTCAGCACGTCGGTTGGAAATCAATTTATATCAATTTATAAAATAAATTCACCACACCTATTTAAACCATATCTTGAAAGCTTTCTCAAACCATGTTCGATTCGAGTGTATGTTTTATTTAGTTCCATCATCTGTTCCGTGGTGTCCTCCCGAACGAATAGCTAGTTTTTTTCGGGGAGGCATTTATAAATAACGTTAGATTATATAAATGACTGCGGAAAAATCAATAAACATTTAAAATTGTATCGACATTGATGAGCTTGGTGCATGCACACAAGTCTAAAAATACGAAGACACTCACGGTGTGAATAGAAGAAGAGGGACAGTGCTTGAACCCATAACGTTTTATTCTATTATTATATATTAAAAGGTTCGTGCTCGACAAGCACATTTTCGTAACCTCAATTTTATCCAATTTTCTAAATCGACAAGCTTTCGAAATAGAAACGTGTTTCTTTTTCAGGTCAAAAAGGAGCAATACCATAACGTTCCCGTTTTGGGCGAATCATTCATGCCGATATGTGAGTTGTCTGCATTAAAACCAATTTATTTGTGGGACTAAATTTCAAATACAAACACTTCGCCCACACACAAATATTCGCTTTTGTGTTTGTGTGAATGCAAAACAAATATTCATCACAAACCAAACATACCTAAATCATGGTAATCGAAATCAGCATGGCACGCCAATATTTTGCACCATTCCGAAAATTGCAATTAAAAAAAACAGTTTTATTTACGCTTGCGATTTGAATAAAGTGATACAATATTTGCATGATTTGGTGAAGGCGTCAATTCCATTTACATATAAATAACAAAAATGACAGAATAATTTTTATTTATGCACGTCCATCCGATGGCGAGCGGTGGTCATGTTTCACCGTTCGATGTGATAAATACATGTGTATGCTGTGTGTCTGACAACTGACAAGTGAATCATAATTAACTCATTTACGTATCCAAACGAGATCTATCCAGATAATTTATCACAATCAAATGGAGGGATGAATAACATTTATCGTAATTGTCTATCCTGTGGGCATCGAACAAACAGTTCTCCGAGTAACGCGCTTAATAAACCTCGAATTCACATTTCACTCGATTTGAATATCATTAAATGTATGTTTCGTCTCTCCATTTGATGAAAACATGTTGAAGTGTCCACTTAACTGCATAAAATTAACTTTTTTCCATTCAAATGGAGTTAATTTAAACATTGGATGCGAAACATCAATCAAACATATTTCATTTTTTGCATAGTATACCGTTACGATGTCCTAGAATTCTTTTTTGCGCTAAAGAAGTGTACGCAATTTCCAATGCTTTCGGATCAATACACCTTTTGAAAGGTAGAAATAAAATTACCGCCCAGCAATTCAATGAAGTCTTATTGAATCAGATTTAATGTTTGATTTGACTTATTTATTCTGTGGCATGGCGTTTCTAGTAGCTATAAAACTTTATTTTATTTGCTTTCATGCTGTGTGAAGAAAGCAAAAAGGCGAAGAAAAAGTTTTGACTTGATGTTCGGCGCGGCAGCAAATACTCACAGCAGAGCTGTGTATTGATTGAAAATAAGAGGACACAGCGTGGCTAAGGGTTCCCTTTGACTTATTTCAAAGACCAATTAAATATTTTGTCAATGGATAACCACAGGCTCAACCTAAACAAATGCCGAAAAAGTATTGTGCTGTGGCTGGTTGACGGGTCAATAGTTAACGAATGCGGCCTAATTTGTCCGAGAAAATTCATTATTTGTTGCAAAAATTAAGTCATGATGCAAGAGTGGAACATTGTTATTTCTGACCACTTTGTGTTTTTATCCTTCATTCTAGTTTTTTGTGCTGAAAAGTTTTTTCTGAAAGTATACACATACACAAATTATACACATAGCCTTAATGAACCAAAGTCAATGGTTCAGCAAACACACTTTACTCAAGTATCGTTAGTCCACGCTTATGGATAACTTTTTAATTTGCTTCTGAAACGAACGGAATTGGATTGAAGGTAGAAAAAAATAAATGAGAAAATGGAAGAGAAACACAAACAAGTGCGGAATCTGTTTCATTCGATTCACCACATAGATATAAAATGTCAGCTCTTATTCAGTTATCAAGTGGTTGACAATTTGAATATAATTATTTCGAATCTCCCTCAGCTTTCGGGCAAAAAATTGCGTCATCACTTTAATTTGTGCATGATGAAAAATCAACTGTTCCTGTTATCCCGGTAGCAGAACTTTGTACGCCATTTATGGCAGTTCATGGAAATGTTTGGCCAGAAAGAGTTTGAATCAATAGACGAGCGTCAGTGACTAAATCTAATTAAAGCGAGTTTGATGGAGAAACTTTAAAATATGACGAGTTTGTAGCCTGGAAGCTTCACACTCATTCAACAACTATCTAATATACATAATCAATATAAATAGACGAAACGCCTAGACTTCTTGCGAAAGCGTTGCCGTTTCAAATCAATAAATTAATACCTCAAAATTGGAATGCGTCGGTGCTATTGAAATTCAAATGATCTAGCACACATCCGGCATTTTCGATTAATTTACGATACGTTCACAGCGTAAATAGTCAAATAGTTTGGGCTCAAAACAATAACGAAAACCATCTGACTTTTATCGTACGTTGTAATTACGGTTTCAAAATACAATATTGTAATCTCTCGTCTCTATATGACGTGGATCGGGTTATTTCAATTCCATAAATGAATTCGAGATGATAACACGACAGAAAAGAACCCCAATATCAAACTCAATTCATATAATTTACGTAATAGTTCCAAGAAATTTCCCGTCTGAATTAGTCTACATTTCAGTGCCAGTCTGTGTGACGTCTTTCTGTAACGTAAACGGATATTCTTATCATATCCTAATTTAGTTTGGGTATTCATTTACTAAATTTAAACGCTCTCGAAAACCGTGCTCCAGAAATTGGTTAAAATTATCTCATGCAAATATAAACTGGATTTTACGTTGAACGCATACATATTTTTATTCATTGGTGTTGTTTGTGTGTTTGCATATGCGCAAAAGCGAGCGAACGAGTGAACGAGCAATAAATCAAATTGAATTTAAATTGTAGAGAAATGTCTAATTTTGTCGAGGAAAATGATTTTTACACTGTGTTGCTATCGCAAATGGAATTTAACGGAGAAATTCCACTTGGCACGACAATGTGATTAATGAAACGAAACTTATCATTTAAGACACATCTAGTTGCAATTACAATAAACATATTTCCATATGAATCTTCATTAAATTAATGTACATTTTCTTTGAATCAAAATATGTGTTTGAACAGTTTTTTTCCCAGCAATTGTGGCGCACATGATTTCCGGCAAAATAAGATCTAATCCATCCTGATTTTGTCCCCAATGAATTTTACGTGTCTATGAAAAATCATCTGTGTTCGTCGCAAATGTATGAATTAAACAGATTTCATATACATCAGTCGGTGGCGTCAGCTCACAACAGCCGCGCATATTCCCAATGATATTCCTCTCAAGCTGACAAATAAACGACACGCGTTTCACAGTCACGTTACCATCTAATATATGTGATTACCCAACAATTTAATCTATATAAAAATATACGAACGACGTAAATTGTTATGTTTGTCTAGCTCACGGCGCAAATATGTATGTATATGAAAAGCATCCAATGGTTCTTCTGATTGTTATGAATTCCCATTTGAATGTCCCATGCGTTTGGTTCGAATGCAGATCGATATCCACTTAGACAGCACATCAACCCCTTTGATGCGACGCGGGCGTTCCATTCCCATTTGTGTGAACCAGTCACACGTTTTTCATACGTAAATTTCGGTAATTCGCTTTATCATTCACGTGGCAAGTCTTTATGATGATGGATTGATCAACATATCATTTTACGTATTCTCACTCTTTCTGTCAAACTCAAATTATTCCCGAATAAATAAAAGTATTCATTTCGAACAGATATTCACGTCGAAATTGGCGCTCTTTGTTCCATTTCCTTGGAACACTTAACTCAAACCATAATTTCGGTTGGGCTGGTTTAATAATTGGTGGAAAATCAATATAAATGACGCCAACCAAATAATATCAAATGCATGGCAATATTTCATTTTGGAGCTCGAAATTTCAATTACATGCCACCACCATCACCATCACCACTAACACCACCATCACTATACCAATATTGATTATTCCAGAGGCATACGATATCGGCTGATTTTGTTCCTTGATTCGAACCCAAAATCAGCAAGATTGTATTTCATGAGATGAGATTGAAAACAATTCCAACGCGTATATATATGATATTCAGCCAACAAGGCGCAATCAGTCAAAATCTGTTGTGCGCTTTGTTCGCATTTTTTTTACCAGGGATTTTTTTTTCATCATAAATTATGCATTGTTTATTTTTCGTGGAGCCTACGAGCGGGAGAGAACGATTGTGGTGCGCAATGAATAAAAATGATGTAAAAATCGAATTTGGATGCATTAGTGGAATAATTTAATGAGATTATCTTCGAGAGCGATTACATAAAAGCACTCGTCTCTACATACCCATTGTATTTTGAGTATTTTCTGACAATTGTTCAAAATTACTATATGAAACGAAACCGCTGAATTTTGTGCTGCTGAGATGAAAACCAAAAGATATCTGTTGGAAACATAATGTTTCTCATTCAGCTTTGCGGTAATTTGGTAAGAAATCTTGAACATGTTGACATAAAATAACCTTGTGAGTGTATGTTCTAAGTGACAGGATTAAGAGGTTCGAGTTGTCAGAGCAATAGATTAAATGGATCGAAATGGATGTGAGAATATGTGAATCAACCGGAAGGTTGACGGGCAAAGACGAAAATGAGGTAAGCATTTGTTCTGATGGCTGATATAAAAGCGAAATATAGAAATATGAAAAAAGAGACGAAAAAAACACAGAAATATGAAAGGAATCAGTAAGTTTATACAACATAAAAGACTTGTGAATCGAAAGTGGGATTACGGAGATGAAGGATTACAAATCAAAGGAATAAAAAAAAGAGAACAAGAAACGACTGAAGGATAATGGCACAGCATCGAACATTGCGCTCGTATACCACTAAAATAAATATTTGTTTTGTTGCCACCGCATGAAAGAGAATCTTTACTTACATTTTACAGTGCACATGATCGTTTATGTTCTGTATATCTATATAGATCTTGAATGTCTTTTGAATCAAATGAAATTACATACAGTGCATAAAACGATATATTTGATAGGAGAAGCACTGAGCCACTATTGCACGAAACGTCTTCAACTTATTTATTTGGGCTAGACACAGATAATGCACTATTTAAAAATTTAGCGCAACTTGAGCTGCATGTCAGTTGCTTACACAACGAAAACACACATACACACTCACAACAAACGTACGGAAAAGAATCCCATTAAAAGATATGTTTTGTTGCTTTTTACAATATATCCTCCCTTCGCAATATCTATATGTGTATGTTCGTTTTGGTTTGGCTGTTGTTTTCTTTCTTTCCACAAACTTTTTTGTACGGTCTAAAGGAAATACATATTTCATTCGGTGAACTATGTGAATTATGCACGTGCAATTGCTTTTAACAATGATATTGGATCCTATTGTTTGTCGTATGTCATTCAACCACCGTTTTCATCAGCCAAATGCACTTTTCAAGTAAAGCCGAGCTTCTTTTATGTGACTCAGCATAATATACTGGAAAATAATGCACTCACTGTGTCTTTCTCTCTTTCTCACGCTCTGTGTATGTGCACGAGTGAGTTTTTATGTCTAAATAAAAGTCATCGCTTTTTCTTGTACAAATTCAATTTTTTAACAATAAAAACGTGCATCGGGGTAGTCTAATGGAAAAGCTCTTGAAAATAGGCACGTTATCACTGTGGATGATAATTAATTTATGGATATTAATTCAAATCAATTTAATAAACTTTTTAATACACTTTTACCAATCGGAGCTTTTTTCGCTATTTATGCCACACTCTATGTATTGATATTGTTGGCTCTATTGACTTTTTGTTGTTTTTACTGCTGGTGTATTGTATTTAACTATATGCTTTTATTCATGCCATAGATTCAATTGTGACTTTGATATTTCAATTCACATCATTTATTGACTGAACGAATTGATTTTTGTATTCCGCTTTTTGTTTGCGCTTTCGTTTTTGTGCCGTTCACATCAAATCGACAGAAAATACCGTACAAAATTGTCACGTTTATAATTCACACGATGCGACCAACTTTTGGTGGAAATTGAACCACACTCACCGATGGAAAAGAAAACGAAAATACGATCTTCCACTTTTTAATATCGATTGCTTTTACTTTTAAAGCAAACGGAAGAAGAAAAAAAATGATCAAAGAATCTTTTTCAACACTTGAATTTGATTTTTATATCCACAACTTTTTTCCGTCACTACTGCAGATATCAAAGGGAATATACGACTCCACTTCGCTTTGTGTTGTTCACGATAAATATTTTATAGAAGTAGTTGCAGACTGAATGACGTGATGGCAAATATATAGATATGGCTCACTGGGAAATGATACTGGCCCGATACATATATGTCTCAAGTCGACACACGATTCGTTTCACAGTCAGAGAAAAAAAAGTGCACCAAATTTCATATCTTTCGGCCTATTTGAGTCGGATATACACTGAACTGAACGCACGAAATGTCGTAAAAACCGATAAAAAACGTTTGTGAATGTTGCAACGAGAGCAGTACAGTTGTAACGCGAGTATCACTCACGGAGCCACAAAACCGTCTGACTACTGATTTCCATTTCGTGTATTTCATGGCATAACGTAGCAACCCCTCAGTCGTTCATTTTTTTTATTGGGTCTTTGCTTCCTTTCGTCTTCCATTGCTTGTAAAATGCGACCAACGCGCCACTGGAAAACCAATACATTTTCAGTGGTACCACGACAACGAACGTCGGTAGTCAGGCCATGCATTCACACAAACACACACACGCATACACAGGCACACAAATAACGATTGAGAGCGAGTCATATGACGCCATATATTGTAACAATGAAAGGAACGGCACACTGTCGTTGTCGTTTATTTCGTTTCATTGTAGTTGTAATGTGGCATTTCAGCAAAAGAAATATAGAACCGTTCAGTGTATGCAAGTGTTCAGTGCTACTCAGCGATGCACGTTACCAGAATTTTGGCTGGTACACAGCACATTTCACCAGTTGCGACTTCGGTCATATATTCGTTGATGCGAGTATAGTGTGAGTACGGCTTACCAGTTAGAACGTGTGTACATAAGGCGCGAACTAAGACGACAATTCACTTCGCAAAAATTCGACCGCTTCGCACACACGTTGTAACTGGTAAACCGTACACACGAGCCACAGTTTGCTTTGATTCGCATGAACGAATGTATGACCGAAGTAGCGAATGGTGAAATGTACTGTGTACCAGCCGATCAACTGGTGACGTGCGTCGCTGAGTACGGTTACGAAAAGCGAACGAAAGAAATACGCAACCCTCCGGAAAATTTCTATCAACTTCAGAGCCACTTGAATTGGAAATAGCGAAATATGGTGTCATTTATAGGAAAACAAGCAGATGTGTGTATGTATTGAGAACAGCTCCGCATCCATACAGTTGCGTGGATAAAAATCGCATTTTTTTCTCCTTTCTCTGTAGCAATGTACATGTGACTAGCGCTTTTTCCTCTGCTCCGGCTACAATATCAACTATTTAGATCGACAAACTCATTTTTTATATATTTCTCAGCATTTTGCATGTTTTGCTTGTTGTTTTCTATTTTTCCTTTTATTTTCATCGATCATCGGGTGCATTTGCATTTTAAATCGTGTTTCTACTCTCGGCGATACAACCGAAATAAAACGCTTTACTACATTTATATTTGTACGTTATTTGCACATTTTCTACTGTTCTGCGATGTTCATCATTCATGTAATTTGTATTCGGCATTAGCGTACATCTTACCACCGAATATATATGCGCTTCTTTCCTGGGCGATTCAAATTTGTTAAGACAATGATAATAATCGAAACGATTTGAGCTGAGGGGATGCTGAAAATAGCGTCACAATCGATTTTTATTTTCGCCAAAAGAATCCCATTTCATCGTCGAATCTTATCGCTGAGTGTGTGTATTTGGTCGGGTAATCAACTTTGCATATATCGCATTTACAGCGTTAACACATTCAATTTGATTCCAATTGACATGCGAATGTGTTCGATTTTAGCCCTGTGCAAACAAACATAGCAGCGGTCTAATTCCGTCGATTTGTTTGCATTTTCAGACAATGTGCTTTCTTCCTGGCTCTCGCTATTCTATCTCTTCTATTCATGCACATGTCCTTCGCTGTTTTATGCATTCCGCATTTGCTTTTGGCAATGGAAGCACACAGAGAGAGCAGCGTCAACGGCCGCATCCAACAAACACACAAGGACGCCAAATAAAAGGGCACAAAAGAGAATTTTATTACAAACACGAGCACAATCGTTGAACACAAGCAGCTCAAACGAAAATCCAACGAAAACAAAACTCCACAACGATGACGATGACGGAGAAAAAAAATTAAACACACTTTGGACAAGTTACATGTGTTTGCATACATGTATGTGTGTATGCTGAGGGTTCTCTCTCATAATGTGCAATAAAAACTTGGTAAAAATGGCAAGAAGCCGGGAGAAAATTGATTTTATGTTGAATGAACTGGAATTTATTCATTTATCGATTATTTTATATATTATGTTAAAATACATGGGGCACACAGCCGTAGCCAAAGCGGTTTTGCTCTGTGCTACTCAGTGAAAGGGACACGATTAAATGAGAGAAAATACCCAACACACTAACACAATTCAAGGCGGATCAGATATTAGCCGAATTGTATCAACATATAGTCGAACGTTTTGGCGGATGTTTTTGAAATATAAACATGTATATAATCCTCGGCCCCATAAGATTTCGAACCATATATGTATACATATAAACATAGTAGCGCGCCCCAAGTGTATGGTTGGCCTGTGAATGTATGCTTTCAAGATGCGTTTGTGCGTGAACTGAACGACATTAAAATCGATTCAGTTTCAGCTAGTTTTGCCTTCTCTACCAAGCTCTTCAGCTCGATTAAATATAATTTTTGTTTTCGCTTCACAGATTCAGTGTATCAACAGTAACTGTATATACATATATGCCTAACGACCGTTAGCAGTTCTGATTATCGTCTTGAGGGATCAATTCTAGCGTAAACACAAACCACATACAAATTGATGACATTAACGAAAAAAATAAAGAGAGCAGTATTTATTTTTAATACCAAACTTGGCTTCGGGAGAATTAGCTCAATCTTATGATATCAGAACAAGAAGCAAAAAAATTCATTTGGAAACAAATTCTTGCTGTAGAATCTGGTGTGAAGAATATACGAGTGAGAAGCCGTCACTTTTGGCAGCAAGAAACCGGAAGCCAAATTGTTCAGCACAGTTTTGACACTGAAACTGTGGCGCTTTGAATTTATTATGCCCGCGTGTATGCAAAACTTGATAATAGCAAAAATTCAAAATTGGTGAATAATGACTGTATGCGGCTTTTGTGAAACGATTCATGGTTTCCCATTGTTCCAGCACTCTGTGCACATATCAAATAGAACAGAGGGAAAGTGTTTGCATTTCTTTACATTATATTTGCCCGAATTCAAAACAAGAGTTGGCTCATAATTGGAAGCTCTTGTTATGATTCTATTGAGTGTAAATTTTGGTGGTGCATAGCAGTCATTTCTTTCTACATTTGATTTAATGTTGTATGTACTTGTGTGATAGCAGTGGTGATGCGGGGTCATACGCATACACAAGTCAATTTGCCGTTTTTTTTCTGGTGTGCTTAGCACGAACCAAAAACGACCGATTTGAAAATTGGGCTAGCGTCATTACACGACAATTCGACTATACATCCGCGCGCGTCACAATACATTTTTGGCCTCAAATAAAACGCACGAGAACGAGAACGAGAACGAAAACGACAATGCTGATATGTAAATATGTATTTAAGGGAAATTTGCTTAGGGGGTTAAATGACGAATGGAGCGTTTCGCGTCGTTCTTCATCACGGCGCAATGGGTATCGTGCGAGTAAAGACTGTAAATTTTAATGTGTTCGCTTTGAAAACACGCATACCGCGTGCCAGAATGCTTAAACGCATTATTATGTGAATGTAAATTTAATGCTTTCGACTGTGGTAATTATGTTCCATGTTTTAGTCACGTTTTTTTCCACTCACTCTCGCCCTCTCTTGCTCTCCTTTCTATTCGTACTTTTGCGTAGTCGTTTTGACTACGTCCACCTTACTACTTATGGTGTTTTTTGGCCCTTGGTTCCACACATCATCTGTGCTTGTTAATGTTATACACCATTCTCGTTTTCTACCATAAATATTTTGAGCGGTGAGACCTATCTTCCGGTTGTAAGTGAAATAATCTGACTTTGCACCACACCAAGAAAGCTAGCATTTCGTGGAAGTACAGTGCAATCGATATACTTCCCGTATGTGTGTTGCTTTTTTGGTTCTTTACGAAATGGAATCAGCATGCATGTCGCAAATAAAAACTTTTAATGGACATGGCATTTCATATGTTCCAAAAATTCGTTTCGTACATTTTGCTACGAATACGATGCAAAAATGCAGCTTTCGAAGCCAAAGTGGAATTTATTTCGAATCATAATGCTAAAATGAAGTCATGGAATACTTCCCTTGCGGTGTATGTGTTTTTTCATTTAACTTAAACGAAAGCATTTCGTTCGTCACGAGTGTCTTGGTTTCCTATTCAAGCGAAAAAATTAATTATTTAGCCGCATGCTAAATTTAATGGATTCTCAATTCTTCTCCATAATAATGGCGGCTTTATTTCATTGTTCAAATATGGTTCGTTCGCTTGGAAAAATACAGTTTTCATCGGAAACGTTTTGTTCAACGTACCAATTTTAATCGAAATTTACAGTACGCAGACATTTCTATTGCGTAGTGGAAAAAAAACAGCAAAATTTAATATTGAAAATGGGCAGCAATGTGTGAATGCACAGAAATTTCATTCCAATGCAATAAACTGTAGATTGAATTGCAGGAGCAACGACAACAACAGAAAAACCGAGTGAAAAGCGACCCATTCAAATGTTGGTACGCTCAAATACACCACTAACAGCCTATGCACACACAGAAGTGTTTGATATGTGCCATGATTTAATTAATCAAAACCATCATGTTTATGCAAATGTGTTGGTGCAACGAAACGCGTATTAAAAGTACATCAATTAATTTGATTCGACTGAAGAGCAGCAAAATGAAAACGCCAAATGACATTGTATTTTCGGTGAAAATTTCCTGCGGTTACTGAAGCTGAAAATGTGAATCGTCTCGCTCTCTGTATGCTGCAATTTTGGTGTTGTTTTTTTGTCGGTTTGACAATCCGAAATACCGATGAGCACATGAATTTGCGATATTCAGTGGGTTTATGGAAATGCTCCAAATCTTCCGGTAGCGACAGAAGAAGAGAAAAAAACAACCCACACACATACACATACCCACATATACACCGTATAATCTGATCCTGATGCGCCACGCCTCATGCACAGAGAAAGGCTCTAATCGATGCGGCACCAACCATATCAACACACAATGGTAAATCGACGATTCTGCACGCATACACACATTCTCGAAGCGAGGCACATCGCTGTGAAAAATGCTGACTACTCTGACAACAAAGTCGCGTACCGAAGAGGGAACCCTCTGCAATCACTTTGAACTATTCTGCGCAATAATGGCACGTTTCATCGTTTCAAACGTACGTACGATGAATGAATTTCAGAGCATTCACGACTCAGTTCGGATGGATTTTCAGCCGCACTTTGAGCACAGTGGGAGCGTGAACGACCGAAGACAGATGCGGTTCATGGTATTCGTCGAGCAATTCCTCTCTCACTCACTCTCATTACCGCACACACAGACTTTTCGTTCGATTATTACCACTGGAGTGACACATTTACTCGCATCCGAAGTTCCAACATTCAAGCATTTCAATCAAATGAGTCTCGGGTGAGTAGCATTTTTTCGCAATAATCAAACAAATCAAATGCGGTTGACTTTACCAAGGACATATCAACTTCATACAATTTCTAGATCGTTTCACAATTCAGTTTTTTTTTCACTTACATTTTTTCTCCTTCTCTTCTGTCCAACAAATGCTTGGCACGAGGCGGCTTTTCAAAATGCGAACTCAATTTTCATATAAGAAAATCAATGAATGTGGAAGCATCGATCATTCAATGCCATGACAGCGAATACGATGTATTCTATCCAATTGTTAGTTTTCCTTTCTTTTCTTCCTCTTCTGCTGAATACGTCGACAGCCTTGCGTTCATGCGAATGAAAATTTGATTTGTTTGTCGCAATGGATGTAATGTAACGCGAACGAACGGCGAATGACCCGAGAACATCGAAAACATAAATTCAGCCTCTTATCTTTGTAACGATGATGGGTTTCCCATTGCTATAAAACTTAACTTGCAGCGTGACTGATTTGTTTTGGTGTTGTTGTTGTTTTTTTTCCTCTCGTTCTCTTTGGAACTGTGAACCACACCATTTGCTGCCCCTGCGTTGACGATCGTTTTCTTGCCATTATTTTCGTTTTACTTGAGTTAGTGTGGGTGCAGTTGTATGCTAGGCATTTTGTACCGATTCCCGTACATTCACTTGCGCTTGTTTTTCGAAACTAGGGTAAAATATCTAAATATTATCTTTTGTTTGTTCGATATGCTCTTTTCTTCTGTTCCTCTGTTCCCTCTGACATCCATGTCGTTGAGTCGAACAAATAAATACGATGTCTCTTCGTTTTTTATGGATTCTTGCACACACATACACACATTAGCAGTTGGCGCTTAACCATTGAAACGTACATATATCACAATTTGTGTTATGCTTATATTTGCTGCCATTTTTTGTCCTAAGAAAGTTGGCTTTGCATTCAACGCGGGATCATCAGACAAGGGAAAGTCAGAACGCGTCTTGGAAAATTCAATTTCATAGCTTTCGATTCATTTTCATAGCTATGCACAAAAGAGGGAAAACTTCAAGAGCTTAGGCGTTGAATTAAACAAAGTTTGATGATCTCGGTAATGCTTTGGAATTTGGTCGGTGTTTTGTTGAAAATAGAAAATTCCCCCGAAAGTGCATGGCACCGGAAAAAAGCACATATTTAACCTGATGATGATTAAACAAACTTGCTCCGCTGAAGCGCAGAACAAACGAACAGACAGCAGGTAAATCTATCTCCAGCCGCTGTTTGCTTATGATATTATGCCAAATTATATGCACGGTGCCATACTTTGCGCGAATTCCATCGACGCCTTGACTTAACTTGCTAGTGTATTGTGTGAATACACTGCCGTACTATAAATGAAAATGAAGCTAATCTCTGCTTACGGATTTTGTGTGTGTGTGACTTTGCGCGCAGCAAATTCGATGCTACAATTTTCGGAGATTTGGTTTTTTTTTTTGGTGCAAAACTTTATCATCGCTTCATTTTTCTTTCAGCTTTGAAATACTGCAGGCGGTGTCTGTGCACATTGTAGTATTGCTATTGCTGGTGCTGCTGAAAAATCGTTGATAAAGTGATGTAATGCGGATTACAACGGATATTTGATTATACGCACCTCAAGAATGAAAATTACATTCGCTCCAGTGTGCGAGAGGGGAATGAAATTCCACCAATACGATACCATGTTTTATTTGGTTTGGGCTCATGAGCCAATGACGTCAGTAAACATTCCATATGCCTTTCATTTTTCATCATCAATTTGTAACATGCCGTTAATATTAAAATCAAGAACAACTTTTTCCACGCCACAGTTTTTTCTCCTCTTTTTCTCGCTCTCAAACGATTCGCACTGTTTAATAATTATTCTTGGGTCGGAGATGAAAATAGAAGCGTATTGCCATTCATTTCAAAGAGTGATTTTAAATGGAAATCGTATGGGCTCCATTCAATATCGATTTGAAGCGTGTGCGAGAGAGAGAGAGATGAGGGTGGCGATAGAGATGAAGAAAGTCCTTTTTCATTCGGAAAAAAAAGAGCGGATAAAACGATTTCCAACCCGAATGCAGCCAACTGTTTTGAAGCTGATTAAAGTTACACCATTCAACATTTGACCAAGAAAGATTTATTCGACGGAAAATCTTTTTCGGCTTGAATGTGTTCAAAGATGCCAAGGGAATTCTTGAAAAATTGATGAAAAATAGAGAAAAAAAGGAAGGAAAAGTTGCTACTTTACATTCATATTTTTTTCCCTTTCTTCTACGGAAATGCACGCGGACTGTGAATTTCAGTTATGAATTGATGGGCATAAAAATCGACGAACAAACAATTCATGCAACGGGGTTGTTTTTTATCATTATAAATTTCAAGAATGAAGAACATCCCAACATTTCGACATTTCGTGTTCCGTGTACGCTTTCTTCTCTCCACAACGTTAGCCTTTTCTATTCCGGCTGTCGTGTTTCACGCTATAATTTTTCATATTTCACTAAATTTTATTATTATTCGAAAGATCCCATTCAGTTGTTCGCTTTCGAATGGAGGCGTGCGTATGTGTGTTGGTTGGTTCACGATTCTAAAACACAGCACATAAAATATCTGTTTTTTTAACTTCAGTATATTTGTATGGGTGCGTGTTTTTTTTTCTCTCTGCTGTTTGCGTCCTTAAGAGCAATTTTAAATAAATGTCTTTCGATGTATTCGCAAACATTTGTCTACGTATTTTTTTGTGTTTTTCATACACATTCAAAACAACGAATGGCATAGAAAACGGAAACCTTAGGAGTTTTACTAAAATTCAGGGAAAAATGTGTAAAAAAAACAAACAACTCGAAGCGAATAGTTAAACAAAACGCTTGCTCTACATTGTCGCTAAAATGCAGGAATTGTTCACTCGTACTGTCAAGTAAATTATGTAGATAAAACACTGAAAGTTATGCATGCCTGGGTTTTCCGTTCGAAAATCCATTTGTCGAAGTCTGAGACGGAGCGAGAGAGAGCGAGCGAGGCAGATAGCCAAATAATAAAAATAAATAGCAGAGAATCGGCAAAGTGATTACCATGCAAACCGCACATGGAGCACGTTTCAAAGGAAGCTCGAAGTGTAGCCGTAAGCGAATTCATTTCTTTGACAGTATTATTGCTTTTGTTGTTGCTGTTGTTGTTGTTGTTCTTGTCGTTGTTCCCACTTGAATGTTGGTTTCGCATTTGCTGGCGTCGGCTTCCGTATAACCGAATCGATTACATTAGCCGACCGAAATAACCAAATTCAATTCAAATCTAAGGTACATACTTTAGGTTCATTCATACCTCCGGTGAGTTGGTTCGCATCATTTGCCGGAACGTGTGGGTGGTTTTTTGTTGTTGTTGAATACCCTTGCTCTGTTGTTAAAGAAGTATGCTCTTGATGTTGGAACAATACGGTTAAGGAATCCTCACCACCGCCACTGCTGCGAGCATCCCATCATACCCAAAAAAAAATTACTTTCGAATTGTTTTGCGTACGAAAAACTCTCTTACGTCGCATTTTTTTTTGCACTTTTGCCTTCTTCATTTTCCAAACTTATTTCTTGAACGTTTTCTCATTTTCGTTGTACGAAAATCGATTTATCGTAGGGCAATGCAGCAATCACGTGCCCTCTCGCCGTATGGAGGCAATGGAAAGCCAGACTCAATACGGACATTTAATTATTATGTACTTGTCGTTTCGAGTATGTTTTCATTCAAATGAAACATCGTAATATTGAAACGAGAAGTCGACGTAAATACAATTTCATTCCTTGTTTCAGAGTTAATTTTTTCTTCTGTTTGCTATCGAAAACGCAATTAAACAAGTTTTCTTCTTTTGTTGTTCCGAAAATTGGTCATAAGCACTAGAGTGTATACCGTATATACGTATGTTTGTGTTGAAGCAAACGAAAATAAATGCAACACACACCAGCATTTCAATGTGCCAATAAATGGCATTACCCAACTCATTTATCAAGTATTTGATGAGACGCTGACGAAAGAGCCGAATATTGTGTCTAATCTTGTGTTATTTCAACGAAATACAATTTGCCAAACCATGATCATTGGGTTTTCTTTATGTGAACCATGTTTGTGTGCACGAAGCACACCACCGAAATGAATATCGTTTCAGTTCAACCTAAAAGCAACAACAATAACTAACATGCCGATGCTTATCTCATCATTCTTTGGGCAAGTTAACTAATCACGATTAGAACTTTCATATCTACCCCCACCACTTGAGCTGATTCAAAAGAATTCAGCGAGCTAAATATGGTAAGTAAGAGCATATACTACTATAGTATATAGAGAAAAGACACCGTATCAGTGCCTGTTATCAGCTCAACAACGCGTGCGGTAATGTGTATCCATTGGCGGCTCATATTAAACCCCTTTAAGCCAAGTAGTTACGATATTTGCTGTGTATCATGAGCGTATGTTGAGTTTATTGAACCGAAAAATTTCGAATCCCATTTAAAATAGTGTAGAAACTCAGTGACTTTAATACACAATCGATCCCTCTTTGTTGAGCACAGCCCTTTTGAAATGCGGTCACAATTTCGAAGCCTTTGTATACTATTTGTTTTAAGGAGTTAATCCCTTACATAAATTCTCCAGCATATTTACTTGACGTCACTTAATTTGTGTCAATCACGTCACAAAGTTTCCAATAGAAACTAGAAACGGCAGACTCGTTGTCACTTCTGTGGACTTTGTTCTCAAATTATCAATGAATTGAAGTGCTTTATTATTGATTAATAATCTCTTTTGTATAACATTCTGATTCCCACAAACTGTTCATCATGTAAATAAATCTCAAACTATAAGGATGGAAATGAAAAGTTTTTACCATTTTCTTGCTTTAGCACATTACAATGAAAATTTTATCATAGTTTGTTGAAGAGTTTGCCACTTTGGTTGTTTTTCCTCTTCAACATTTATGGTTATACATTGAAGTAATGTAATTTTCTCAAAGATTTTGTTGTTTTGAATTTTGTTATCATAATAAGAAAGTTCCTAAAGAATCTGGAAGGAAACTAATAAAATGCGCAGCGAATAAAAAATGCAACACATCTTCATCATTGAGGCGTGTATTTTTGTTTCACTTGTGCACGTGAGACAAAAAAGGGACACATAAGGGAGAGAGAGAGAATTATTTTTCAAATAACTCCACATTTTTGCTGTAAGTCAAGAGGATGCAATTTACGGATTTTTAATGAATTCTTCAAGGTTTTTTTGTGATGTTTCAATGAGCGATGATATTCAACGGATTTTCTTATTTTCTCCCAGTACTGGTGCAGCTTTTTCAACAGTGTTGTTTTTCGCTTTTTTCATTTTGTAAATGAAAACGAGAGAGAGAGGGAAGGTGGTAGACAAGAAAATCTCATTAAAAATATAGAGTTTCAATGCAATTTAATTAAATTTTGCACGATGCACCCAACATACACTCGGCACAAAGTGTCTGGAATATGAAAAACGATAGAATGTGAACGCAATTTCTAGAACTTATTTAAGCTTCGACAATGTTCTTACAACATGTATCACAATAAGCTTATCTAGTATTGAGGCCAGTTGAAGGTGGTGTCTTTTTTCTTCGCTCAAACCTTCGTGGTTCTCCAAAACGTATTCATCGTTCATTTGGCTTTAAATTAATATTTCAATAATTACAATGCAGAAAATTTACTAATCCCGCACGGATGGGCGTGAAATGAAATTAATTCCCCTTTGAAAAATAAATTTATGTGCAAATAGACGAGCGACTTAAGTGAGCGCCTTCCAATATTCTGATCATTATTGCTCAAACAACGGGCTGCAAAAGCAGATACATTTTTGCTTACGACTATAATAAATAGTCTATAATGAAAAATTTGCTGCTTTCATCGCTTATTATTAAGTTGGTTGTTCGCCGTTGGTGGTTCATTGCGGCACAAAGCACTATTGCCATTGTAAACTTGCTCTGCTCTCTCTCTCTTTCGTTCATTTTATCTGGCACTTTTTTGTCTTCATTAAAACATGTAAAGTAACCCTAAAATTTATGAAAACTGCATTCAAGGTAAGGCTGTACAATGTACATGTGTCTATGTGTGTGTAAGTGTCCCAATGCATTCACAAGCATTTTGACAGGCTGTGAATTTCAAATGGAGCTACATGTTTAATAATTCAAAGTCAATATTATATTTGCAGTTCGTTGAGTGTGGAAGAAGCATGTGAAAAGTAAATAGCATGCAAATGGAAGGAAATATGGTGAATTTTGAATTTCTTTCCGCGTCGAATGCCCATACTTTTATGGCTAAAATAGCACACGCTTATAATTTATAATAAATAAATAATATTTTTTCCAGTTGCTTTTTATGTGTCAAAAAGCATTTTTGTTACCGTATTTCTGTTGATGTTGCGAATGTTCGAGTTGGAAGTGAGTGAGCCACGAGTAATACGGACAAAGTAAAAGTTATAATAAGGGAAAAGTGATTTCAAATTCTCCTCTCCCCTTGAGCGAAATGTTGATAATGCGAGTGGTGTTGGTGACATGTTCTGACTGATGATGAAAGCGATTGCACAGGAGCAGCGTTCCAGCAGTATTCTATTAATAAATAAGGTGCACATAACGATGATGCACGAGAGAATGGATGGAGCATTTCCAACACCATCAAAGGGAAGAATAACTCAATTGTTCGATATTCAACCTGGACAAATTGGATGTGTCGTTTTTACTCCTTCCAATCCATATCCATGTAATTTAATGGCAAATGTACTAGGCAGGAAGAAAGAATCGGTTCATCCCGAAATGGGCAAAAGAGAAAGTAGGCAAATCTCATTCATTTTTAAGCAAACAGTAACCAACTCAATGTGTTGTGTTGCGAAAAAAATTTGTGATTTTCACATACTTTTGCGCTAGGTGATGAACAGTGAACACTGTTTCCGATTGACAAAATAGAAAACACTGTCGGCACTGAACTTGAGGACGCCAAAGCGTTGTCCAATGTTCATGTTCATGTCGTATGCATGTACAGAAGAAGCAGAGAAAAACAACAGCAGAAGCAAGCAGAAATGACGACGAAGGAAAACAAGAAAGGACGAGAAAAATTACGATCTGATGGGGGACAATGTTTGTATATGTATGTACAGTGTATACTGTTGTCCATATACATTTCCTCCCAGTCCACTGTAAAAAGTGTCGCACTGTTTGTGTTTGTGAATTTATTATTGGCACTAAGTAACCGAATTGATTACGCTATTCGTATACATATTTCTTTTTAATGCAAACAACGTGAACGAGAGAGAGAGTGACTGAACCCTCCGTACATTTTCTGTAAATTGGCTGCTTTCTGAATGGGACTCAATCAACGGTTATTTTTTTCGTTCTCTCCCTCTCTCTCTACCTCTCTCTATCGTCTCCCTGAATGCCGGCCATATGGAATACAAAATACACGAATCGATTTTGAATGTTCCGAATACGCGTTTGACATTACAAAGTGCCGTTTTACACGGCACATTACGTATGTTTTTCTGCCATTTTCGGCTCGGCCTTTTTTTAAATTTAATTTTACCTTTTTTTGTGTTGTCGTTGCCGTTGGTTATTCTATTCATTTAATAGTGAATTCGATTTAATGTGCTCGTGTCTGTACAAAATGGAAAGTGTTTAGTCGGCCATGAAAAGAAACCCAGGCAAAAACGGATCGTATTTCCTTGCATCAGATTTCAAAATCTCTCTTTAACTTCTATAATGTTTGTAATAAACATTACCTATTAACATTTGAATGTTGATTCGAAGGTGAACGATCAGACACGCTTTTCGATGTTTTCGTCCCTTGAAATCATCCAATTTAATGCCACGATAAACGTAAACGTTAACGACAGTAATCTCTATGCAAGACTATTTTATTTAAACGGATTGTTGGGGCCGGAAGAACACAACATCGAAACATGAATGAATGCTTGTGTACGATAACCCAGACAGTTTGATACATTCAGGTTTTGTGTGTTCTACATTTTCAGTGCAGGAAATGAAAGTTTTTCGAATAAATTCCAAAGAGCAGAATTTCTCAATGGATTCAGTAGAAAAGATTAACAAGTGAATAGTTTTTTTGATTTGAATGGTTTTTACCTTCAAATCTGGATTTATATTAAATTTGCTTTTAAATAAATAATAATCCTGCGAAATTAGCTTGAATTCATTGCGAGATGTCACCGATATTTTTTGCTATGACAAAATTTGAATGCCAAAAAGCTGGCAATTATAATTGGTAGTGTTCAGCGTGCCAGCACGTAGTGCAAACAAGAGAGCCATTCACTCAACAGCACTGTCAATTGCTTGACAACACACAGACTGACTTTTGCATCTTCGAAAGCAAATGAAATACGATAAAATTTCATTTGTGAGCGGAATATCAAATGGGAAGGAAAACCAGCAACTGGTTGGAAAGTGGAAACCACTAGCAATTCGAAGTAAAAGCAAACGCAAACGCATATCGATAGCATCTGCCGATTTCGACTGACTTGATGTTCTATTTCGCATGCTATAGATTTATATCTAGTGCTTTGGATGTTCGAAAAAATGATTGATAGTGGCGTTAAATTGCGGAACATGAAGGAATACTGCAATAGCGTTCATGTATCATTAGAGAATGAGAAAGAGAGATATGAAATCTATGAAAGGTGTTTTCATTCAATCAGTATTCCAGTAGTCAGACATTCACCATAGGAATCCCACCACATTGTTCCATTTTCATTGTCCATGTTGTCGATGTTGGCATCGGTTGTACTTAGGTCGATGAAGCATTATGACAGCCATTTACGATTAGATCGGAATTCGAACACAATGGAAATTGCTACGACAAGCAAATACATGAGCTCATGTACATCGCACTGTTCTCTCCAATCGACGTAGAATATTGTTGTGGCAAAACGTGAACAGACTTCTAATCGACTAAAAGGTTGCTACGTTGCTACATTCCTTTGAGCCTTTTTTTATAGCAACAACAAAAAAGGAAGAAGAGAAACGGACAGCCGTTTTTAAGCAAAGGAAAAAAAAATTATAATCGCCATAGAACAATATAATTTATGTTCATCTTGTGCATTGTTCACGGAATGATATTGAACATTTGAACGGCATTTTGAACATTTGTTGTGAACAACAAAAGCCGACTTTTATCTCCAGCGAATATAAATGTATATGTTTGAGCTTTCGAAATATTTTCTTAATTTCGTTGATTATTATTTGGATTTCATTGCGTGTAGGCCGGAAGACCTACGTCATGCTGCGTATGAAAATGTCTGAAAAATAACACACAGCAGATGCTTTTATATTCACATAATGAAAATTCCGAATCCACACTCAATATGTCGGTTCATTGTTGTTATTTTATGACATCTTCATGTCTCGTTTATTCCTTTTGTACGGAGTTTAACATTTATTGAGGTATGATTTTGACAACAAATATCCCAACATTGAAGTCAAAATTTACTTCTCAATGGAAAAACCAACAGATGAGTTAGAGTAAATACGAATTTAAGCTCGCAGCGAAATAATGTGAAGCCATACTAGAAAAGTTAAATTTTGCGGGAAATTCTACCGAAAGTCGATTCTGTACGCAACGAGAATCAAAACATACAGCAACAACAACAACAACAACACTTAAATAGCCATGAATGAGCGTATTTCCAGTCTGTCAAACAGCAACAATGCAAGTTTGCGTCCATGAAATCGGGCGTCGGTGAAATTGAATTACGTTTGTGTTCAACAGAAAAACTGCCAACGGCTTTAATAAACTAAAATTGTATTTGTTCGTATAACATTGCACATATTTTTCAGACATGAATTATAATCGCATCTCGATACAGACGCCCCGCCCCCTCTTCGAATAAACATTTAGTCATAACCGAACGGTTCGAGAAGTACAAAAAATCAAATTTTCTCTTCAGTTTGTTATATACTCAAGTTATTTTCCACTCTTTTTTTCCTGTTCATTCGTCAGCCCCTTTGAAATTGGAAAGGGTTTGCAAAACGGACTCAATCCAATAAAATTGCAAATATGCCTATGCTTGCCAAGCGAACGGATTCTGCTTTTTTTTCTCGCAGAAATTGCTATGAATTTGGCAAACAATTTCCAGCTGTTTTTCATCGGCTTGTCTGCGCGTTGGCAACATAAATTTCAATCACCGGCATGAAAAAAGAACATGCTCAATCAAGTCAATTATGGCTGTGGATTCGAAACGAACGATGGTGCAAGTGACCGTAAGCACGCAAAATTGCAGCGCATGGAAAGAAACTCCAACAACAACATCCAGAACAACAACAAACTACTAAATAACTAATGAACAAATACTGTTTTAATTGGAAATGCAAGTGGCGTGAAAGCGGTACAGGAAATTTTATTTGCCAGAGACAGCAGAAACATGCTGTACACTGTACAGCAGTATCATGTTGTCAGCAGCCGAAGTTTCCTTTAAAATATTAAAAGCTTATGAAATGAAAAATGGCGTAATAGAAGATCGAGCTTCCATATCATGTTCACTTCAGGGAAAACAATTAATAAGCCGACACGGCAAAAAGAAACTTATACACCATAAATTCGTCGTAAGTGATGCTTTTTAAGCACCTCGAAATAATTGGAATGATGAGAGAGGAGCAGACCTTGCATTTTGTGCGGTTTTGTCAATGGACACCTTCACTTGAATTTAGATTACTATTTTATCGCTCAAATTGAATAATAATTACGAAAATTAAACTTAACGCTCAATTACTGTTTTCATATCACATATTAATTAACCTAAGATCTTAAATCCGTTTAATCTAATCGACCTACACTCATGACAATTCTTTTACTCTCGCTTAACGTTACGACGTCGGTAAATTCATTCGGTGGTGTAACTCTTTTAAATTGCTGGTGCCATTGACTTTGTTACATTTTCCTTCATTTTTCCTTCGCATGACTTTCTCAATCAGCATTGAGTGTAATGTAAGAAGGATCACTGCTTACAGATGAAAAGAATGAGAATTCAATTCAATTCATTTATCTTGCACGATGATTCTGTGTGTATGTGTGAAAAAAAGAATGTGTAGGAAGTAGGAAAATCAGTCTTTTCAAATTGGCCGAAATAAATGGCTGAGAAAAAATTGCGTGCATATTTGGATCGCACTCAAATACGAATACAAAACAATAAGCTCATTTGTTCAATGATGCAAACATGCAAATAGCAAATGGAATTGCGGAGCTTCTGCTTCGAAGCTGGGACAATTCCATAGATAAATACCAAATATTCGGTGCACTATCGGGTCGGGCACATATGGTTGTGTTGAACTTTAAGCCGATTTGCTACTTCGTCATGGTTTTCGTCGTCGTCGTCGTCCAAAAACTCCAATAATTTTCCGAGATTTTACCTTTGCTTTTCTATCTGAATAGACTAATAAAAGGGGAGCAAGCAAAGTAAGGGCATCAGGTGGCGCGACTCATTTTACCATGTCAAACTTTGTTGCGCACAGCGGCACAAAATACACATGTCCCAAACAAACTTCAACTTTCTTTCCCGTGTAATATTTTACAAAAAAATCCGCATAGTTCATAATTTTCCGGAAGCGTGAACCAAACTGAATAAAATCGATATTCTGTGTTTTTCAGCGTAGCCCTGTAAAATGTCTGCTGTTCGCAAATGGACACATTTCCCCGGTAATATTCTTCTATTATTGCAGAAAAACGGGATGCTTTGGAACGTTCTATGTTATCTACCAATGGGAACATTACACAAGCAGAAAAAAAACGGTCAGTTTCCGTGTGAGATATTCGATTCTGATGTAAAAATAATTGTTTTTCCATTGGAGAATTTAAGTATAGACCGTCACTGTAAATAGTAAATGCATTACATGCACCGACATGCACTCGAATAATGTCCATTTAGGTACGTAGGTGCATTTGGAATTGATAAAACGCTTGAAAAATCACAAAATTCAGTTTTATCCCACGTTTTGGCAAGCGATCGCTTATGCGCGTTATGTCCTGCAATTCGAGACCATCAACGATGTTGCAAAACGAGTGCACTGCGACTAACCCTCCAGTGGAGCGATTTCAACATGTTTTTTTCGTCGAATGGATTATAGTGATTTTTATGTGACTGCCATGGTTACAGTTAGTGGATATATATATATTTATTTCTTCAGTCACATGTGGAATGCCATGTTCCAAGGGACTTTTCAACAGTCTCTTTGCTGCAGATAAAAACCACACACTGCAAATATCATTTGGAAAAACTTTTATTCCATTCAAACCCTTTTGTAGCATTTGTTAGCAAGCCAACTTATTCATTCCATTCCATTCCATGCCGCTGTGTCGCATCTTTTCTGCTCTATCCATCGCGCCATCAGGAGGAGTCGTGCATTTGAGAATCTTATGGAAATTCAATGTGTATTTGAATGGAGAGAGAGAGAGGGAGAAAGTGGCAGAAAAAAAAATTCGCATGCTCAATATACCTTTTGATGCTATTGCTCGAATAGAATGGGTTCGCTTCTTCAACTAAATGTGAAATTTAATCGAATCATTAGATTTTTTGCTTTTCCAACTTTGACCCCATAAAAACGGTTCCGTTAAGCATTAATCTCATTTGGTTGCCTCTTCGAACACCGATTTCAAGACCAATGTGAATGATGCAAACAGAAGAAAAGTGTTTAGTACTGTTGAGATACCATGGGTGTATGGTTACAAGCAAAGCAAAGCTGCGTAATTCGTTTTGGGTTCGTTTATCTAGAAAATGAGCTGATTCACATCAGAAGCCCAAAAGTTTTCTCGCCAAGATTAGTAATACCAACCGCATCTATATCGGAATTTTTCTCTCTCTGCGTGTCATTTAGAATCGCGCTCTCGAAACAGTAACGCTTATTCATGCAATCCGTCTTTGTTCGGATGGGATTTAAGCATGGCGTAATATTTAGGCAACCCAACATGTTTGGTTCATCTGTTAAATGTTTTGTAATTCTGATTTTTACCGGTGGTTCTGCGTTGCTGTTTTCCCTTCTTCCGAAGCCGTTGTCAGAGAGTTTCATCTGCGAGATTGCATAAGTTTGACGAAACGAGAAACTTTTAAATGGAAAATGGAAAATTGAAACTCGACACCAACGAGCACGATGCGTTGAAATCGCGATTATGAATTGTGTTGAAAACGTCACAATGCGACAATTTTAGCTCAAGTGCGTCGGCACGGAAATTGAATTTAATAGTATTAAACCACACACAACACTAGTAGCTGATTTGGTTTTTCCATATTACTCCTCTTTTGATAGGTCTCTGGCAGTCATAATAAAAATATTTCCCACATTTTATCTCCACCATGTTGAATAACATTTGAATATAGTCGGTACAAACGGGAAAAAATGGTTTCCTCGTTGCATTGTGTTAGTGTGTGTATATATATGGTATTTGTCCTCAGAATCTATTTATGAGATTGGAGGGAAGATGAACTTACATACTTAAGCATAAGATGCAATCAAATCAAGTATCTGAGAAACACAAACATTAACTCCCATTTCGATTAAAATAACTGTTGTTGTTGTTGGCGAAACGAGCCAAGTGTTGGAAAACTTTTGACAGGGTCTAAGTTGTGTAAATTAATACTTGGAATGCGATCTGCTCTATTTTCGTATAAATATTTAACGGAAATTATTCTATTGCAGCTAACAAACAGTTTTCTAAGATAAATTTATCCGAACTTTTTACAAGACGAAACAGAAATGACCAACTTTTTTTTATGACATTCGCAGATTTTATTTAGTATCATGTTGGTTCACTTTAAAGTACTTGCAAAGTTGTTTTAAGTGTGTTTTGAACATCGGATGTCGTATTCAAATATTTTAATTAATCAACAAGCAACTCTCGACAGGTGGCTTTGTGACGAATATTACCAAAATGTGAGTAGAGTTGGCTTTCCCGCTTGGTTGCGAATACATTCATTCTGGGTATGTACGCTCGTTATGTGGTTTTCTTCTGCATGCGTATGGCAAACTATGTCTGGAGCATGATTCATAGATTTTTATTCCAAAAAAAGAACCGAAGAGAGACGATGGAGGCTCACAATCATTCTGTGCTTAGGTGGGAAAAGAAAGCAGACGGGAAATTGGCCGCTGTCTATCACACTGGCATGACTGTGATGGATATGACACAGTCAATTATTTGTTCATTCTTTAGCGAGTGTTTCAAATTTATTGCTGATTTTATGAAAATTGTTTGCTGCCTTTTTTAATTACTTAAAGCACACCTTGTCAGAAATTAATCATTTTTTATTGTCTCGATGCGTGTATGTGTGTGTGTGGGCCAGTGCTTTTGTTTGTGCGTGTCAAAAAAGTAATTGTTGGTGGTTCAATTTCAGCGGAAAAAATAGGGAAACATGTCATTTTATTCAAACGGAGTACGAGTTATTTCTCGCGCGACATAGAGTTCGGATCCAAAAAGGGCGTGAAAACTGTCACATATCTCATATTGTCAGCGTTGATATAGGTTTTGTGTCAACTATATTGTCATTTGACGAGCAGAAAATGTTTCCTAAATTCTACAATCAATTGAGTCATCATCTGTACGAAAAAAAAAATGCTTCAAAAACCAGAAGAAATGATATGAAAACGATGCCAAAATGTGTATTTTGACATATTCATTTGAAGCGGATTCTTATTTGACGGGAGACAGGTACTGTATTGCACAAGTACATCGCCAATACATGTATGTTCACCAAAGAGAGACACATACACACGCGCACACCGTAATGGACTGATATCATTCGCATTGGTACGCACACACCGACACGCGCGAAGCACCACACAACGGCATTACATCCATTCATATTTACAGCATGAAATGGAACATGGCAAACTGAGGCGTACGCACACTCTTCTAAAACTGGCTTACTCTCACTGAGAATATCGATTTTTGTCACTTAGATTTCGTAAGTCATGCACATTTATGCTTCGCTCCATGTACGACGAAATTTCAATGAAATGATTCTATAGACCGGTGTCAACTTCGTGGCAAAATTCAAATCATCCCATTGGTTTGACTCTGTTTATTCTTTACTTCTTTGATCATTTTTTGCTAACTACGAGTCTTGACTTTGATTGACATTTCTGCGAAATGCCGAAGTTATTGCACATAGCACAGGTTCTTAGACCGTATTTCTCTACACAGAGCAAAACACTCGTCAAAAAAATCAATAATCATAGTTAAAATTACTTACCACCAATCAAAATTCCAATTGTGATATGTTCGTCTGCTTATTATTTTCCTTTTAATTCGATCGATTCACGTAAATATGTGTAAACGTGAGTGTCTCTTTGTCTCGCTTCTGCTCCCTTGAATTTTTCTCTCCCCCAATACGGATGATAGACTTAGTGTCTTGGATGTGGAACAAATTCTAAGTTTTTTTTCAGATTAATTGTTTGTTCTTTGTCTATTGGACTTTTATTTTATCAATTATTTGCAAATTGTTCATTAGCACAGACGCACAAACACAAATAAATTTCTTTTAAACAAAACACAACTACAAATTTAATTTCACATCTAAATTGTCGGAAAGTAATTTTAAAATGATTTTCTTTTGGTTTGGCTGTCGCCTTTGCAGCTATTCGTGTTTACGCACACACTCAGCTGAATCTGTTACTCAATATTCTGATTTTCTGAAGTTTCTCGTTCAGCATCGATTTGTTGTTACCATTGACGATGGCGTTGTGCATGTGTGCGTACCGATTCGCTATGAGTGTGAGCGTGATAATGGACAATTCGCTTAGTATCGTATCATTATTGTATTGTATTGTGCAGCAACAACACCAAAATAACTCCACCAACACCAACGAAGCGAAAATCGCTGTACTGCGACGAAAATCAGAGCTACCAACCACGGCGAACATTCAATCTGTCAAAATTCGTTGTGTTTTTTTTATTCACTCGTTCTGTGTAGCATTGTTTGGCGTTGATTTATTGCAAACCGGTTAATTTTTGAACAATTTTGTCGATGTGAAATTAATTTTTCAACGAGAAAATTGACGAAAGATATGATCAAACATATTCCCAAATGAGAATATGCCTATGGGTGAGATGTTACAGGCTGGTTTTTGCAAATGATTTTTCTCATTTGGATTCCGTAAGTCATGCACAATTATGCTTCGCTCTATGTAAAACCCAATTCTAATGGAATAGTTCCATAGACCGCTGTCATCTTCGTAGAACAATTTGAATCATTCCATGGTTTAACTCTGCCTTTTTTCTCTTCTATTCATTGCTAACTCGCAATTGAAGTACGATTCGTAACTTTGTTTGACATTTCTTCGAAATACCGGTGCCCACAAGATGATATTCATCTATTCTTTTTAATTCAATTTGCATCTGTTAGGAAGAACAAAAGGAACAAAATGCTGGAAACGACAAAAATACTCTTCTCTTTTGGTCTTTGGAAAATGAAATTATAACGGACCGATTTTGAAATCTCTATCAAAATACACAATTGTTGCCCCGGAAACCATGTGTATACAAACAGACGCTGTGTTTCATGCTTTCCAACATTTTATCTTCGAGTCATAAAATCAACTCACTTTGGCCGCAGGATGAAATTCAAAATAAATATCAACAAGGAGGCCAAGCACAATGGGGTGTTGTGCTGTCTGGATTGGTCGAAAAATGATGAGGTCTATACGATTGGGTAAGAATTGAATGAGACAAAAATAACGCATCCAGTAGATTATACCAAATCGTCAATTTTCAATGCTCTTTGTTTGGTCACAGCGACGAGCAACAGTTATTCAAATGGGACGCAAAAACTCGCATAGGAACACAAGTAGCGAAATTACCCGAGGATTTCTATCCAACTGACTTGCAGTGGCTATGTGGCACGCGAACATCCACCAAGTCTAGTGGACCGGGCAGTAATAGTGGCAACAAAGCGAGTGACTCGCTATTGATTTGTAGCAACGATGGCCGATTCATAATGCTGAATCGTAGTGCTCGAGCTGAACGAATTGTGAATGCACATGTTGGATCAATTAATGCAGCGCGATGGAGTCCCGATGGAACTGGCTTACTAACTGCCGGCGAGGATGGAGTGATTAAAGTATGGTCAAAACTGGGCATGTTACGATCGACAATAATTCAAAACGAAACTCCAATTCGAACTGCATGCTGGTCGCCAAATTCGATGTCTATCGCATACTGCACCGGGCCATTCATTGCGATCAAACCATTAGCAGCCAATAGCAAATTGATCAAGGTGAATGAGACTAAATTAATTGATCAACAAAAGAGACCTTAATTCTAGTTTACTTTCAGTGGAAGGCTCATTCTGGGAGTGTTTTGTGCCTGTGCTGGTCTAATGAGACTCAACATCTTGCATCCGGAGGAGATGATTGTCAGTACAAAATTTGGGACAGTCAAGGTTCATTGATATACGCCAGTTTTGTGGAAGATCATAGCATAACTTCGGTTGAATTCGGGCCCAAGGGAATTTATTTGGCTGTTGGAGGATTCAACATGTTGAAGCTGTGTCATTTTACTGGAGTAAGTGAGATCTCTTTTTCACCGAAGAAATTATATTGTCCTAATTTTGATGATTCATTTGCAGTGGTCTTACAGCAATACGAAATTCAGTTCGCCACCAATCGGATCAGTTTACAGTATTCGTTGGTCAAAAGATGGAACTCAATTAGCGGCTGGTGGTGGAACGGGCACGCTTATTTTTGCACATATCATCGAACAAGAGAAAGTGAGTCGAAATCTCAAAGCGAAAACAATAGCTCGCAAGGTTATTGAGCTACAAGATATTGTTACCCGTACGGTAGACACGCTGGACTTTCCGGATCGGATTATCAAATGGGAGATTGGCTATGGGCATTTGGTCGTGGCAACCACAAATCAAGTGCATGTTTACAATGAAAAGTATACAAACACGCCATTGACTATAATTGATGGTCGACCCGATGTCAAGGTTTTAATATTGGCGAAAAAGTAAGTAGCAGCACAGTTGATAGCGCTGAATAAAAAGAGTATAATAAATTTCGTTTCTTGGCAGGCATTTTCTGGTATTGGACAGTACTGCGGTTTCCATATTCACTTATTCCGGTCGATTGCATCTAACACCGAAATATTCGGGTTTAACAGCACAATTGACTTCATTGAATGAGAAAACACTGTCATTAGGCTTACACTACATGGCTGTTCGTGATTGTGGCGATGAAAGTTGTACGTGTTCTTCTGAATATATCTATTTAGCATGAATTTTGATGGCCTTTTTTTCTTTCAGTGATTTATGTGTTTGATTTGATGCCAGGTGCATCACGTCAGAATGAAGTCACCACATGTCATACGAAAACAACCGTACAGCAAATTGCAGTGAGTCGTGCCGGTACCGTTGATGACCAATACATGGTTTTTATTGACACTAATCGCGATATATTCTGTGCATCATTGAAAAATGGTTCAAACTTTGAGATCTACAAAATTGGTATGCACTTTTTCTTATTGAAAACAAACCAAATTATTAAAATACACCAAAAATTGGCTGATTTTAGGAACTCAGGTGCTTTCAACGATGTGGGCAAGTGAGTCAAACATGTTGGTTGGATTACATGATGCTTCGTATAGCATTTGGTATTGCCCGGGAGAGGCTTGCATGGATCCTACAGTTGTTGCGCTGACAAGGGTCACATTCGACATTACGTAAGAAATTTTTGCTAAATGAAAGTCAGAAAATGGACAAAAAATTCAAAATACAATTTGCTTTCAACAGCGAGCTGGGCAAAAATATCGTTCTAGACAATTTTGAAGGCTCAATTGTGACATTCAAGAGCTCGGGTGCATTGTATCCAATTCAAGTGAATTTGCTATGCGAAACATTACATAAACTGCTAAACGACGAGTTATGGCCTAGAGCTCTGACGTTGTGTCGTCGCGTTCAGGATTCAATTCTTTGGGCTGCATTGGCAGCGATCTCATCAAAGAAGAATCAACTGGAAATTGCTGAAGAGGCCTATTCAGCGTCTTTACAAATCGATAAAGTGAAATATTTGCAGCACATCAAGGTAAGAAAGGAGTTTGTATGGCAATTAATAACAACGATAGTGAAAGAAAAAGACAAAGAATGAGACGAAGAATGAGATTGAAGTTCGAGGGTTTTAATAAACATTTCTGTTACAGAATCTGGCACCGAACAGTTATGAGCAAATGGCAGAGATATCGGTGATGATGGGACGAAGTAATGAAGCCGAGACCATTCTGCTGCACAATAATAAGACTAGCGAGGCAATTCAACTTTGCGTTCGTATGCATCGATGGGAACGGGCACTTGACGTGGCCAAATCGCAGAAAAACCAGTCGGACCTCGAATGGGTTCTGCAGCAACGCAAAAAATACTTGAACGCAATAAATCGCGACGAATATTTACAACCATTCAAACAAATCCAACAATAAATGAATCTGTTTCAATAAAATATCATGGAAAATTCAGTTGTTCTATTCAAAACCTCAAAATGAACGTATTTGTATAGGTGGCGCCCCTAACGGAAACATGTCAAACCATCATGCTTCGGACAAGAGAGAGACAACCACACGTGTCACAGCTGCTGTATCGTTCATAACAAGTGTCAGATACGAAATTATGACAATTCGCCTAATAAAAACAATTTTGGTGTCTGTTGGTTTCTTAACGACTGTTGGACAGCACGTAAGCTCCGTCACAAATACACACTTGAGTTTATTGTCTCACAAACAGCGCATAGATACACTTCGATTCAGAACGCAGTTGTGAATTTTGACGCGATTTTGTTGGATTACATCTAGTAAAAGTGTTATATTTTTTCTTGCGAAAGTGAGTATTCCATTCCAAGAGCAATTAAAGTGTGATTATTATCATTTCGTGGATACCGAACGAGTTTAATTTTCGGGTGAGGTTGGGGCAAATAACAACAACAGAATTACATCAGTATTAAGATGTGTCTTTTTTGCGAAAAGTCTAGAACAATTGTTTATCACTGAATGATCTCATACTTAGTACGTATCGAAATTAAAATCACATGAGAAGCAAGAAATGAATTTCATTGGTGGCGAATGTCAATGATATTCAGTTTTTTTTATCCTCCTTTCGGTAGCTATTAAAAGAATAATTCATTTCGCCATTCAGTAGGGAATAAGTCATTGCTCATCATTATTAATCTATATACACAATCACAAATTCTCATATTCATTTTGAGTTAGCCGCGAAAATTAGTTGATTAAATTTGTCTCATTGTAGAAAATTCAGTCATGTCAATTCGGTTCGATATCGATTGAATTACATTTGAAAAAACGCTTTTTTTCTAAACTACCAAAATCGCGTTTTCGATTTTTTTCGTCAAAGTCTTTGTTTTTTTTTGTCTGAGAAAGTTTTTCGTTGTCTGAGGGCGATGACTTTCTTCTTCGTGTATGATATATAAAACCTCATATAAGGTCTCCCTTGTTACGTGATACTGACCATGCCATTGGTTCTTCGAACTTATTGATTTTTTTTTCCGAAGGTTTTATTTTATCCCCTGAAATGTAGAAACACACACAGAATTATATCGTATTCGAACTGTTGTTGTGGCAATAGACATTACAACGATGTTTTGTTTGTTTGTCTTTTTGTTCGTTTTCCACTTTTTACGAAGAGCCCTGAATACACAGACATACACTTCAACATTTTGATAAAATCGGATGACGTGCCAATTCTCAATAAATGTCGAATCTAAATTGTAGTAATATTTTCATATTTTGCTGTCACAACGCTTATTTATTACATATTGCCATCAATGTCGATCTCCTTTTAAGCGTTGTGTAAACATTATGCGAAAATTGCGTACAAAATTGGCAGCTTCTCGCTGCTACGTTGTCATTAGTTAACGAAAAACGGTAATAAAAATAAATCAAATAATAATTATGGTATATTCGATTCATATAATTAGGCTTTAGGTTAGAAGTATTGACGGTTGGAATGGTAGAAAGGACATTGTCACTGTATGGAAAACTCATTCATGCATATTGAATAGAACATGGGTAATTGCCAAGGTTGAGGCCAATCAGGAATGAAAACGTTTTTTTTTTGTACACTTGAGGCCAGTCTCACCGTGTTATCCTGTGTGTATACATCGTTCGATTACCATCTGACGCTTCGCATTTTTTAAAATTATAAATGGAACGTTGTTTACTACTTCGTCACTATCCAGTACCACAGTGTTGTTTATTCCATTCCATCACATCACACCACAGTGATTAGACTAAACATTTCGATTTCATTCGACGCTTGGTTTAAAAACAAATATAAAACTTGTTAATACTTTAAATTGCAAATTTAATTCAATCAATTTTCTACACTAACATTATCCTTGCTATTTTTATCTTTGTCTCTTTTTCCATGCAATTTCAATTTGGTGGTGAACTTTCAAAACTGTTTGTTTTTTTCCTATAAAAAAATAGTTTAGATAACAACAAGTTGATACGTTTCAATGCCATACGTTCTGATTAGGGGTAACTTGTCTAGTTACAGTCATAAATATCCATTTCGTGTACTTGTCTCTGGACTAAAAGGTACTTTTATTTTATTTCAAACACTCACTCAACATGTACACATACATTGCGTTGTTCTTTTGTTGTTGTCGTCGTCGTCGTCATTATTTCTTTCATTTTAATTTTGTGATTTGAATTTCGTAGTCAAGTCATGTTTATCTAGATTCAACCACACGACATGAAACGTTTCGAAGCAGCAAAAAAAGTTAGCAAAACCGTACTAAATGTAGTTGTAATTCAATGTTTGCCTTTTTTCTCTTGTTTTCGCGCTTGTTCATTTTGTGTTTTTAGTTCAAGTTTTTTTTTCGCTATTCCGCTTCATTGTAAAAGTGCAGCGGTTCTTGTTGAGCCAACCGGACAATCGCAAATTAGTATTGTTATGAAATTAATGTTCTGTGCTTAATTTCAATTAAAATGCACTGCAAAAGAAATGGTTTAATGGATAGAATGTGCTCTTGACTCGAATCAGAGAGCGTTTTATATGCCGTTTCCATGTAATTCATTGTTGCTCATGCTCGGTTATGTGTTAGGATGTATGTGTAAATTGCCATTTTTACGTAAATTCCCTAATTTGGCGTGATTCATTCTATTTCGGCTTATCATTTCATCCGCGTAAAAGGGTTGAGTGAATTTTTTGCCACAATTATTGTTTTTTTTCCATCTCAAATTGGCTTGTATAAGCTTCTGTTTATGACCTTATTTGCCGCAAAATGGAGACCACACATTGTCGGTGTCTTTTGAATGCATTGCGATATGTAAATTCCATTAAATTGATGGCCGTAATTTTTGTAATGGGTATACTTTTATTTGCACTCTTATCATGTATTGACAGTCGACTTTATCTATATCACCGTAATTTTATAACAGCTCTGTTTTATTGCCGCTCATTAGCAAGCGTTCAGCGATATATGACTAATTGCACACACATCCATTTACTCATTGATATCACCGTAGAATTGTTGCGAGATACTTTATTTTATATAATATAGTTTCATTTACAATTTACATTGAATCATTTTCATCGTTCATTTACAGCATCAGATATCGAACAATTGAATCGATTTCCATGCGGCGGTTACAGCGATGAATCAACCATCGTTTATTTATCACATCCATGCAAAATCCTAACATCATTAGAGGTGCGTTCATTATCACACAAATTATTCATTTCATTTTAAATTCCTCCCTTATACAAATATGTGGACTACCAGTTGATCGTCTATTTTGAGACACTTTGACAGGATTTTTTTTTGATGTACTATAATTGGCATTTCGAAAGTCATGAAATTATGGCTGTATAGTACTTTGAATTGCAAATATAGTACGCACAAAAAATTGTCAAAGTATTTCGAATTAGTTGTTATCCGTTAATCACAAGTTATTTTGAGATTTCTATAATCCAAAATGATTAATTGACTGAAATGTAGTCACCGCAGTAAGAGAAATTCTTACAAGATGAGATGAATCATTTCTTCTATTTCATATATCGATTCAACTATTTGATATATTGCATATGCAATTTATTTAATTCTTTACTCAAAGAATAAAAATTTTCTTCTCTGAACGTTTACTAACATTGATTTTTATTTTCAGGCCCTTGGATATCGTGTCGTCGCATCATCATCAACAGCCGTGAAGCAGGATTACAATGAGTACATGTGGACTATGCGAGAAGTGACAAGTGAAAACGAGCAATTGGCATTTGATTCTGCATCAACCGTGGATCGTGATAATTTAGCAAACACCGGGCGCGAAGCATTGGTCAACAGCCAATTTCACCATTCACAAGTCGATCTCCCCGACGAATAATCGCATTTACAAAACAAAAGCATTAAAAAAACAACGTGTAAAGAACTCTATTCTATACTCACACTCATAAAAATTTGAATTAAACAAAAGACATCTTCGATTGAAGAAGACATTTCGACTGATTTTAAGAAAGTAGAAGAAAATGGAATCACCACCAAGTGTTGTGACTGTGGCAGTACCGATTACACAGCCCGAAGGGACATTTACGTACATCGCTGTTAAGGGTTCCTTGCATGCATCTGATTCAGCTGTGTTTGGTTTGAATGCCGACGAAGTGAAGGCCTTATCGAAACGTTTCTCAAATAGTACAACGGAAATTGTGAATGGTGTGAATATTAAGGGACCGCCGATGAGTGTGATAAATTCATTAAGTTTGTTGGGCTACAAGGTGGTCTGTTCAACTGGCGAAATTGAAGTTGTATGGACACTACAACGTGAAGTTTAATCACACGTCTAATCTCATTGCAATTAGTATTTAGTTTAATTAAGTGTTTTTTTTTGGAATCTTTTCCAACGTTGAACAATGAACAAGACATCTTATTTCTGTTTCCAAAAGTAATTGAGTGTTGTGAGAAAGCAATTTTTTCTGATTTGATTCAATTTTATTCAATAAAAAATGGGCCATCAACATGATGCACATTGCAAATGCAAGTCAACCATTGCCACACAATCGCTGGACGAAATGGATTTTGAGCGCGGAATTTGGTCAGCAGGTATGGTTGAATAAGGAATGATTGAGACACATAATTTCGATATCATTGTATTCTTATCATCCCAACAGCTCTCTATAATGACTTGGATAAATTGGATAAGCATATCGTGTCCGGCCAAACCAATAATATCGATTCAACCGGTTACACCGCCTTACATTACGCAGCTAGAAGTGGTCATTTAACAGCATGTGAAAGACTTTTGGATGCTGGTGCTGATGTGAATGCTTGTACCCGATCTGGTGGCACACCACTTATTCGTGCCGCTTTAATGGGTAATTTTGAGAAAAATTAGAAAATGGAATAAAAAATGTGTATTTAATTATTGTTTTATCCCTTTTGCATTAGGTCATGAGCAAGTCGTACAACTTTTACTTCGAAAGGGTGCAGATGTATTTCATCAAGACAATGACGGTAACACAGCCCTTCACAAAGCTGCACAAAATAACTACCAAAATGTAATGAAATTATTAGTAGATTCGTCACGCGATTCAAATCGTCTGGAAGGCATTTGCAATAACAAGGGTCAAAAGGCAAACGATTTATCGAAGCAGTAACGAAAGAGGAAAAAACTAATCTCTAAGCAAATTATAAACATTGGCATTTAATTTCTGTATTTTTAATGAACTATTCTATGGCAGCTTCATGGGTTTCATTCGTTACAGTATTATGAAAAGTGCGCTTCGTTCTAAATAGAACAAATTATGTACATTTGATTTATTATCTTCATTTCATTACTTTTAGTTCGCTTTCTCATCATTTCTGTGTCAACTCAAAGTAGTTCTTTTCAGTTCTAATATACGCTACAATTTAATTCAATTTTCAAACAATTGGCAAATTTTATCCAGAAGAATTTTTAAAAATATTATATTAAAATGCGTTACCCAAATAAAATATGTGAAATATTCTTAGAAAATAAATAAAGATATTTGCCCCTTGTTGGCGTCTTTTTTGAGGAAAAAATCTCGTTTTTAAACTGTACGGGTTCAAAGGATGAGTCGAATTCTCATACAATGTAAGTGCTTCAAAAACTTTTGGATCATTATCGATCATAAATCCAAAATTCAAGCGCTTACATGGATTTAGAAATACTTTCAAAATTTCAAAAACTGCCGTGAAAATGTCCACAAACCAATATAAATCAATTGGCGGTTGAACCAAAATAAACGAAGCATCAAGTAATAAATGAGTTCAAAGATGCTCAGCACAGAAATACCCAAGAACAATCCAAGTACTTCACCACATGCAGCCCAAAAATCAGTAGTAAAAGTGTAAATCTCATTTAAGTTGATACTTTTCACATCAAATTTTCCAAAATAAAGGATTAAAAAGTGAACTGAACACTGAAAATAGTGAAAACAAGACCGCAGAGCATCGCTTCACTCCTCGCTTGAGATTTTAGTTACTTATTCTATTTTGTTGTTTCACAACAAACTATTTTTTGGCGCACTACATGAAATGTATTTCATCAAAGTAACTTTGAAGTAATATATTTATTTGCAACAAAGTACAGAAAAAAAATTCTCAGTTATTTCAAAAATGAATTACAAGATCTTGATTTTATTTCTTTTTTGAAATATACTGCCTTTGGTTTAAATTAAATAAATGATATGAGCATAGATCTAAAGTCACTTTAATTCTGTTCAAGACCCAGAAAATACTGTACGAAAAAAGCTTTAAATAATGTAATTTTTAAAAAAACATTTCATCATAAAAATTTGATTGGCGCTTTGAGATATTTATTATGCACTTTTTTGTCGTTAGTGCCACTGCTTTAAATTAAATAAAAAATATAAGCATAAAATTCAAATTCACCATAATTTGTTCCAGTACTCAAAAAGTATTAAGACAAAACAGCAGATTAGTAGCTCTATCTTTTGAACTGAGCTCGATCCGATTTTGTGTTGAAATCGGAAGTCGCATGTATTTTCGTGATGATATGAGTGTTTCACCGGGCGTAGTTAGAAATAGTTTATATCCCTGGTCGATTTCTCTGCATTTGGGATCCATGTTCCTTCGATAAGTTGTAAGGATCAACATTAATTTAACTGCGACACCTGATTGAACCGCCTGAAACGGGTAATTTGTCGCAGCAGATTGGTTTATATATCCATTGTCTAGGGTCCATCCTAATGCATAAGATTTATTGAAGTTTGTGGTCATCATTCCCGGGGCCAATCTGAAAGTACTACTTTAGATTTCCCTATCATAATGAATGAAAACGTTGTAAAAACCCACTCGTCTGTATAAATGTCAGGCAGATTGAGAGCATTGAACGTGAAACAAAGTCCTTCCTCTTTTAAAATAGGCACAAATAATTCCAAACACTCTTGCCATTGACTTCGCACATGACACATAATTATTGATTGAATCATTTTCGGTGCAATGTCTTGGATTACGTCATAAATTGCATCGGTCGTAATATTATCTATATACTCAATTAAATCCGGCAATCAGGAGCATATGTGAG
>NW_022595284.1:222526-566621 GCF_009176505.1 Sitodiplosis mosellana
GTATAGACCATATGTATATTCATTTATTCATCTTCAACGAGGATAAACAAACGAAAGGTGCCACTTGTCGACATTAGTAGAGGATTTCGAATGGAACATGTCTCAAACACCGACTGAGACCACTGCCTACTTGAGATGGTGGGCGACTGCAGGGACGCGACATATTTGTGATTTACGACATGACAGTTCGAAACCAAAGTAATTGTCCAGTGTCCACACCTGTTCGTATTCGTTTTCTAAGCTCAGCGTTCTAAATTTGCGCGACGTCTGGTCTCTATACAAAACACGAGGGAACGAGCCATGAGAAGGAAATCAGTGCACAAATAAATTAGAAGTATGACCCATGAAAATGGTGACTCTGAAACTAAAAAAAACATTGTACAATGCTTCGGTTGATTGTTTGAGACAGTCCACTTGCTTTTCGAAACAAAATTCAATCGTCTAGTCTCAAATTGAAGGAATCACGTACGTTCAATCACGACGGCAGCTTATGCCAAGGCTGCTCAAATTAGAAGTCTGCGTTCAGATTGGAATTTGAAAATTTTGGATGACAGAAATCATCTGAAAATATGTACGCACAATGGAACAAATGATACCACCGCTAATCTTTTTAGCAAAAACGTATAGATGAGTATGGTGTCATGCAATCAAAGAAAATTCATTCAATTTGTGTCGTCTATTCTATTTCTGAAATACAGGAAGTTTGTTATCTGAATGTATCAATCGAACACTGACGGACAAATCAAAACTTCGTTTTTCGAACATCATAACTCAATTTTCTTAATACACATACAATGAATATATATCAAAAAAATGCTGGAAATTTATTCTAGATTAGAACAGTAGTTATTGAACAAAATGTGATCATATTCATGATTTTACATGAATATAAGATTATTAAATAAAAACTCTAGTTTTTTTTTCTCAATAAAAAAGCATTTGACTTAATTTTATTAGATAACATCGAACATATACGTATAGATTCTTCGCACGAGTCAAAAAGATCGAGAATTTCTTTTTAACAAAAGGCCGCCTGAGCGACACACGTGTCGTTGGTTGTCTTTTGCACAAAACTTACATTAGTTTGACTTTTCGGGTAATCATTACCTGTTTTGCTAGGAATAAGGAGAAAGAAAAGGAACAGGTATATTTCAGGTAAATCACAGCTACTGTTTTGATTTTAAGACCATATTTGGTCTTATCGTTATCACTTCAAGCATTGAACAACACGAGCCGGTCATTTGATCTGGATAATAATGGAAATAGCAATCCGCATCTAGGTTATTTTATTCAACGTAAATAAAATTATTCAGAGACAATTCAAATGCTAGTGTCAACTATGTCAAAGATACTAACCGTTGATTTTTTCAATGAATTTGTTTTAAAACAATTGTTTCGTTTCGTAATCGCTTCTATTTCGGAAGGAAGAAAAATTGTTTTCTATGCCTGAAATGTCAATCGAACTGAGAGCTGGCATAGATAAAAAAATATTTCAGATGAAAATTAATGAGTTTGAGTTTTTTTGTTTAAATGAGGAGCAGTCTTGACGAGCCATTTTATCGCCGATCATTTTTCCAAATGAAGAATCCGGGTCCTAAACCATATCGAACAATTTGGCAATAATAAGTTCTATGGAATAAGTCAGTCGGGCAGTGAGAATGTGCAAAATGCTTGCACGATTACATTTTGCGGTCGCTCACGTCTAATGATAATTTAAGGGTCATTTGACATTACGATTGTAACGAAGCAAGAGACGGCCGACACCATTACAAAATTGAATGCACTTGCATTCCGGACGCCGGAATACCGCATTATTGGGCTCGTGCACAAAATCGTTTGCTACTTTACTTACGTCTATCCGACGGAGTGACGAATACCTTACATAGCCAATCCGGAAACAATTTTTGCAGTAGTTTGTTTCAACTCGCTCAAACCTCATCGTCTCTATACAATGAACTAATGAACTAATTGACCAGATTTGTTTGATTCTATTTCTTTGTCTTGCATTCATTTGTTGCCCAACTTAAGAATCATTCCGGTTTACCTGTTGCGAATGTTCGGTGTCATTAACGTTTGGAATATCGATTTAGATTTTGACGAAATATTGTATAATGACTTTTTCGTTTCATTTCTTTTCATGTATAGAATTTACAATGTCATTTTATGACATTTGATATAATGAGTTGAAGAAATAAAGAAAAAAAAAATGTTATATGTTGTGAAATGTTTCTGTGTTTTCATTCTGGCACAGTCTATAGACATATGACAAGCAACAAAATAAGCTGTGGCACTACACGCGCTAGAAAACCGCCACACACAATGGGATGCGAGCAATATCAAACTGAAAAAACAAGTGAAAAAGGCACACAAACTCGACGCATACGAAAGCATCTATATGTATTTAAACAGAAGCATCGCAATGAACACGATGGAAGCACCAATACGGTCACCACTGTTCAGATCGATTGAAATTTACTTCAAGTAGCTTTTCGGTTACACCGGGTTTTATTGTTTGAGTTGTTGTAATTTTTTGGCGTGCGCTCGCACCACAACACATTGTTACATGTTTTGCTTTCGGTGTATAATTTTCTTCTTTTTCTCTCACTCACAATCGCAAACAGAGAGCTGAGTCCAGTGTAATTTGATACTCGCTGAGGATGACAAATGTCGAAATGCACCCGAACCAAAATTTCGTTTATAAATAAATATTCATATTGATTTATGTTTGAAATTTGAAAAAGCAAAGTCACTTTAAGGTGTTTTATTTAAAATTTAATCGATTGAAAAAATCTTTCCATTTCAATTCCCTTAACAAAGTGTACGGAAAAGTAAAATATTCAACATTACTATTGTTGACAGCATATTGAATCTATTCCAATAGTTCTTCAATATTAATTCGGTTTCCTTTACCGATAAAAAGTTTGGCGACATTATTGTGACCTGAAAAATAAAACAGATCAATGAAAAAGATCAAAGCGGTATTTAATTTAGTCAGCAGTACCATGGTTAACAGCTAACTGAAGTGGTGTTAGATTCTCATGATTTCTAATATCAACTTTGGCTCGTTTTTTGATGAGAAGTTCAGCAACATTCTTGTGACCTTAGAAATAATTTAGATCGATGAAAAAGATCAAACCGATTCTATATTTTGTGAAAATAACTATTCAACATTACCATTTGTAGCAGCATAATGAAGAGGTGTCTGATTAAAATCATTCATGGCATCCATATTGGCGCCTTTGTTGAGGAGAACCTCGGCGACATTTTTGTGACCTGGAAAAAAGATCACATCGATGAAAGAGATCAAATCAATCGTTTCTTTAATAAGAACAAGCATTCAACATTACCTTCTAATGCAGCTAAATGAAGAGCTGTGGTATTCAAATCATTTCCAATATTAGCGTTAGCTCCATTCTTAAGAAGCACATCAGCGACACTTCCGTGACCTAAAATAATACGGATCAATAAAAGAGATCGGCGAGATATCTTATTTAGTCAACTTTACCATTGATAGCTGCCAAATGAAGAGGTGTGTGGTTCAAATCAGTCATGACATCCATACTGGCGCCTTTATTGAGGAGAACCTCGGCGACATTTTTGTGACCTGGAAAATTAATTCAGATCGATGAAAGAGATCAAATCAATCGTTTCTTTAATAAGAACAAGCATTTAACATTACCATCGGATGCAGCTAAATGAAGAGCTGTGTAATTCGAATCATCTCCAATATCAACGTTAGCTCCATTCTTGAGAAGCACATCAGCGACACCTCCGTGACCTAAAATAATACGGATCAATGAAAGAGATCGGCGGGATATCTTATTTAGTCAACCTTACCATTCATAGCTGCCAAATGAAGAGGTGTGTTATGCAAATAATTTTTAATACTAAGATCGTTTGCTTTACGGCTGAGAACTTCAGTGACGCTCTTGTGACCTGAAAAATAATTCAGATCGATGGAATAGATCAAATCAATCTTTTATTTAATGAAAACAAGTATTCAACATTACCATTTCTAGCAGCATAATGAAGAGGTGTTTCTTTCATATCAGTCTCACTATCAAGATTGGCTCCTTTGCTGGTGAGAAGTTCGGCGACACTCTTGTGACCTGAACAATAACACCGATCGATGGGATAAAATCAGGTCAATCTTTTATTCAATAACAATAAGTATTCAACGTTACCTTTCATAGCAGCATAATGCAGAGCTGTCTCATTAAAATTATTTCCAATATTAGGGTCGGCTCCTTTAGCGATGAGGTCTTCAGCTTCCTTCACTTTGCCTGAAAGAATATGAAGAATATTCATAGATCAATGAAACGGATTGAACAAAACATTCTTTTTTATAAAAAAATGTCCAAAATTACCAGCAATAGCAGCTCTATGCAGAGCTGTCTCTCCCCTTATGTCTTTTTCGTTTACTAAAATATGTATGAAAAGTTTAGCATAAATGAGGTTCCCATATCTTCGTTACAAGGTTCTTTGTATATGGAATTTAAGAGTTAAACTGGATAAATAAATGAAACTTCAATCTTACCGTTCCTCCTGGGTGGTGCTCCGCTCACATCCCCGATTAAGAACTGCGGAAATAGAATCAAAGTGATACATTTGGAATGGTAACAACGGATGAGATTAATTATAAATGTATAAATAACAGTTTTCAACTGTTTTTAATAGAATAGAAGTTTCCGGTGGACATTTTTTTGGAATAGAAGAATTTTTTCAATTGGAGAACTTGAAAAAGGACACTTTTCATTTTTTTAAATTATTTCAGAAAAAATTATCACAAATTGTCCACGAAAGGTATCAAACATGGAAAATTTTAAAAAAAATCGACTGAAATTGTCGACTCACCTCGGATACCATCAAGCCAATGAGCAGCAGTGTGAAAGAACTTCGACTCAGCATTTTTCTAGCTTCGAACTATTAAAAGTTTACTATGAACGTATCAATTGGTAAGAACTGTTTGATGGACATGCGAATCGAACGCATCCTCTTATATACTTTTCAATTGTGGCCACGTCGGTGGGCAACACACTGTATGATTCAATCCTCGTACAATGACGATTCTAATTAAAGCCCACAAAATATTATCGCACACATTTTTCAAGATAACAATGTCAAAACAATTGATGGAATTACAATTCCACCTGTGCACGTGTGTAACACAAGGTGTGTTTAATTTTGCGGTTCACATAAAATGTTTTGTATTGAAAATATCAGATGTTTACATTTATTCTTTCATCACCTTCTTGAAACTACAAATTCAATGTAAAAATTTAAAAAGTAAATATTTTTCACTCTTAAAGGGTTGAGTGTTGTACTATGGCACGTGGCTGTTCAAATTTAAAAATTTTCACATCTTCGCTGCATGGACAAAACACATTCCGTTTCAAAGTCGATCCAAAGTTGACCACAGATCAACCGTCGCTTACATGATGTAAATTAGAATGTGAATTATTATTATTATTATTATTTATTTCACCGTCTAATCACAGACTGAATAATTTCATACAATTCATTTACATTTAATAATTTTTCACAAACAATGAATAACACCCCGAATCGGATCACCTAGCCACCAGCCCTAATGACTTCGAAGTGGCACTCTGCGGCAACCGACTGTGTTCACTGCTTACCATTAAACATACAATTCTTCAAATACACTGTTGTCTAAATATACCACATTTCTAATGAATATTTGTCTTGATGCCGAATCTAAAAACGATTGTCTTACTTTGTTTAAATATCTACACGCTAGAATAAACGGTTGGTTACGAGCATAGTCCGTGCCATACGTTTCAATTCTGACTAAGTCTCTGTTTCTCACATTTCTTTGGTTCCTATTGTCTAATCGTCTCTTATATACAATTCTTTCTCTCAGTGCAGTGCTAATTAATTTACTTAATAGGAGATCATAAATTAAAAATACTGAGGCATTTATACGCCGCCTTCAAAGCGGTTGAATATTCAAATCATCACATCTCAATTGATACGATGGCAATCTGTAGTTAACATCTCTGAATGATCATGATCAAACGACATGACTCATACCTTTGCGTTACATTCAGGCTCACATGCCATGGTTGCGTTGCGTTTTTCAATAGCTGTAGTGTTAGTTGATGCAAGGATATATGGTATCACATTTACTTACATTACATCTCTCAATAAGGTATCGGTAGGATACGATGATATTGATACAAATCTACGCATTCCCTTAAAAAATTACAAGCGAATTTCGTGCAAAATCATATCCATGCTCAGTAGCACTTTCCATAGAAATATAGACAGCTCCTCAATTAGTTTGAAATTCCAATGAACACACACGGAAAGAAATACTTACAATCCGATACAAATCACATAAAAAAGAAAAAAATTCTGTCACTGTCGCATTTCGTACCAACACAGCCAACTTTTTGTTTCCATGAAATAAATTCTTCGTAGTGGTAAAAAATCTATGGCACAGATTCAAGAAAAATATCACTAATACTGAGTAAAACTTGTTCCGTGTGTGTCATAGGGCACTTGCAAAGATCGAAAAATGTATTTATTTTATCAAGTTTATCAAGCACTTTTCAAGAAGTTTTTACCTAGCATTGAATTTTCGTTTAAGCTTTACTATCTAAATACGGTCAAACTAGTTATAATGCCATCGTTAGATGGCGTTTGTTCTGGTCAAAAGCTTAAAGGTCTTCCGTGGTGTGCGTTTTTCATATTATCGTCATATCATATTTTTTCATATTATTTTATCCCATTAAATCAAGAATATTAAGAAAAGAATTGATTATGAAATGAAAGCTAATTCGATCTTTGTTCTAATCGATAATTTATTTGAAATAAATGCAGACATTTCAAGTCATTTGCGACTCTTCTTCAGGGCCTAAAAATAACAAATGTTTTGGGTTCAAGCATACTATGACGATGCAAGCGTAATAATGGGCTGTAGTATTCTACATTGGTGGTGACAGTGGGTAAATGGACAACTGGAGTTATTTTTTTGACAGAATATTAATCGATAATCGATAATCGAGGGCATAGAAAAAAATCATCCGATTATTCAGCTAAATTAGTTCAGCTATTCGATACCTGAAAAATACACATCGATCAAAAAGATTGAACCAATTTCTTACTTAATGAAAATACTTTCTTTCCTTTACCGATAAAAAGTCTAGCGACATCATTGTGACCTGAAAAATAATAATACAGATCAATGAAAAAGATCCAAACGGTATCTTATTTAGTCAACATTACGATTGTGATGATTTGAATCATCTCTAATATTAACATTGGCTCGTTTACGGATGAGAAGCTCAGCGACATTCTTGTGACCTAAAAAATGGCACATCGATAAAAAAATCAAACCAATTTCTTATTTAACGAAGACGAATATTCAACATTACCTTTCATAGCAGCTAAGTGGAGTGAAGAGGTGTCCGACAACTCATTTCCGATATCAACATTGGCTTCTTCAGCGATGAGTGTTTGTGCTTCCTTCGCATTACCTGAAAAATAATTTTGATCAATGAAATTGATTGAACGAAACATTTTTTTAAAACATAAATGCTCAAAATTACCAGTCTCAGCAGCTCTATGCAGGGCTGTATTCCCATTTTCGTCTTTTTCGTTTACTGAAAGTAAAGAAAAATAGTAGATCAGTGAAGTGAATCGAAAGAAAATGTCTTGTGTCCGTGAGATGAACTTTTCCACGCAAGAGCGCGTGGAAGTGTCGAAGTGATAGGGAAATGAATATTACGCTATTCAGAGGCTTTCTTCGATTTCATAGAAAAAATAGAATGAAATGGAGATACTTGATAAGGAAATGAAGCTTTTTTCTTAACGTCTCCATTCACATCCACGATTAGGAACTGTGGAAATAGAACAAAGTGTTACAATTGTATTGGGAACATCGGATGATATTATTATAATGGTTATCAACTGTTTTTCACAGGGCCGTAACCAGGATTTTTCCCAGGAAAGGGTGGTTCCACTTTACCAAGTGATAACTTGCCCCAAAAAACAACTATTTCGAAAAAAAATCTGGGGGTGCTCTTGGAAGTTTACGGAGGGGGAGAAGTTTATGGGGCAAAAAGGCCAAAAATCACGAAAAATCAAAGTGGTCCGATTTCGATGAAAATTGGTACACGGGATAAATGAGAAAATATAAGAACTTTGGCATTAAAACAAGGCTTTTTTATGCGCTAAATCCATCAGGCTGAATAAATTCATGCGATAGATTTATGCGATAAATGTGATGCGCTCGCTTTGCGGTGAACGAGGTCTGTTGCTCTTCACTACCGTTTAGCGATGCGTTCACTGTAAACCATGAACGTTCATGCGTGAACAAGTGAAGAGCAACGAGACAAGTGTCAAAAGTTGTGACACAGATCGTTCAATGTATTATTGAATCTTTTTTATATTTGTTAATAAAATAGACAAAAAACATAAAAATGTCACGAATGTGCAAAATTGATTTTTGTGAGAGCGTAGCACGTGATAAACATCAATTTTATAAGTAAAAAATGTTTCTTTCATTACGGAACATTGTTGATGCGTTCAATTTGTCGCGTTCATGAGTGCGTCTAACGACGTTAAGAATTGAAATGAACTTCACTGAATGCGCTCATCGCAAATTCGTGTTTTACTTTGTTTTGTTAGTGTGGTGCAGGGGTTGTGCTTCCAAGAGCACCTCCAGATTTTTTTTGGAAATAGTTGTTTTTTTGGGGCAAGTTATCACTTGGTAAAGTGGAGTCACCCTTTCCTGGGAAAAATCCTGGTTACGGCCCTGGTTTTTCATTCGAACAAACGATTCCGATGGACATTTTCTTTTTAGAGTGGAAGATTATTTATTTTCCAATCTAAAAACTTGAAAATGGACATTTTTCGAAATTAGTTCAGAAAAAATTATTTTAAATATTCGACTGACAGAGTCGAATGTGAAAGAATTTGATCCAAAATATGCAAATGAAAAGAATACCAAGCAACAATAAAATTACAAAAAATTGACTAAAATTCTCGACTCACCTGGGTATCTGATACCACCAATCCCATGAGCAGCAGTGTGAAAGATCTTCGACTCAGCATTTTTCTAGCTTCGAACTATCAAAAATTTACTGTAAACGTATCAACTGATAAGAATTTACGAACTGTTTGATGGACATACGAATCGAACGCATCTTTTTATATACTTTTCAAGTGCGGTCCCATCAGTAAGCAACAGTATAATTAGAGGCTGTTATGTCGGTTTGGCATGCATTCGCAACGCTGTATGATTTCTATGTGAATATTCGCACTCGAATTCGTATAGCAGTCGCATTTCACTGTTCTCGAATGTTCTTACGAATGTGAGTACAATGTTTATATAGAAATCATACGGCAGCGTTGCGAATACATGCACAAACACGAATGAGGGAATGAACGAATGAATGATATAGTCACGAGTTCGCTGTCATAGCTGCATTCGGTCGCATTCGCAAACATTCGAATTTTTGGTCTAAAATGCGAATGAATTCGCAGCATTCGCGAGGGATAAATTTCCCTAGCGGTATAATTTATACATAATATCCCATGTACAATGACGAATGACGACTCCAATAAAAACAGAATGTTATCGCACACATTTCTTTCAAAGAAAAAATGTCAAGCAATTGATGGAATTACAATTCCACCTGTGCACGTGTGTTTAATTTTGCATTTCATATCAAATGGATCGCATCGAAAATAGATGTTTACGTTCATTCGTTCATCACCTTTACTATAGTTTGAAAACCAACGCAATTGAATCGCAAAGAACGTGTGAAGGCTTTATACCATTTGTGTTTTTTGCAATAATATGGAGATGATTATTTACCAATGATTATTTACCAATCAATAGTACTGAAGTACAGTGTATTTGAGTCCGTACCTTCTCCACTACTGCTTGAAAGCACAATGGTATAAAAATCTGCAAGAATTTACGCCTGGTTATTTAAGCCAACATCCTTCACTCTTGAAGTGATGAGTGGTGTTTTTTGACGAGGCTATTTGAATATGAAAATGTTCACATCTTCACGGCATGCACAAAACACATTCCGTTTCATAGTCGTTTCAAATTCAACAAATAACCACAGATCAACCGTCGCTAACATATGGTAAATATGAATATGAATGATTAAACGGCTTGACTCATATCTTTGCGTTACATTCAAGCTCAAGTGCCGTGGCTGCGTTGCTTTTTTGAACAGCTACGCATTCCAGAAAAAAATCTTAAGCGAATCTCATACAAAACCATAGCCGTACTTAATGACACTTTCCATAGAGATATAGAACGCATCTCAACTATTTTTGAATTCCAATGAATGTACATCACTTTTTCCGCGTGTTTTGGGTCGTGTTGACCTTTAACCGAAATGCCAAAACCTATTTGATGGGCTTATAAAGAACATGAGACTTTCGTCGCTCGATACACAGATACGAAACAAAAATAAAGCAATCCATTAAAGTGGAACATGGAAAAGAAATCCGTAAGAATGAAACATAGCATGTGCCGTTTTAAGTATTTCGCTTTGCGGTCTCCCGTTTTGATAGATTTTTTGTCTGTAGTGTCGTTATGAACGAATCTTCTCGCATTGTGTCATATCAATGGATCTATATCACATTGTTTCGTTACTCGAATACTTTTTCGTGTGTTTCATTTCAATTGATTCCCGAGCTATTGATGACGCAACTCGCATTTATCACATGATGCAAATTAAGTGATAAGGAGCGCGAATTTCGATGTGCCGATAGCACCATTGGATTGAGCACATGAAATACTGTATGAGAATCGAAAAAAAATTAACTTTTTTTTCGATTTTTGCCTGTGTTGCGACGTTTACATGGGAAGTTTGTATGAAAACCTCGGAGCGCCGCTGCTATTGCATTGGCTTCTATGGCAAAATGTACACATGGAAATATCTCGAAAACGGCTGGGTAAATCGGCAATGGACCGTGGTGTCACTCCCGAAGGGAGTGTAAACACCCGGCTGGTTCGACGGCCTAGAATATAAATCCGGTAGAATTCAAGCTGATCCATGGATTCTCAGGATTTGACCTGATTCTACCACTTCAATTTCTTTGCATTGTGGTAAAATTCCATACAAAACATAGGTCAGGCCTGTCCAAATTATTTTCTGCGGGTGCCACAAGAGTGGCACTGATTCCTATCGAAGTGCCACTTTCCACAAAAATCAAAAAAACACACTAAAACCAATTATTTTTTAGTATAATGTATGTATGTTTATGTATATCTGTTTTCAAATATTCATTAAATCAACAAATATCATTTATTGTTCATTGAGAAATCAGTGAGATGGATGTAGCACCTTATGCTGTATCATTTTGACAAAATCTGGCTTAACCGGTGTAAGTTCACAACGAAATTCAGATTCGAGGTTATTTTGTGACAAAGCGTTGTGATATTTAGACTTGCGGCGAGTCATACTTGAAGAAGTGCTTTCGCAAACGTACGTTGAACCAAACATACAGAGAAACTTTGATACGACTTTATTAAGTGTGGTAAAGTTACACTCAGAGAGCAGCCGATTCCATAAAGCATCGCTTTTTGCATTTGGTAAAGAAGTTTCTTCCCTAATCAGAGCAATATCAAACTGTAAATGATTTTTATTCGTTTCAAACCGATCTGCCAACATTTGAATATTGTTTTCATCAAAAATGAACAGATTTCCCAGGAACTTAAATACCAAACTATATTTTTCGAAATCTGAAAATAATAATCGTTATCGTTGAGTTGGTCTTTGAATGAATTCAACATGATTTTGAAATCTTGAATGTCTTTGGCTAGCTCCCAAACAAATTTATTTTTGCCTTGAAGTTTCAAATTCAATTCACTCAGGTGCGTTGTAACGTCACATAGAAAGTAAAGCTGTTGTCGGTGGCGTGCAAAGCATGGGGCATGTGAGGCATTTGCCTCGGGCGGCGGTTTTCATGGGGCGGCATTTTGCTAGCGGAACGAGCAAAAAATTGTTAGCAAATAAAAATGATCGATGCGAAGTGCCGGGCGGCATTTTGCTTTGGGCAGCAAATCAGAAAAACTCATTCATTTGTTTCAATGGAATTCGTTTAGAAAAAAAATGAACAACTGCGTATTTCACAGAGAGTAAAATAAGCGGTATTTTTGCCCATTTTGGGCAGTTCAGAGAACATTCCTTTTCAAAAAATTGGCGCAGTTCAAAAATCCAAATAATAATCATTTTAATTTCTATACGATCAAATTACGCACTTATTTCTCAATGTACATTGTACATTCAAATGACTTTATGACATAAGACAATCGTGTTGAACGTCAAAGTTTTCATTATGTTTTGAAATTCGGACTCGAAATTTTGAGATTTGAGAATATCAATACCGGAAGACGTAACGACGATGAACTGTCGTTGTCGATGTTGAGAAAAGTATTTGGATTTTAATTAGTTGATTCCAAAATTTATACTTACATATTCTTTGTTTGGAAGATCAACAATGGATCGGATTATAGTCAAAATTCAATTATTAGTGTGTATAATGGTGGAAAATTTTCGGCTCGCTCCGCTCGTCCCATTTTTCCTCTTCAATTCTTCTTCTTTTCTTGATTTTTTTTTTCAATTTTTCAGGCAGTTCTAATTTTTTCTTATTTTACTCTCTGGTATGACGTAAGAGAATCCAATAAAGAACATATAAGATTCTACTTCCGAAGCGATAACTCTTATGTCAAGCACTTGTCAGCGCTAGAAGTGAGCTGTCAAATGCTTAGATGGACTACCACTCAATCAGCAAAGCTAACGTTTAAATCAAAACTGTAAAATTTGGATTTGTTATTTCCTCGAAAAAAAAAAATTGGGGCGGCATTTTGATAATTTGCCTCGTATAGCACAAAACCTTTGCACGCCACCGGCTGTTGTTTCCATTGAAACGTTATTATCTCGCTGAATTCTTCTCCCCATTCTTCTCCTTCCATGAACAGTTGAATTTCGCGGAATAAATCGCAGAAGCAGTTGAATACTTGGCTACAACTGAGCCAACGAATACTGTTTAAATACAGGACACCCGAAAATTTGGATTCTAATTCATCCGTGAGTAATTTAAAACGTCGCACACGTAGATCACTGGCTCGAATTTTGTTGATGATCTGTGTCACTACAATATTTATCACTACGAAAAATAAGAAAGAAGAGACAACAAATAAAAATCCATTTGCAGCTATTCACTTACTTTGGTTACTGTAGTCAAAACAGAGCAATCATTTTCCACGATTTTGGCGCACAAATTTTCTTGGTGAATGATGCAATGGTATGCAATGAGTTTATGATTCTCAATTCTCTCAGCAACGTACTTTTTCAGCAAGGCGACAAAACCACCATAAACACCAATCATTGCAGGCGCACCATCCGTACAGACCGAAACGAGTTTCTTCAAATCCAAATTGAATTGTTTTTCGATAGCTTTGAATGCGTTGAAAATATCAACCGCTTTAATTCGTACCGTGAGTGGCTCCAAAGTAAGAATATTTTCTTCTATTCTGCCATCCACAATGTACCGCACCCAAAATATGAGTTGTGCCACAGATGAAATGTCGGTTGATTCATCCAGTGCCAGTGAAAATGCTTCACAGCGTTCCAAATCCCTCTTCAAATTGGCTTCGATGTCAGCCCCGATTTCATTTACTCGTCGACTAATTGTTTGATGACTTCCCAAGAAACATTCATGTAACGCAATTTGGTCATTTTAAACGTTAAAATATGTAACGTTTTTAGGCTTTTCGACTGAAATTTCGTCAAAATCGACTGAAATTTCAGTATAAACCAACTATATGAATATTCGGAACGAGAGAAATGATAGATTTTAAATTAACCCTAATCTACAGTCCCGGGTCTGACCAGACATATTTCGTTTTTAAACGTTAATTCAACACATTTCTAGTTTAGCTAGCAACTTGTGCTTCTCGGTAGCCTCCTAAAACTTTATTGGCTATCGGTTCAAGCAATAAAAAACTATCCTTTTCCTTCAAAAAAAGGACGAAATAAGGATATCCAAAAAATACACCTTATTTCACAGTCCTCGGGTCTGGCCAGACCCCTATCATTTACATGCATTTGTATGGGAATAAGAGATGCATTTAAACTAATTTTTTTTATCGATATGTCGGTTTTTACACTATGACCACAATTTTCCCCAAGACAGATATCATTTATCACTTATCAGTTCCACGGAATACGCGAAAATCGCGAAAAATCACGAAAATTCCCCTTCTTATTATTCACGGAACTGATAAGAGTAATATCTGCTTCAAGCAAAGTTGTAGAGCAAGCCAAGTACTACACTTTTTGTGAAGACACTATCTCCTTATCTCTTATCAGTTTCGCAAAAAATGATAAATGATAAACAAATGATAACTCGCGTTTTTCGCGATTTCACGCGTAACTGATAAGAGATAATGAAATTTAGTATATATAAAATTATAGAACTCAACCTGCCTTACAAATTTGCTGAAAACATATATCCCTTATCTCTTATCAGTTACGTGAAAAACGATAAGAAAAAACGCGTTTATCTCGCGGCTCTTTTTAGGTTTTCCGCGTATTTTGCGTAACTGATAAGAGATAAGCGAAATCTGTCATCAGAAAATTTTTAGGGGATCTTGAATATTACAACTTTACCGAAGATACCAAGTCGTTATCTCTTATCAGTTTCGCGAAAAAACGCGATTCTTTCTTTTCACTTTTCTCGGAACTGATAAAAGATAAGAAGATATTGTCTTTGAAAAAATTGTTGTACTTGACCTGCTCGACAACTGTGCTGAAGACAAATACTTTTTATCTCTTATCAGTTCCATTAAAAATGAGATGGCATGCATCACTTATTCCCATACAAATGCATGTAAATGTATGGGGTCTGGCCAGACCCGAGGACTGTAGAATAAGGTTTTTGACAAGGGGCAATTCACTAAAAAGTTGTATTACTTTTTTCACGTTGTATTACTTTTTCAGCAGCGTTGTATTACTTTTGAGTGATTTGCCCTTGGTTTTTGAAAGGGACTGTAGACTAGGGTTAAAGAGAAAATAATTCTGTATCAATTAATAGTGTTCACACAACGGAGCAATCGATATTCACACGTGCCGAAGCAAAAAAAAACATTAGCGTATGCAAAAAAAATTCTTAGATTTAAATTGTTCATGTTTTTGTTCATGTATTGATCCAAAGAGAATGAACTGAATGGTGAGAGTATATTTTCAAATTCATTTCTTCTGATTTTCAACGATTACGTTTTAAATTGTCCAGAGATGGCAAGCAAAACTAATGTAGTGAATATTACCGCTATTAGTGTTGGTTCATTTTGAAGTTTGTTATTGTAAACAAACCGCCGTTCACAATTTCACCATGTCATGAAATATGAATCTTTGCTTCGTTCGACTAAATTCATATTGAGCAGCCAGCAACTAAAATCAAAGGGGAAAAATGGTAAGTCGTCTGAATTGTTATCGTCGTGACATCGAACGAGTGATCGAACCAAACAATACCACCGTTTGCATGTGATTTTCGAAATCAACAAACCATCGATTGTTGTGTGTTTTTTTGTTTGTTTACAGTTTTGATCCGTAGCCTGTGGAAGAAATCTGCTGTCGAAATATCACTGGTGACAACGACATCGTGAGCGTTTCGATATTTTATCACGGTGTGCGGTGTTTGTGTCACAACCAAATTCAGTGTTCCTTTTGTATCGCAGATATGGCGAGAAAAAAACGTACAGTTGGGCGAGATGCGGGTGCCAGTAACGTCGAGTTACGAGCGATCAAAATGACGCTTTACCAGGTGTTAAAGGAGGAGCACCGGGACCGATTCATGGCGCGCATTTAAGATTGGTGTGATACAGCCACGCGTATTTCATATCTGGCATCAACGCTGTTCCTGTACCAGGCCGAATCTGCAGTGGACAGCAATGACGAGACATTCTTTGCCGAAAATGGAGATGAGACCATTCGGCAATGTTTTCTCAGTGTTGTGGATGGCAATCATGTTCGTCTGCCCGATGAATTCCTCATGATGATTCAGCAGCATCAGCCGAATTTGGTATGGCCGAAGCGAAATGGAATGGGAAATGCATTCAACTACCTATACGAGGGGTACCAAACGAATGTGAAAAACAATGCACGTATCTGGTATGTTACACGAATGCGACCCTTTTTGCGTATGCGATGCTTTGAGTTTAATCACGGCCGGTTGCGATACCGAAAACCAGCAAATGTCGGCATTTTCGACGAAACTGATGTGAAGAACACAACAAAGTTTCTCGTCAATCAGCGCGATTTGACTCACGGCAATGCGGACCGATATCAGAAAATGCAGGTTTTGCTGAGCGACGTGGTACGAATCGGTGGACCAGCAAACCACAACTTGAAAGAATTCGTTACCGAAGACTGGTTTGCATCGCTGCGCATGTGGATCAAAACATCAGCTATTTCCACACAACGTACGGCATGCTGAACAGCGAATGGGCCAAATACAAGAGTGATCCTGTCACAAACAAGATGCCACTTATGTCACGACCGCCAAAAGTGAAGAATTTCATCGCAATTCCCGTTCATGACTTCGATCTCAAGCACATTCGCATCGATTGCACGCTTTTCTTTCTGCTTGCTTGTGGTTTGGGTGCTTTGAAGCATGCGATAGGAAAACGTGGCGGAAAAGTGGACATCAGCCGCGAAGTTTACAACAAAAATCCGGCACAGTGATGGAAACACGTGTTCAACATGAAGAAAATTAACAAAATCGGCGGCCGAAAAATGAAATTCGATTATGACTGATAGCGTTTCCGTTTCGCTCATGTACATCAAATCGAACCGTATGCTGGATGCGAAGGATTTGAAGACACTTGAGGATATGTACCGTGAAGGACGATTCGTGTATGAGCTTGGAATCGACCCTGGCGTTCGAACATGGAACGCAACCGTTCGTCGCACCGTTGCAACTGGTGATGAGACATCCGAACTCATTGTGAAAAACGGCTCAAAACATTCTTCACAATGTGTGTGTACGAGTTGAACAAAGATCTCCTGAACAATAATGTGAATCCGATTTACTTTTTCAACGCCACCGATATAAAAAATGCCGTAAACTACACATACAAACGAGTAGATACCACTGGTGGTGATGTTCTTGCACAGCAACGATTGGGTGTTCTTCTCGACGAGTTGAGACAAATTGGTGCACCAGAGGATTGCAACATTCGTGATTGGGTTGGCTGTACAAATTGGTTTCAATCATTGTGTATGTGGTTACAAATGCAACGGGATGTGCAGAAATTTCACCTTGCACACGCCAATGTTTACGCCAGTTGGAATTTATTCCACAAATACCCATTGTATGTGACACGACCAGCAGTTCCGGAGCCACCGATAATTGCGAATTTCACGGTGATACCCAAGTGCAGTTTTCAGCGCAGACACATACGGATCGACACCGATATGTTGTATAACTTGTTGTGTGCTGTGAACGAAGTGCCACTCAAGTTCGGTGCAACACTCAGTCTGGTCTCACAAGCTTGATGAATATCAAAGGACCCGAATTCGGCCTCAATCAAACTGGCAGCTGGAGACTATTTTTTGATCTCGACAAAATCGCGGCGTTGGTGAACGGAACAAAGCAATTTGACCATCAAATTGTGTCGGATGGCGTCTCAGTTACGGTGTGCTATGTACGGCCAGATCGACCAGAACCGGTAATATCGGACGACGAATTGCTCCGTGAATATAGAGCTCTGACGTTTTGGTATGTGCTTGGCATCGATCCCAGTGTGCGGACGTGGAATGCTACTGTACGACGAGATGTACGCACCGGTGAAGAGGAAAGTGGATTTATTTTCATTTTTTTCTTAAATTTGGATGAAATTTTACAATTGCTTGTGTTTTTGATGAAAATTTCATAGGTCAACATGAAAACATCGGGCAAACGGTACCACTATGACACCAAACATGGCGTTCGCAAGAATAAGGATGAAAAGATGACGCGACTGTTCACTTTTGAAGAAGAGTACGATCGCAACCGAATCCAGAGTGATATCAAAGAGATGCCATCACCACGCGGCACAAAGTGGAGCTTCTGCGTTCAACATCAATTGCGGATGATGGAAAATGGCATTGAAGCGTACACAGCTCGAAGCTATGCTCGATTACGACTGGACAAGCATATTGAATGGCATCGAGCGATTGATTTATTCGCCGGTCGTTTGGTAAACCACAGACCAGCACTGCAAATGAAACGAGCAATTGAACGAACATGGCAAGAGATGCGCGATATGGGCAATGTGATTGCAGCAACTCTAACTCAATCGAATACACGACGATTGGTGTCGAAGAAACAACGTTTCTCGAAGACATGGCAACCAAACGCAAATGTGAACGACAGAGTGAAGGATGCTGCTCAACCACAACGATTACACAAAACGGTCTGGCACCGTGACATGTCAGCAGCGAAACTGATCCTGTATCGAGGTAAGTGATTTTAATGGAAAACGCTTTGCGACTTGTGGATTTATAATTGTACATTTTCAATTTGATCATAAATAGGTCTTTCTCAGCTGCGTGGTTTACCGGTGCATCCAAAATTCAAACAATATCGGCAATCCATAATGATGACATCGTCACCAGTATTCATTTCAATACCAATTCTTGATTGATGAAATTAGTTTTTAACGATCGTTAGCTCGCTAGCCTTGTAATTTGTGGGCTAGTGTTTGTACTAGGTGTAATTTTGTCTAGTACCGATGGTAAATAGGTGTTTTTTTTAGTCAACATTTGATTTTCCAAATAAGTTATATTCAGAAATCGGTTTGAAAACCGCCTAGTCGCGTCAAGTAAAGCCGTTTTTTGAGTATGCTGTTTACAACGGATCAAACAGAGGTAAGACATTTGTTTGTGCATGATGATAACATGATTGATATTCGGACTTTAGAACAGTTTTCTTTGTTTCGGGAAGTGCGAATATCAACCGCAACATTGTATAAATATTGGGTCTGGGAATTAGTTTTGTCGATTTTTTTAAATTTTCAAACATTTATTTGAATACCAAAATGAAATTACATTTCAATCAAAATATTGTCCATCGGAAGCGATGACCTTCTGCCACAATGTGGGCAATTGACGGATGCCTGCCTTAAAAAATTCCTCATCTTTTGAGGCTATAAATGCATCGAGCCAATTTTGAATTTCTTCAACTGAAGAGAACCGCTCTCCGTCCATATGGTTTTGCATCGATCGAAACAAATGGTAGTCGGAAGGAGCCAGGTCTGGGCTATACGGGGCGTGAGCCAAAACTTCCCATCCGCTATTTTCCAAGTAGTTTTTGACCGATTTCTCAATGTGTGGCCGAGCATTGTCATGTAGGAAAATCAATGTCTCTTTTCTGGTCTCCCATTTCGTGCGTTTTTCTTTGATTGCTTGTTTCAAACGTATCAATTGTTGTCGGTAGAAAGGCCCATCGATGGTTTGACCACTTCTCAGCAGCTCATAATACACCACTCCCTCCTCATCCCACCAAATAGACAGCATTACCTTGTCGCCGTGAATTTCTTGTTTTGGCTGTGATGTTGCTGGTTGGCCGGGCTTAACATACGATGCTTTGCGCTTGGGGTTATCGTAATGAATCCATTTTTCGTCACCAGTGACAATTCGATACAGAAAACCTCTTTTTTTGTGCCTTGCGAGCAGCATTTCGCAAGTCACTAAACGCCTTTCAGCTTGCGCTGGCGTCAATTCATGTGGTACCCAATTTGACAACTTGCGAATGAAACCAAGGGCCCTTAAACGATATCCAACAGTGCTTCGGTCAACATTCAATGCTCTGGCAAGCTCATCTTGAGTTTGACTCGAATCTTCATCGAGCAATGCCTCCAATTCCGCATCTTCAAACTTTTTTGGCTGGCCGGGACGTTCCTTGTCTTCCGTGCTAAAATCACCACTTTTGAACCGTGAAAACCACCGTTCACATGTACGTTCCGATGGAGCATGCTCACCATAGGCTTCCACCAACATTCGATGCGCTTCAGCCGCAGTTTTCTTCAAATGAAAGCAAAAAATTAATGCTTGCGGGAAATGTTGCTTTTTCGGTACAAAATTTGACATATTTAAGGCCCAAAAAAAAATGTTTATCCAAACTTCGATGAAATGATAGATGATGATTTTTGTAGTTTGACACTAGACCACTCATGTGAAAAAGAAAAAAGTATTGCCCGATACAACCATGCAAAGTTACGCCATCTTTTGAAAAATCGACACGATTAATTCCCAGACCCAATACCACCAACTGTTACAGAATTTGCTACTCTTTTAACTGATGCCTACCATTTTTTCTCTTCCAGATTTGAAAAACACTCTACTGTACATATAAACACGGCGCCACGAATGTATGACCGTTCATTTTATCACTAGAAGGTGATTTGGAACTCAATTTTCTCCCAATCAAATTAAATGCACAATAATCGGCTTTGAACCATTGAAAATAACGGAAAAAAATTATGATTTGATGGAATCGGGAATAGTTTCCTTTGTGGCTGTAATATTCTGTATAATACATTTGTTTGAACATATTATTAGGCAATGTGTTTAATATGCGGGGCCACACGGTACTGTGTCCATTGTGAATGATTCACAATCTTTTGTTTGAAGCAAAATTTTCCCCAGAACATTGAAATGAAACACACAAAATATATATTCTATTTTTAAATGTATATTGCATGAGCTGCAAGAAACCATCTACCTCAGTGCAACAGAAATAACATTAAACACAAAATAGCATTCACCTACAGACGCTCCATTGAGTGTCTAGTATTCATACATAAGGTATTTTTGTTGCGCTCTTTTAGAAATCAAATTTGGTTTTGTCACGAATTCAACTTGGCTGTCAAAGGAAATATTTTCATAAAAACATGTTTCCATTAAAGATAGGAGTCTTTCCAAACCTAAGAAATATTTCGAAAGGACAAGTGATTCACAAAATCACAAAGTATATGCTTATAGAAAGAATGTGTGTTAATTTCTGAATTCAAGCACGCCATCGTTGGCAGTGTGCGTTACATGCACTTGCACTTGCAATCGCACATCTATTATATCCTTGTAGCGGGACTTATTACGATTCCTCTATGCAATGTCTCTGAACTTGAGATCATTATTTTCAAATTATACTACGGAGATGAAAGTTTCAGATGCTCTGGGAGTTCATTACCAACTTTGTGTAATGAACATGATTTAAGAACAAAAGCAGCGGAAAAGAACTCGCATTCAATGAATTAAGTGGAAAAAAAGTATTTTTTTTTCTTTTTTTTCTCTCGCTATCCAAGTGTTTTTATACGAAGAAACGTCTCCCTTTATTGATATATCACATACGTATTCACTATTCACCATGCAAAGCGCCGTCAATGGGCGTGAGCGAGATGAAAATTGTAATTATATGAAGAGGAAAAAAACCTGATGCAACAAAGTCAACCCCAACGAATTCAAACGAGGGCTTCTCGCTCGTTTGTACATCAATAGAAAGAACGTAGACCCCGTTAATTATATTGTCGAATACATTTGGTTTCGTTGTGTTTGTCCAATTTCGTTTCAAACCGACTCCGTTCGATAGAAACGACCCTTTGTTTCCGTTGCATCGTTTTTAATATGCTCGATAACATACGCAACGTGTTTATATTCATGTATCTGTAAAACATCATTGAGGGAGTGAGCATTTGAATGGGAACAAGCGATTGAACAAGTGATGTTTTTTTCTTGCTCTCACTCTGTGGATCCGAATTATTGATGAAGCTGAAGGTGATGTCTGCCAGCCAGCAGACGAAATACATTCATTCCGTTGTGAATGCAAAACTGTTCTGAACGTGTTAGCTAGACATCGTATGTAGAATTCTCCGCTACAATCGAAACTTCCCCGCGTGAACGAGGGGAAATTTTATACCAATTGCAGTGAGAGAATCGAGAGAGCGAAAAGAGAACATGAGAGAGTAGTGAAAATGAACTGCCAAAGAAAATCGGTTCATTTTGCTTTTCTGACAATGTAGTCAAGTTATGAATTGGCTCGGTTCCATTTCAGCAAATCAAACAATGATTTTGAGGTCTCACTTTTGTAACTTGTTCTCTTATTAGTGCTCCGCTATCGTTACTATAGCATTTCGGTTCATTTTACGGGATGAAAACGGTTCTCGACTGCTGAAAAACTCGCTTTCGTTGTAAAACGCACACAATACGAGACAGATATCTGATATTAGGAGCGCACTTGAGCGTTGCGAAATACAATATCTTGTTTGGCGCGTGTTATCCGAACACTTGTACTATTTATTGCACCCAGAGCAGCACAAGGCATATCTATAATTCAATACCAAAATACGGCGAATACGAATCGGCACGTTGGAACACTGAATATTTTGTCTCCGAAAAAGAAAATGCAGGCGCTTTTAGTTTTATATTTTACGAGTATCACATTAAACACAGTATCGAAAAAAATGATGAGCATTCAAAATATTTCCCGTTTGCAATTCCATTTATTGCTTGAATAAAGAGAAGAAAAAAAACGCCTGTCGATTCGGCAGTGTCGAACCAATGGGTGAAAAATGAAAACGAATGTCGAATTTTCGGTGTACGTGGCATTATATGGTCTTTTTGTTTCGAATATTGTTTGGAAAATTGTATGTGGCAGGCATGTATGAGATATGTGGCACAAGGAAAAACCATGATAAAATCTTGTGTTTTCATGCATTGCCGTATATGAATGCCATACACAAGAACATGTTCATAGCTGGAATGGAACGCATGTTTTCATTCATTCTTTCGCTTTTTATTGTTCCTTTGGTTTGCATTTTTCTTTCCATTCCTCTGAATTCTGAAAGCACACAAATTGAATAAGGGTGAAGCCGATTTCCCTATCAACGAAACGCACGCACACGGTTCACGGTTTACTTTTCTTCTACGGCTATAGACTAAGGCGGTTTGCATGCAGACAGCTCATGAACAAGTGAGAATTTCTATTTGCGCCAAATAATCATAAACGGGTGGAACGTATACTGGTAAATTTCCGTCAATAAATATGATGAACACAACTGGTAATTTAGCGGCTTTGTGCTGACAAATCTGAATTGAACGAAAAAAATCATAAATATATATGATCATTATGTCGTGCACAAATTCAATTGTAATAACAATATGGAAACACAATATCGTACTCCAATAAAACATTGAATGGTCATGAATATTAAATATTGGATCGTGATTTACCAATCAAACAATTACTTTATCAATGAAATAAAAATGACTATATTTAAATTCAAACATGCTATGAACACACATTCAATATGTGCTGACAAAATTAAATATTCATTCAATATAAATTTGGAGTTTTTAAGCGAAAATTACCGATGAACGTAACTTGAAGCATTTTTTTTCTTCATACATTTGCATGATATATCGACGTATCAGTCGTGCATATCCAAATCTTTACCGGTTACAACGACTCGATTAGAAATCACAACAGAAATACCCAACTGAGTTGAAATTGTACGGTGTAGCGAATGCTAGCAAATCATTTCCTCTTCGTTTGGGTTTGCTCGAGAATAAGTGATTATGATTTGATGTAGCGTTATGCTCGTGAGCCTCGAGCGCATGAAAATTTTTCTACATCACATTCCGATGAAGCGACAAATCCCTGTGCATTACGTACAATTTATGCAAATAACTTTACGGCTGGTCGAATGTGAAATTGTATATTTCATATATATATAGTAGAAAATCAACGTAATAAAAAGCGCATGCCGTCGTACTGCAATACGCTATGCATCGATGTTATAACATAGAAAATGAATTTCAACAGTGCTGTTGCGCTGGGGTGACATACACACGGTGAGAAACATGAAAATCAAATTAGAATTTTTTGAAAATTGCCCGCTTCTCTCGCCGTTCAACTCGTTCGTGCGAATGAATCGATTGCTATCTGCCCAAGCCAACGCTACCATTAGAGCTTAATGATGAGACGCACATGAATGAATAAAAAAAAACCGTAGAATTTTCCTCCCCCGAGATACAAAGTCAAAACGAAACCGAATCAAATAAAGTAGATTTGATTATATAATTTGCTCAGGGCGTCGGTGTGTGTTGTTTGCTCGACTCAGTACGACATGTGTCGAACAGATATCACAGCATATACCGAATATCAGCGACATGGCATTTTCAGCCACCGCCACCACCACCAGCCTTGTGGCCAATATTATTTATGCGATAAAATGTAGCATTTCCGCCTCCTCCGATCGATCGATTGATGTATGATGTGCGAGCAAATGCTGAAAATGCGATATGGTTCGAAATGTGCAGCACGGCTCTCTCACTCGGAATTCGATAATTGTATATCCAAATGTGTAACAACGCGTGTATTCGTTATCGCGCCCGATTCATCCGTTTCGTTTTCCCATTTTATGATGATGGCGTGCGCGCGTTAATGATAAATATGATGTTCCATTCGCTTTTTTCACATTCAAATTAAATACGCAGTGCGAATGCAGGCATACGAAGCGAATAGGTAGACTACACTCGTTGCCGCTATACGACACCCTTGTTGCATATTTATAAAGCGACACCGAGGGGGGGGGGGGGGGTAGAACAGCCAGGACGGAGAAAGTAATTAGTTTTTTTTCCCTTGCATCGACGAAAGTACTTACTTTGCAAACTGTGCGCTATTTTCACGCACATTATTTCATCTTTCCGTGCTTCTAATTTCTTATGAAAATAACGACGCCTGAATAAAAGTAAATATTTTCGCTCAGTATGTAATCCCACAAACTTCCATTCTCGTTGTTGTCTCACCGACTTTTCGACATCGCAGCTCAAAAACTGATATTCACGGGAGCTAATATTATTCGATACATTTCGCCGGGCTTCATTCCCATCTCCCTGACGTAAAGTTTATTTTATGCATCTACAGCTGATACTATAGCCGTAGTAACGGCAATGAATTTGTTATATGTACATATTATATTTCGTCATTTTTTTTTTCTGTCGTATCCACTGAATGGCCTGGCGTTGTCTCGCTTCATTTTATTGCCATTATTGCATTTTGTTTGTGTGTACCGAAAAACGGGAAAGCACACGCATAGGCTTTTCGCAAATATTGATAACCAGGAACGGCAAACAACGGGAAAAAATTGCTTTTGTTTTTTCCTCGTCGCCTTTCATTCACAGCCCGAGCCCATCCCCTCCACCGTTGCTTGTGCATGTATTCTCTCTGGCTGAGTCTCTTGCGTTCCATAAAAGTGGATAAAATGCACGATAGGAAAGTCAAATGCCATACTTTTATCATAAATTATTTCCATTTTTATTCCTCATCATGGCAAGTTTGCGTTTTAGAGATTGTTTTTCGTCGTATAAACTTGCGGTTTCTTCACGCTCATGATTTCATGCAAATGAAGCACAACTCTAGCTTTATTTTTATTGCACGAAATAACTGTCACACATTTGTTATTTCCGTTTTGATGTATGGCGTGAGGCGATATGGCAGCGAAAATGCATTAGTACACATGATGTATTTGCTATTATGAAGACGATAACGATAAGATGTGCACACATTGGCACACTCAAGCACTACATGGTGCCTTGCTCCATCAAACAGCTCTATCCGAGTTTTCAAGCATAATAATGTTAATACGCTTGAGTTTATATGTGACGAGGGAAGGATATTGAACTAAGACTTCGATACTTCACTTCCTTATGCAAACAAACTTTTTTCATAAACAAGGTGTTGTCGAGAAAAAAATAGGAAAAGTTTGTCGATACTTTGATTTTTAGCGCACTATAGGCACCTTAACGCTGCTGGAGATTATAGTTATTGGCACAACGAAAGCATATCCTAATTGTCGGAGAAGATTCATAAACAATTTGCCGCAACTAGAAAATCCCAAACGAGAAAACTTTTCTAAGCACATGATGCATCACAGTGCTCATAAATGCTTCATAATAATTGAATTATTTCACAGTTCACACTGTATTCCATTGCTGCCGCAAAGGATCTAATCACAAACTTTAGCTCTGGAATTTACAGCTAAAGTATATTTTAATTATGAAATTTGCACCACGCATAACTTTTTTGGCTCGTTTTTTTCTTATGAAAATAAAACGTTTCATGCTTACGCGGCTTAATTTACTCGTAATGAAATAAAACTTCAAACTCATCATTACCGTACGCCTTGGAAATTGCGGCTGTTTTTGATTTCACCATTCCAAATTGAGTTTCTACCCCAAAAAAAAATGTAAATTGCTTGCGGAATGGTTAAAGAGTTTGATGTACGGCTTCGTCTATATCGAACCCTAAAACTAATCCATACCGAACAAATCAATATGCAATGGCTTTGATTTACTTTTTTCGGTAAACATTTCACAAGCTAAATCTGTCGTTCAACTCGAAAACAAATTTCGCATGAAAAGAAAACTTCTGGATAAAAGAAAAAGGAAACTTCTCCAACCATAAGATTAATGGAAATGTTTGGCAGCAAGTTTTTTTTTCCTCCTTTGCACCTTTCTAGCTGAACGAGCATTCACTCAATTTCGTTTTTCACCTTCCATTTTTCATGTTTAACCAAAGCTGTTTTCTGTTTACAATCCATTAAATGAGAAACAGAAAGAAAAACTGAAACGCGTCGGTCTTTGGCACAAAAACGGCTTTTACTCAACCCGGAATATATCGATGCATTTTTCATGCGATACAATGCGGCAAACGAATGCCACTGGAGGCATTTTCAGAGCAACAGAAAAATGCATTAAAATTTTTTGGATGAATACAATTTTATTTGCTTTCGGAATGTATGTGTTCTGTGGCGATATTCGAACGAAACCTAAAGAAATACAAAAGAAAATACATGACACATTCTTGCTAAAACGGCACTACACACCTTATGGAATGGGTGTATTGAACTCACCATATCACGGAACTAAATCTAATCGATACGTGCATATGTTTTTTTCATCAACTTCTTCAATGTACGGCACATATAGCAACGACTGACATAAACTAACCGAAGTAGAGGACGCAATTCAAATTATTTTCGGAATTCACGTTTCTTCTTATCGATTGAAGCTTGTACATATAGCCAACAAATAGGTTTGCATTTTTTATGCATGCGATGAGGATAGACCACAAACAAACCATGCCAACGGATTGTCCGTTAAAATTCATTAGCCAGTATATTGGTTATGTGTCAGTCATTTTGTCATCGACATGTTTTTCAATTACACCAATTATCAGTTTCAATCGTTTAGTGATAATTGTTCCCTTTGTCGACTATAATTAAAATTAACTGTGAGAATTATCAACTGTGCGCCAGTTGTTCATTCGTATTGGGCTTGTTTTCAAAGTAAATGGAAGTAATCAATGATATTTCCATGAAAGCAAACCAATTAAGTGATTATTTTTTTTTGCAGTTTATTAAACGATAAGTATATTTGTAGTTTAGAATATTCAGTAATGAGAGGCGAGAATGAATAGTTGGATAAAAGTGCATCACATGCAGTTATTCAATGGTTTTTATAAATATTGAAGGATTCAATCAAAATCATGAAATAATTGCGAGTGATTTGTCATTAAATTCATGGTCGTCTGCGTTGCACCGTACGATCTTCATGCACAATGGTGCATGGGATGCTATTCATGTTGGGAGTTAAGAATTGTTGCAAGCGATCAACGCCTTGACGTGCCAAGCGGTCAAATGGATAACCCATCGATCTACGGTCTGGATACAAGCGATCACGAACACCACAAAACGCACTCGCATCGGAGCACGTGCCCACCAAATCTTGATCAATTCTGTCATCATTGTAGTTAGATACCATTACAAACAGTACACATTCAAAGCCCCTTCCCGTTCTTCCTTTTGGAATGAGCATATGTTGGGGCCATCCACAGCCTATACTTTTTGTATGTGTTTTGAAATATTTGGAAACAGCAACGAGAAAAAGATGTTTGAGAGAAAAAAAAAATGATATTTTAGAAAAAAAACTCATTTTCAATGGATACTGTATAATTTACCGCAGAAATTGAATGCTTCCAGCTCTTGTGTATTGTCACCTGGCCGATTTGTATCAATATCGCGGAATGTACGCTCAAACGGAATAGTAAGGGATGAGTCAGTCGAACGGCGTCTGATCAAATTATCACCAGGATTTACTATAGAATCGAAAGAATGCGATTACCCTTTGCTAGGAGATATCAAACATGTAAAATAACTTGCATGAAATAGTGAATTTGTCCAGTTCAATCATGAGAAGTCGTTGATCTCTGAATAAAAATGGTTGGCCTCTCTCGTCGTTTCGTGGACCCAAAAATATGCGACACGTGCCCATAGCCGGGCGACCAGTGGTGTTGTTCACGTTGATGTTATAGGTGAAGTCGGCATTTTGCAAGTGTGTAAACCGGGCAAATACATTTCCACGGGGAACAAAATCAAGACCACGCGATAAGTCGACATCAGATTGTTGCCAGAATGTTTGAAGCACATTTGGTGGGCCACGATCTGTTCGCACTTGGATATTAGTTACTTGAATACCTGGATAATCAAGCTGCCGAGTTGTGTACTACAAAAAAAGTTTAGCATGTTACTGTGAGCGTTGATTCATTCGCATGTGCTGAAAAGAAGAAAGACGATTTTGAAGTATTTGAATTTACTTGAGGTAAGCGCTGCTTGTGCTCTTGGAACATATCATCGACAAATGCATGCCATCTGAAGAACGATGGATCTCTGAGTGTGATTGTAAGATCGCCCATCACGCCAAATGATTCTACGAATGAAAATAAAAATCATCGCTTTTGATTTCAATGTGTCATCGACCGAAAGTCAAATTTACTTCCATTGAATACACTCATGAGTAATGAATCTACTTTGAATGCTCAAAATTACATTGAATACACACCTAAGTGACGATTATCTGGATCGTGAGCGTACGAAATGAAGACATGGCCCATGCCATGCAAGTTGCCGTAAAGATCACGATTGATTGAAATAGATGATGACTCCATGATGTCACCCAAAATATCAATCCCACGAGTTTCATCCAATCGAATACGATTGCCAGATGGATCTTCAACCCAGCCCTGATGACACGCTTGCACAAAACGACTGGTCCAACGATCTAAGTCGTTGATATCATATCGAATTTGGTCCAAATCACGGCTCAAATCGGATATCCTGGTGTTTGCTGGGCGGGCTGGCCAAGCACGCGAAGCAACGAGTGAGTCCAGTTTTGGGAAATATCCTTCCTGAATTGGCTCTCTAAAGTTGTTGAAACGCTTTACACGTGACAGTTCATTGCAGAAACGCTCAAGGTTATAACGGGCAATAATCTAAAACATGGGAGAATGTTCAAATCTTCATTCAGAAATAATTATTTGTGGGGTTTGGAGCGAAAATGTCATACAGAAAAGTTGAGAGGAAAAATGTCAAATGAAAAGAGATATCTATATAGTTCACTATAGTTTACCATACAGTTTACTATATAGCTATCCCTTTTCCGCTCATTCATCATCGACATTTTTCCGCTCAACTTTTCTGTATTACATTTTCGCTCTAAACCCCTCATTTTTCTTTCAAACTGACAAAAAATAAGAAAATGTGAGACCTGTTGATGCATATAATAGAAAAGTTCACCACGTCGATCCTTGCGAACGATAGCATCATTGTTCGCATCGGTAGGGTACACGAGATGCCAATGCCAATGGTGCAAACTTTAATTGTGGAATATATGCAATTTTTCGAATTTTGGTTCTCATCAAAGGCAAGGAATCATTCCGAACTCTGACAGAACGCTTGAAATAATAATTTATTTATTAATTGATCGAAACTTACTTGAGTCCGATGTCCTCACGGAAATACCACAACCGATGCTCTGGTTCAAGATCGGAAGCAGTGTAGTCCGTCGGAATGAGAATGGGCACTCGTGATTCTTGTGGTACAACGCTGACTTCTTCTCTGATTTGGCGAAATACTTGCGAATCCATAAATTTGCCAGGGAATAGCTCGGAGACTAACGGAATATTCATGTCTTTAGTGTCTGGCCGATGAAGTATGGCCACCGATATGGCATAATTGAATAGCAATGGATTCACACGATCTCTGGCGTACACCGCCACCGTTAGAAGATCATCAACACTTCTCAATCCTATCAAAGTAGAGTTATTTCAACATTTCTAAAAAATCTAGATAGAACTACGTACCCATAAAAATGTCAATCAATGCACCAGCGATGCGTTTATGACGAGGAATAAACAATGAAAATTGTTCGTCTCGGCCCAATGACATTGGAACACTCAAGTTTGGAAGGGAGATGTTGTCACGAATCGTGACTCGCTCTCCAAAAGGTTCGCCGAATCGATCTTGAACCTCTGGCCGTCCCTTGTAACGATCACTTAAAAGTCTGGGTGGCACATCAAACTTGACGTTCTTTTTCCCTTTCTCCATAAACACTGGCTCGAGCGGACGCTCCATCAAAAACAGCAAATTACGTTTGGCCGACATTTCACATAAACTATTCAACTTCAATGCACTTTAAGAATTCAGAAATAACTTGCACCACTTCTTTAACTGACCGGAAAAAAGTGAATATAATGGGCCGCAACTTCGATATTTATACAAAATTTCAGCTAAAAAAAATCTTCCATCTTTGCGTATTAACGATATGAGAAAAAAAATTGCACATAGGCTAACCAATGACCACAAGACCTAGAACAAAACGGGAAACAGATAATTCTTATTGTGCAATATTCAAAATGCAAAAAAATTCAAGGATATGGCCACAGATAATCAAATGTTGTAGAATGCAAACCATGATGGAAAAACATTCGAAAATGAACTCAGCTCGACGAAGGGAAACAATGCAAAACCAAATGTGGTGTCGGCACGGTCGAATTGAGGCTGTAAATGAGTATCGTATTATGCTTATCTGAATTTTTTCGTGATTGAACCAAAACACATCCGTAAATTCATATTTGCTTCATATGCATTTTATCGGTTCGTAATGCCAATTTTGTGGCCATTGCATTCAAGACTGGTAAAACCCGGCCAATTAAATTATGAACAATTTAACCATATCTCGATTTCATCAAATGATGATCGTCGTCAGATAGATTCTATAGCTAGTCAACATTTTGAGTAGCACTTGCAACAGAGTTGAAAGAAAAACGTGAATTAAAGTAAAAGTTTCTATTTCGTGTAATTCGTATGGGGTTTTATCAAGATTCTATTCATCATATAAATATAACAGACGCCAACGCCACATTTCCTTTTGATAAATGAAGTTGAATTATTAAAAGTACAAGCAGAAATTTGGTATGAATGTTAAATAATTCTTTATTTTTATTTTATTTCCATGGTATTTTATCGAATGATTCCAAGTAATTATAGAGGTAAAAAAATTAATTAATAGCTTCGGTCACATTAACGCAAATTCACATTCTTCATTTTATTTCACAGATTATTTTCCCTATATGCAACAAAAATTGAAAACACTTCCCAATGGTTCTTCATTCATCATTTGTCAAAATGGTCTCCGAACATCCATACAAAACTAGATGAAGTTCCAATATTTACCTCTAACCATTTACGATTTGCCTTTAGAAAGTCGTTTGGAACATCGACTGTACTGTTTTCAACGTGGATTGTCACTTTGACACGTCTTACCTTCGCTAAATCCAAAATCGATTTGAAGTCATCCAAGTCAATTGTGATTTCATCTATGTCTACTATAAGAACCGATAGCCGTTTGCCATATTGCAAGGCTTTCTTAATACCCATAATCGTCAATTTTGGGCTTATTGGTGCAATCATCTCTTGCAATGCCGGTAAATTTTTGACGATATTGATGAGTGCTTCATCCGTAATTTGTGTGAGACATAGTTTTTTCAGTGATTTAAGTTGTGAGATATTCAATTCAGGTGTTGAATAGTCTTCCACATCATCCATAGTAATTGCTAAAAATTCTATCGGCACATTATTTTCAATGAGAGAATTAACCAATCTTCCGACTGGAATTTCACTGAACGAATGAAGACCCAACGACTTCAGCTTCCGTAATTTGCTTACATTGATCAAACGTTCATTGGATTTGGGTGATGAGTTATCGGCAGTTTCCCAAAAAGATAGTTTTTCAAGGTTTGGTGTAAGTTTGGCAATGTTTTTGAAAAGATGTGGTGTTATTTGTCCACAATATTTGATATTCAGGTTTTTCAACTGTGGATTTAATTTTAAAAAGCCAATGGCCTGATTACATTCCAATTGATGAAGGATGTAGAATTTAACGATTTCCAATTTTGGAAATGCTTGAAATAACCAGTCAAAATGAGTTATGTGCATTCCTGAGAGCCACAATCGAGTCAATTGTGAGTGATATTCGAAATTGAGGATGTTCGTACCGGATATTTCAAGTTCTGCTAACGCTTGTAGTGGTGATCGAGTGTTGAAGTTAACCAGTGAATTAACTTCAAATGTCCTCAAAGTTCTTCCGCAATAATCTGCGATCATATTTTCAATATCGTTGTTAGGTCTTTCATCGAATTCCAGTTTTGTGATCAAATGGCCAAAGATACTGAGGAAACTTTGCACTCGATCCACTGTGACGGTATATGCAAGTTTATATAATTCGCTGTCGTATAAATTTAAATGACCAATTCGAATGGTTTTGTACTGTGACCGAAACAAGAGCTTCGCATTTTCCTGGAAACGGATGCAAGTTTCGGCTGCACTCAGGAAATCTAGCAGATTTTTCAATCGGTGAAAAATTGACTGAATGCAATCATCATTTAAAGCGTTTAGAAGATGTGTTGACGCATCTTGTGCCGGTGGAATTCCAACATTCATGACTAGAAATTTTAAATGAAAAATGAAAAAAAGTGTGATGATATTTCTAAATTTAAAGTAAGTAAAACTAAAGCGAACTATAGAATATCAAATCGAACCTTTTTACTCCTACTAAATAGTATTTTTGAGTTATTTCCAAAATGCGACAATTTGACTGATTTTTTTATGAAGAATAAACTGAAACTGCTTTATTTCGTTTAGCAAATAAAATTATCTCAGATCAATCTGTTATGCTCCAGATAGAACGAGAGTGTTTCGGTTTGAATGCCGAAAAATCGAATGAGGTGATGTTCCAAATGTGCAGCTATATGTAGGCATTGTAGAGCGAGGTATAACCAAATTGGGCGTAATCTATTCCAAAGAATTGAGTAAACCATATTCCACTGGTTATTCCTAATCTCATTAAATCCCATCCTTTTCTGTATTCTCAATCCATTCCAGGTATTTATTTCAACATTTGCAATGTTAATTTTTAGCAGGAATACGATCAACAATTATTCATAGTTTTAAATTAGTTGAACATTCTTCAGAAATGTAGGAATAAAATCTCACCCTTTTTCAAATTCAACGATCAAAAATCATGTCTAAGTCACGATGCCTTCTTTCATTAACTTACTGTCGACTGTCGAGACATTTTTTTCTTTGTTTCATCGTATCGATAAATTTCACGGTTCAATCGAAGAAATAAATCGTTTAGACATCCATGAACTTGCAAATTGCAATTACGTCGCACGATTATTGAACATATTATTCCTTCGAACGAAATCTGCGTGCAGATGAATGTGCACGTATATTTTCCATGGGTTTAATCCATTCTTCGAACTCAATAACAACGATAAACACAATACGGGGGCAATAAATGAAAATTCGTTTGAAAATTCGCGTTTTTTTAGTCAATCGATCGAGCCAGAAACTCCTACTACTGCTGAATAATCGGATCAATTTTTTGTGCACGCAACGTGAATAAATCTATGTAACTGCAGCATGCTAATGCATGGAAATAAATTGCTTTGCTGATAAAAAAAACTCTTTCCTGGAAATGCATTGCTCTTGTAAAAATTCAGGAGCAAAAAACGCATATAAATTAAACGAGAAAATGTATGGAGTGTGGTTTTAGCATGGGCATTTTGCGTTTATTGACCGATAAACATATCAATGGATTATTGAGTTATTTCTGTTTCGTTTCCATTGCTCGCCTATGAATCCCTTGTCGTTTATTTCGTTTGGAATCCATAGCATAAAATAGCATTGCAGAAAAAATTGGCTCTGAAGGGTGGATGACTGAAGGATAACATATATATTCGGGTTCAACGTAAAATGAGTGGCAAACAACTTTTTCTCTGCTTTCATGCATAAGCCGTCAGCAGAATATCAAAACTCTTTGCAGTTGACATGATATAATAAAAGATATTTGATTTGACATCGAAGTGACTGGGGCTAAAGAGGGTATAACTTGGTATTTTCTATTAGAAGTATGATAAAGTTTTTCAGGACTTTTCGTCGATATCGAACATTTTCTATTTTCCTTCTTATGTAAAGCTTGTCGAAATTTCGGCTTAAGCCAATTTCGAAATGGTAGAATAATAAAGAAAAAGTCATGGAGTGAAGCGACTTTTCTTCTTTCTATTTCTCAGCTCGTAATTCATACTATCCGCAATTTGCATGAATAAAGTTCTTCTAATCGTAAGCGTCAAGTGAGTCTTTTGCGAAATAGCGAAATAATTACCACTGTTTTATCGCTTTCAGAGCCGTGATTCGTCGAAGTCGAGTGTATGCAAAGAAGCAAAAAACCGGCGGTGGTACAGCGGAAATGCAAGCGTCAATGGTTCTCTTTTTATAAATCACTTCAACACTTGCGACGTTCGACCAACAACTTCCAGCTTTATTCAGCCAATAATACTAATGGGCTAAAGTGTTGTGATTTATTGCCGCAATTTCCCATGATTACGGTGGCATATTCCTCGCCCCATTATATTTGAACCGGTTTTTTTTTCATTCAATTTTACGTCGTTTCTAAAAAAATGGAAAAACGGAACGCAACGCGTCGGTTCTTTTAAAGATTAAATAATTCGTTAGCCATTCAACGCTTTCCTCCTACAATGAGTTGACAAGTATTATATAGTGCAGGAATGAAAGACGCAGCTGCCGCTGTTTTTTACAACATGTTCTACTGGCTTCAGACAAGTAAATCCACTCCGTTAAAATGAATGCGAACGATATGTTCGAGTAAGTCGGTGGCTCAACAATAATTGGAGCAAATATAATTGAAAATCAATTTTGCGGTAGATAACTATTTGCGTATTAGTTGGTGCGTGAAAGTAGTTCTTGTGACCACCAAATCACTTATGCAGCAATTACGGCTATTGTGGCCGAATCGTACAACTGTGCCGTTGTTGTTCGTTGAACGGAATTCATTCACTGAGCATACAATGAGTCGTAAAAACTACTTGACGTTCGAGTCGGGCAAACGCCAATTGATTGTCTTTTCAATTCCACGTTCGGTATGGGTTTTGTTTCCCCCATTCGAGTGATTGGTTGCATGGGTTTTTATTCGTTTAATTTCTCCATCGATTTCAATTGCCGTTTTTGCCAACTGATGACCATTGTAGCAAGGCTCTAACGAATGTTTTCTGTGCTGTGCTTCCCATTTCATTTCTATTTGCTTTGTTTTTGACTTTTTTTCCTCTGGTTTTGTTTTTTTAACTGATTGCAATTCCTTGTTGCACCGGTCTCGATCAAAATTCGTTTTCGACTGCATTCGTACAGAGGTATTTTGCACACTTGATGATTTTCGAGTTTGAAAGTGTGGTGCTGACGTGAAAGAGAGGGCAAAAAACAGATCATTTATTTATTTTTAATTCGATTGAAGTGCATAGCGCGTGTTGTATAATTCCATTCCAACGAATTTCAATTAATTACGGGCAGTTTTTTGTTGTTGTTGATGCGTTTTCATTCCTCCATTTTTTTAGGTGTTTTTCTTTTCCATTTGGTTTTCATTTTTATCGACTGTTTGTCACAGGTCGGGCCAATTCAATGGACGTTTCCACGAAAATATTTATTACATTATTCAATCAGTCCCGATGAAATTAAAATCTATCGACAGAAATAGAACGAGTCGCAGTATTAAATAGGTTTTATTGTTACGGTGGTTTCGTATTGGTTGGCAATCTATTAAAAAAAATCAATTCATTTCAATTTTTCAGTTCAAACGACATGAACATTTCATGCGAACCATTTGGTATTTCAATTTTGTGGGGCGCTTCAGGTAAAATGGAAAAAATAAACAAAAATAAATAAATTGAGCGAATTTCATTAGATTCACAATTCACAGAATTTTTTTCTGGGATTGTTTGAGCTTCATTCTTATTTTAATATTTAAAATGACTATAGTTTTTGGAGAACTCAATTGTTATCTCGAATCGAGATTTTTGATATGATGTCTTGATGAATGCAAGATTTGTTCAAAGAAATATTGTTTGTTTTATTGCAATATTGTCTTACGCTTTGACCCATTGATGTTAGACTCGGAATCATCTTAGCAATTTTATCCAGAAAATCAAACAAAGACTTCGAACTTAACAAAATCATCCACATTTGAATAAAATTTATGCATTTATTTGAATTGTACGCAAGAGTCTCAAGCGTCAGTCATATGGAAAGCGCTTTGAGCGAAATGCTTCACTGTCAACGGACAAAGGCAACGAGTGATTCGCTTGCGAGTATTCAATAGATCTCTGAATTTGGTAAAATGACACAATGAAAATCAACAAGAACCCCATAAGAAAACAGCAAACGCATAGCTAGCGCTCAGCTTCGCATCGCCTGAGTGAGTACTCAAAAATGAGTAAAAACGAAGAGGAAAATTTAAATTGAAATTTACTTTGACCATTCGAACAGAAACAGTGAACAAACTTCCTTGTTCTTCCGTCTACCGCTGAACGCAATTTTCCCGGCACAAACAAGGCACGGAAACTGCAGCCAACCGTACTGTTTTTTCTACTGTTGTAATGAAATTTGCTTTTTATTTTTGTGGTTTTACGCTTCCTTTACGTGTGCGAGGCTATCCATTTGGTGGATACAACTTTTTTGTGTGTGTTTGAATGTTTTGGGCATCAGCATTGGCCAAGAGAAAGAGAAAAAACAGAGTCAGTATTAAAAACACATACACACAGTGTACGCTCTCCAAACACAAAGCCATACATATCATTATTATGATAATATGAATTCTTGGACGACGTTCAGCAGTGATTTTTCCCTCGTCCTCTCTCTCTCTCTTCTTCTCTTTCGTTTGTCTTTCGAAAAGCAAACATTCACAAAATATTTTCTGTTTGCTCTGAAAATAATAAAATGTAAACAAAAATAAAATTCATTTCGAACAGATATCAAACACAATTCAGCTTATTATTTTTCCCTAATGCTTATGATGCCATTCATTATACTCGTTCCGTATGCATTTGACTCGGTTGATTTATTTTAAAAAAATTCGGTTTAAATTCAACATGAAACAACCAGCCCGGCGTTGAATATGCTGGGGGTGCCTTTCTTACGCATTAAATGGAGAAAAATGAACGTTCATATATGATTTATGGTTTATTGACACTGTAATCAATTTGTGAAAGGCAGATATAAAGTTATATTATTATCGATATAATGCCTAGTGGCTGCTGCTGATGTGCTGCCAGATAATTTTCTTTTTTGTTGCAAGAAATTGTTTTGGCCAATCAATTTTAAGCATCGTTTCTGTAACGATACTTTAAACGGACAAGGATTATGGGCTCAAATTACTGCTTGCAAAAATGTGTATTGCCGAAATGTATAAATCTTACCGGTGACTTCAGAAACACTTGAGCATCGTTACAAAATACGGAGAACGGCAGCCCCGAAAGCGAAACAATTTACGCGTATAACCGAAAATTGGCCCAAGTAATTGGCTCTTTTGAAATCATTCATGGTGCCAGAATGTAAAACGGATTTCTCACCTCCCCCACCGAGTCAAGTTTCACGCTTTCAACTCAACCCTGGATTTTTCAGACAAAAAAAAATTCCATTTCATGTGCACGGTTGATCTTGAGAGTTTCAAGCTTAATTAATACACAATATTTAGATTTTTCATAAAAACGATTATGGCCGAGTGAAAGTCCATTTCTCTCTGTTTACTTTGCCATTTACAAAAAAAGTCTGTTCATTGAAAAAAAAAAAAATCTTCAAGACAAAAATTAATCTTGTCACGTAATCTCAAGTACGTTTCCATGGGTCACTTGGCAGAGAAGCTCCTTAATTTTCGTGAAAAAGTTAAATTGATTTCGTAAACATTGCCACGGGCTACTGTAACCGCGAAGCTACACTGGTGCACGGGTAATTATTTATGTTATTTTGACTTTTCGCTATCTTTGGCCTTTCATTTATTCAATTGAAAAACTAAACAAAAGGTCTCATGAAACGAAACATCACGATGAATCGCGGTGAAAATGAGAACAGTCTGGATGAGTTGTCAAAGAATTTCGACCGCGGGGTGAAATGAAGCATTGTTAACAAGAATTGCGCGAAGTTCATATCTTGTTTTGTTTCCAATGGAACCAACGAAGAGACGACAATTCCACGACATATTCCAAGAATATTTTCCTTCACTTTCAACCATGAATTACTTACTGATGAATCAGGTGCTGTTTGTTAGATAAATAGCCTTGGCAGTTTCAAATATGCTGACTATAAGTTGTAAAAGGCCAGTGTTTGACATCATCCTTATTTTAAATTAAACGGTCAAAAGTGTCTGCATTGTGGCGAGTTTGGACATTGATTTATTTCCGTACCCAAACATTTTCAGAAGATTACTGATTGACAGAGGTTAATTCCGCATTTTGCATGTTTCCAAATCGAATACTCTTACTCCTACGTCGTATCTGCTAAATCTTTTTTACTTCTCTATTGTTTGGCATTGAGTTGGATTTCTCCGAATAAGTACCATTTTTACGGTAGCAATCCATTGTATGCGGCCAATTTGTTGAATTTTGATTTCAGAGCAAGATTCGCACAATGTTTTATATCGAGCATCCATCGGTGATCCGAGTGATTGCATCGGTTTGAATATATTGCTCGTAATTTAAATGCTGATATTACATTTCCAGCTTGGATGAGTGTGTTGTATCAACAGACACGTACACGTGCTGGGGCGTGGGAGGGGTGGATGGGAAATAATCGATGTTGCTTGTATTTGTCTAGATATTTTAAACCAAAAAGTAAAATCAATGCAGTCACTGTGATTGAAATCTACAGCTCGGATTGCTTTGCTGTGTTTAAGTAACGGAAAACCCCATCAAAATGTCGACAATGTGCACGGTTCAATTCATTCTGTTTATATTTTATAGATTTAGAATTTTGGGTTTGCTTTTTTTTGGTTTGTGCTAGTCGAAGAATGTAAAGTGGATTGGGAATTCAAAAGCAAATCTCATTACATTCGAAGACAATGCAAATTCAAATACTTTGATTCTATTCGTATATCATTCGATTCTGCTACCTATCTCTCTCTATATTTCTATTCTCTTGAGCGTTTGAATCGAACAATGAACGGATTACGTTTCGTAAATGTACAGGACGAAATTCTTTGTCGTAACAAAGCACTTTAATCAGTATATAAATTGAAAACCCGTTCTTATTCATACTCATTCCAGTCAGATAGTTTGAACCGGTAAAATAATTTGCTATTGTTATTTTTTGCTTATGTATGTGTTCAAATTGCGCACAGTCCCAGCCGAATGGAAACCTATACACCGCTGAGTATCCCATGAACTGCGATGTGAAAGAGCAAACGACCTATGAAATAACGCTCACGTACAACGAAACTAAATATCCGACCGAACAAATAAATAGTCGCAAAGCAAATATTTCATTTTCTCCCAACGAAATGCCGTAATTAAGTAGCTTTAATGGGAAAGTAGTAACATGCTCATAAAATATATGTGTTAGCGAAAAGGGATGGAGCGAATGGCAGCACATTGAGGATGTGTACAATGCCGCGATAGTTTGACTAAACAATTCCAAGTTTTAATTCCTTTCTGAATGCCAAGTGTGTATGCGGGAGCCGAATTCAGATGTCACATAATTTTCGAACAAAAAAACGAAAATGAATCAGTGTGCTTTAGTGGAGTGCGGCAAACGACGAAGGCACATGGAGCACATCGAATTCATTTCATTCTTTGAACAACAATGGAATAAAAGATAATAATGGATCCACATTGAGTTGGAAGTCCATTAGGAAATGACGAACAAAAGCTTGGGTGCCCCATCAGACACAAATGAATTATAGATTGAACCATGCTGAATGTTTTATAGTTGCAACAATAATTTAGTGAATATTTCGTACGATGTGACTTAGAGTGACTTTCGAACAGCTGCTGCATGCATTAAAACAGCCAAACTACTGGCACATGCCTGACGCTAAAAAGGCACAAGATACAGTTTCTTGTTTGGAGACAAAAAGAGAATTCTCTTTATCTCTAATCCGCCTGTATTTTCTCTTTCGCAATCATTAATCACACATTCTTAGTCGAATCTCCTGGAGCTACAGCGAAAAGTTGTGTATGTGCTTGTCTGTTGCAAACATGTCACTTGCATGCGAATTGCATTCGTCTTTCTACTATGCACATAGTTTGATGCATTTTGCTTAAAGCGTCACAGTTTGCATTAAATATTTTATCACACGCGCTTCGAATAAAATGCAGTGCAATCACAATTGGAACTGTTTCAAAATGTTTTCCTGGCTTGGTCGGTGATGTTCTTATACTAGGTAGCTAAACAGTTTCACTCGATCCGATTTTACCAAAATTAGATTTGGATTATTCGAGATTTTCGCCATATATTTGTGAAATGTGATACTTTTTGCGACAGAAAATATTCTGCATAAATTTCGACAACCAAAGGCAGCTCAAACATTTGATATAAGTTTTAGTTGATAGTTGCAAAATTCGAATTAAAGTCTGAAACTCGATATCAGCAGCTGTCAAAATTCCAGTTTCTAAAATGCTTTTTATAACGCATGCATTGCAGCCAAATTGTTGCTGCGGGTTTTCTAACGCGTCAACATCATCGATCCTGGAATTTTGAATTATATCCGAAAATTCCGTGATAGCAAATGAGGGAGAGAAAAAAAATTATTTCCTCGCCATGCACTACGAATGGGAAAAAACTAATGAAAATCATGCCAAGAATAATTTTCGCCCGTCATCAATTTCTCTCCAGGATCAATATGTAGTCAATAAATTAGAGTGTTATTCGAGGTTGATGTACCTGTGTTGAGTTATGACGCTTTGCTCGCAAATATTCCACGAATTTTGCTGGGTACATAAATCTTTGCGGGAGTTGCATCATTTTTCGTCGATTCCGCTTTGGTTCGTTGAGCTCGGCTTTATCCACTTTCATACGTGGTACGTATATATCATCGACAACATGTTTGTCGAATGAACATGGGACGGTCTGCAGCAGGTGATTTTTTTTCTTCCTTCAAATTTCGTATCCACACTTCACAGACCGAGAGTGAGAAACGAGAAAAAGAAACAAATCAACAAAAATTTCAACTCACGAAAATATTAGCGTGAGTTTTAATTCTATGCTGCTGCTGCTGCTGCTGCTGCTGCTGCTGCTGCTGCTGCTGCTGTTGCTACCGCGTTATATTCAAATGACCATAAAAGTTTTATCACCGCTGAAAACGACACAAAAAAGCACGCAAACCATCATGAAATATTCGATCATTAATTTTATTTCCATATCATTGCACGAGCTCATGGCGCGTTCATTTGCATTTCGAGCATTAAACAACTTCGAAAAACACACCGGCAACAGAAGCAACAGCACCACCACCAAAAATCGAATCGCCGTGAAAAGCATGAAAAAAAAACAAACAATGGAATAAATGAGCTGGGGACGAATCAGCTTATAAAATACGTAATTAATGTTTTTTTGTGTGAATAATGGCGCACACACACAATCAATGGGGTCAGTGAATGGGGAGCATTCGAGATTGTAGAGTCGATTTTCAATCCAGAGGTAGAATTTCGATGACCACCAGTTTACAGGGTTTTAGATGAAAATATATAGGTAGGTTCTATGTTTTAATACTTTTTTCTACACCAGAACGGGGTTTCATAAACAAACAATGAAATGAAGCCGAAAGCGGTTTACATGGGTTACATAAAAAGGTCGATGACACTTTGTTTTGCGTCAGCCATCCCGAAAATAACGTTTAAAATTTATATTCCGACCGGAAAGTCATTTTTAGTAGGATAATAAAGTATTTTGTACGACATAAAGTTTGACTTGACGTTTAGCGACAGAGATTACGTGAATTGCGTGCAGTGTTTTTTGTATGGAAAATATGGATAAGTTAAGCAAAACAAGGCGCACCATACCACGAAATATGAAAACATGTTAAAACTTTGCTCCAAATTTTATTCTGTTCCAATTTTCATTGGACCGGCACTTGGCTCATAACGACCAAATGAAAAAGTTCGCGGAATATAAAACGCATTATATTCAATTAGAGCGAGCTCTTGTAATGGCAAACAAATACACAAACGTATTATGAGAATGTAAACAAGAAAATAACTTCTGTTGAGTGGCTTTCAGGAAAGTCAATCGCAGCATAATGAAACATTCCAAAAGTAAAAATATTGTAAAATGGGTTTTTCGCTCAAATCCAAACGAACACGATGTGTGCATTGAACATAAAGTACCTCTCAATGTCGGATAAACCTTTTCCATACTCGAGCATTCTCCAATTCGGATAAACATTTTTGCTCCGAATTATCGAAAGTATTCAAAAAATGTACCGACTACCAACGAGCTAAATTCAAATATTCTGCTCTTGAGCCACTTTTTCATATGCGCTCATGCTGAAGGCTTTAAATTTCCTACATGCTACACAATAACTGTTATGATATTGTGTTGATGGGAATAAAAGGTGGATTACAGATACGTTCCTAGAAGAATAATCATAATATTACGTTCCTGTTGAACGCAGATTCACAACGCGTTTTTAAGAAAACATCATTCATTCTGCCAGTAATATATCTGTAATCCAACTTTTACTCTTAACTCCACAATTAAATATATTCATAACATTTGTGCGAGCATGGTGGGAACTTTATCCGCGAACGCATTGCAATAAGCAAATCGGATGATTTTCAAAATGCTTTGAAAAATATTATATGATACATGTATTTACATTAATGGTTGAGATTTTAGCTACTCAAGTAATCTGATTAAAGCATGTAAACAATTCGTAAAATGTTGAATTTGAAGTCGACCCAGTTTCAATTTCAGTTCAATTACATATTTAACTCATTCGGCGAAAATCTCGTATGTTTTGATCCCAATCATGATGTGCCTTATTTCATCAGAGCAGTTGTACAAATAGCAAAAATAAACATCAGCGAATACGTGCCTATAGGCTATACAGGTGTGATTCTCAGGCTTTGGATGGATTTCTGAGAAAAAGCTCGTTCTTGTTTGAATTCATTACTTTTTAATTAAAGAATAAAATTTGATTTCAATTCAAAGACAAAATAATAAATATTTGGTGTTTTTGCAGCACTTTTTCTAGAAAGAGAGAATACAGCTGTATTACCTAGGTAATTACCACTCATTATTTATGAACCTTTCCAAACTCGTCCAGAGAATATATTTCGTACGGTTTTTATGTTCTTTGAAAAGATCGTCGGAATAAAAACAGTTCCTTTAGATTATTCCGACAAATATTATTTCAGGAAAAACGACATGTTTTTAGGGAGGTTGTTTATAATAATCACGCTTGAAATGCGTCGCTCTTCCTTGCTTCGTAACAAACACCCCATTTTTTTCTTCGGCCAAGATGAGGAAAAGCTAAGAAAGAAGTAGATAAAAAAGAAATCCAACATTTAATGGGAATTAATTGATGTGCATAAATATTTTTCTGACATTTAATGAGCGTATTTCGTTGATAACAGCGACCGTTAAAAAGTTTTTCGTGAATTCAAAAAATGAAGCCAAACAAAAATTAATCCAATAAATTATTAAATTTAGACGGAAAAGTTTCCGACCAAGTCTAATGTGCGTTCGTAAATGAAAAAAAGTCGGATTAAGTTTGGTACCAGTGACTTCATAGCATGCTATGGTGCACCACTCTTCAAAACTAGATCCATGATTTGTTATAAAAATAAGTATTTTGCCTTTCATTTCTGGCGATGATTGTATTTCCTTGCCAAAATATAAACAAACCATTTTTGCAGCATTGAGCTTAGATTATGAAAATATTTGTCGGAAAATTTAATTAGAGCAATGGAAAGAAAATGTAGAAAAAACAGCAAAAACACGTTACAGTGAAGAGCATTCTGTTGACTTTATTCTTGAATAAAAAGCAAAACTGTAAAGTATCGTGTGAATGTGTTCACTTTTCGATGTTTCATGCTTTTGCTGTGCGGCGATTTTTCGTACGAATTTTTTTCTATGAAGCAACCATCATATATCGTGAAGATTACGGCTTATATTCTTATGGAATTGTATGTTTTGTCACTACGGGCTGCACTGAGTTTGCAAAGCACAACAAAGTATAAATTAAATGGGAGCATCGCAAGGAAAAAAGAAATAAAATGAAAAAACGAAAACAAAAGCTGTTCATTATCCAGTGCGTTGATTCGTTTATGAATAAGATAGTGGATTTAACATGCAAGTGTTATAACAATGCGGCTACAATTTATGTAAATGTTGAGAGAGAGGAAAAGTGGCGCATATCATGTAAACATTTTACCTCCCTGTCGACCATCGTACTCGTTTTTTTTTCTCGTTCTGTATATTTTCCACTTCGATAACGAAGAAGTTGGATCAACACATTGTTATTCTAAGCATCGACATTGTTGGCGATTACTTGATGTGGAAAATGTTCGCCCAGTAAATTGATGCGAGTGGCTTGAAAGTGATTCTACGAACGATTAAATTCACATCAAGTACCATCGTCAGTTTATATCGGTTTGCGTGTAAATCTTGTAGAAAGTGCGGAAAATCGACTTCGGCCCGTACACTTTGGAAAATTAATTTCGAATATATTTAGTTTGTTGCTGGACCATATAAAAACTATTTTCGTTTTAAAGTTTACAAGCAACACGCGTTGTCTGCAAAGGGACGACACGTTTTGACGAAGTCTAACGCGAACTCATGAACTATCGAAAAGTCAATACAAAATGATACGAGAGTTCGTGGCGCTGTGGGCGCTCAAATGATGTTTGTACTGAAGTGTCGTCAGCTTGGTTGTCTGCCGCTTTTCGATGTAAATGAGAGAGCTGGATAAACCGGCATCGTGCTTTGTTAGACACGAAATATACCGTGGTAAAAGTGCAGTACAGCTTAAGATTAAAATTGCAACAGTATAGTTAGTATCGAAGTGCGAAAATTGAAAGCGGACAGTGGATAAATATTTGTAAAAATGGGCTTTGCTTCCATTGTTTTCACGGAGAAAATACCTATGGTTTGTATATAGGGATTAAGCTTCATGCCAATTAATGTAAATAATATCCTCTCGAAAATTGAAATTGCCGAAAAATAAACAATTTGGATATTCCTGTTTACAAAAGCGAAATAAGCTGAGCGAGGCTAAACGAGTCGAACGTACGTGAAATGAATTCCGTTTTGAATTTACAAAGTCGAATATAAGCAATCACAATGTGTATGTTCTTTCTTCCGCAAATGTCTAAAGCCATATCGCTTTAACCGTTCGTTTTTTTTTCTCACATTTTTCGTAACGGAAAGAAAAAAATACAATTTTTGTTGGTTTACATTACACTTGATTCGCATAGAAAAATCTGGTTGGTTCTTTTTTGCATGGTAATGCCATGCATCTGCTTTTGAAAATCGGGGCAAAGAGAAGCGGCATGATTGCGCACTTATCCAGGAATGTTATTATCGCACATGAATAACCTGCGTTGAATTTTGATGCAATTACAAGCGAATACAGGCAAATGCACATGAGCACCGAAAGAAAGAACTGGGAGAGAAAAAAGTAAACCCAAGCCCGAATACAAACCGGAGTTTGAAACAGTGAGAAAATAATAGTTTGTGTGATTGCTTGAAAAACATTATGTAAATGAGTGTTCGGGTTCAGCGTTGCTCCATGCAAATAGAATGGTGCAACGACAACGAGCAAAGAAAAAGCTTAAGCCCAACAATGCAAAGAGGAAAACTTTCAAGCACCTCGAAATGCATTTATTTGCCAATGAAGTTTCGGGATGATAGTGCAGTTTGTCTGTGTCAATGTGTCGCAGTGTAATAAACACGTTTATTATGGAAATTAAAATTACATATTCGAATCTGGCTTTTCTGGGCGACACGACACACACGGAATACATGCCACAACCATGGAAAATCCAGTCGAAAGACAAGAAAAATGACAGAAAAATTACACACAATTTTACACACAGCGTAGCATTCCATCTTTCCACAGCCGAGAAAAAAAAGAAAATTTGCCACACATGGTGGTGTGGTTCGTGTTTGGAGGAGAACCGTGGGCGCAATTATCAATGACATTAAAGCGGAATTAAACGGGATGTCAGTGTGCTGTTGAATAATCCAAAAGATTTAAATTTATTATCTTGATACGAACGCCCATGTGCTTGTGCATAGCTCCACGTTCATGTTTACATTCGTTTCGTACGTTGATATTGTTTTCGCATCGTATTTCTCTTCCTCGTTGATTCACACAAAACGCAATCACGTACAACATGCGATGCACGATTCCATTCACACTCAGAATAATAAAATCGTTTGGCGTGATGTTTCTTTGTACATTTTTGCACTGTTGCCACAAGCATTTTTACGGACAAATACCATTTATTTGCATGCAATGCAATAAGGCTTCGATTGCTACATGATTTTATCTCAAACGAAATGAACGAGAAAAAAGGTGAACGCACAAAATAACAACAACAAGCAATTGTACCCAAAAAGTTTGCGATTCCTTTCATTTTATGATGCCATTTTACAGAATGGGCTTTGAAAATGTGTTAAAAAATCGCAGCGCTTGCTGTGTGCGTGTGAGTTTAATTTGGTGAATCATTTTAGGGACGAAAATTAATGAGTTGGCATCCAGCACACATCGATTCAGCTGTCTAGAACACCAATAATGACATTCAAAATTGTTCGGATTAATTTAGAACTGAACAGACAAAGCAAAGCGAAAAAAAAGTCCTTTGATGTCCCCAATATCTGGATAACCAAATGTTTGACTATGCGAAAATCCTTTCCGGATTCGGTTTACAATTGTTTTGCTGAGCACGGGTCGGATGCGACGTTGACAATGTCGGCATATGGGGGATATCATTCTAAAAATCGATATAAATGGGCACAAGTTGAGACAATTTCGGAAAATGTACAAAAATAAGAGCCAAATGTTATAAAAATTTATGGATTTTATTATTATATTTTCCTTCGGAAGACCGGAACATGGAAGAGCTTTTAAATGCTTAGTTAAAGTACAACAAATCGTCTTACTTACTTATGGATCATTTAAAATCAAAACCGTATATAATAAGCGACAGCAAGATTGCATTTGTCGGAAGAGAGACAGAAAAAATGTGCCCCATAAAAATGGCTCACTTACTTCATCCACGAGACGATATTTGTGCCTTGATTGTATCGAAATATGGTACACGTCGGCACATTCGAAATATTGAAGCGGATGTTTTCATTGACGACACACACATACACAACATAATGTGAGCATGAAGCAAATGCTGGTTCGTGTTTATGTTGGCAATATTATGGGCCAAGCCAAATGCTATTTTGACAAACTTGGTTACCGTATAAAAATAAATTGTGGATAATATTACACCAAACATTTCATTTGTGTTCAATGACTGGATTCAGTCAATGTGAAATGTCCAGGAAAACCATGTTTCTACATCTTAAGCGCTTTATAACTACCAAGCCAGCGTGTATACAATGTGGTCGGCACCAAATTTCAGATTCACAAAGTACAAGGCGATTGTATCGCTCTTAGTGTCGAAAGCATTAAGCATTAAAACCACTGTGCGGCTGGTTTGCTCTGATGGGAATATTGAACCACTGGTGCTTTCTGGAAAAAGTATCGGTTTCACGATTAACCACTGTTAAGAGTGTGCATGTCTGCCCACTTAGGGGACTATAAAATGTTGCAAAATATTTTCTTTCTCTCAATAACTCTCACACACACACACACGCCCACACTTTGATGGTGTACACAACACCATCGAACGGATCATCGTTGCTAATGGCCCTAAAAAAACGAATCAGCAATGCTTGCATTTAAGATCGTTGTGAAAATCGATATCAAACAAACTTTATCAACTTTTTAATGAGCAAAATAATAACAACGAGCGGAAAACAAAACAAAGCCACCAAAGGCGGAACCAGCTTTTTTCGGTCAGTCAATATATACACAGAAACTTTGATGTTTTTGAAGAGAAAAACTTGGTAAAGAAAAACTTCTTTGAATAAATGATGACAAACTCTTGCAACCGAATGCCTCTTTTCAACACATTTCGCCCCTTCTATCACTTTATTGGGGTCAATGGACACGAGAGGAAAATAAATACATGTACCAATGGAAAATACATATTTTGCTTTCGAGTCTTGTTTGTTATCGAACATTGAAATGAATAGGCAATAAAAAGAGCATAGACCTAACATAGGAAAAGTACATGAAATATATTCGAAATAAATATTTTACACACTGGCCAAAACGAATGCTAGTCCGGTCGTTTTGCTTATGCAATGTGACAAAGTCAAGCTTATCGAATTGCAACATTCAACAACGGAGTTATTTCACAAAGAACTCTCACATTCAACCGATTCGAAATATGCCCAATTCATTCAAAGATTTTGTATCTTGAAATTGACCAAACTTTTTTGTGAATTTAATTTTACTTTGAAGTTGCAATTTGAACTGCGGTTTTATTATCTACAGAACGTTCAAGTTCTTATCGTGGTTTCGGGTGAAACTTTTGACATTTTGCCTTCAGGGATATGGGCGTATGCAATAAAGACGTCAAAGACCAAAAATCCGAGCCTAATGTTGAAGCCTATTTTTGCTTTGAGTTGGCATCTAACCATTAGATTAACTCTTTACCAAAAAATCCGCGTCAACAACTTCTATGAAAACCGCAAATTTTAATAAAATTCAGCTTCGAATGTTATTTGCCACGGACACCATTGGGCTATTTCGAATAGGCTGTCTTGCTAAAATGTTCACAGTCCCAGTATTCGAAATTGTAATCGAAATGTCACTGCTACATTCAAAACTTCGGTATCAAATACACAAACGATACACATTCTTCTGTGGGTGTCTCTTTTGTCCTTAGCAAACAGAATTTTGTGTATCTTGTGATTGTTTAATATATTTTCTGTGTGTGAAAACCACATCAATTCGGGGCTATGACGTTTTTTGTTATGCAAATTTTAGATTCCATGCTATCTCCGTTGCGTGACAGTCGAGTCGATTGGATTTTGGGAACGGTTGGTTGGTTGGCGTAAACAATGACGCTTTAAATCCTGTCACCGAAAAAAAAACATAGTCAACATAGTCTTATCTATTGTGAAAACACCCACAAGCTAAAAAGAATATTGGCAAGCATTGGGCGAAAATGTACATTCACGCCAATTTAAATATAGAATTTGGAATCGATTTTCCATGACCGAAAATAATTCCCGACGCGTTAAAATGGTTCGTATTTAGAATTTATATATTATTTTCAAGATGCAGACACAGCAATTATAGTCGATGGTTTGAAAGGTGCGGCCCATCTCGATTGAATTGCCCACGGCAGTTATTAAGCCATCCAATTATAACGATGTGTACGACAATCGTTTACAAACGATTTGACAATTGGGTTAGTGTTTTGCAAATATTCCAAGTGTGAAGATGCGATTAATCATAAATCGGATTAAAATTGGAGCAATTTTCATTTCGTTTTCCATTGTTATGCATTCAACGATACAAATGGAGACGCAACGTATGAAATCGCCTGTGTGTATTTCTAATCTGGATATTGTCTCGAGGGAATTGACGTATGTCGCATTCATGGATCATTTCATCGGGCTAATGTGTATGCAACCGGCGATCAGAATATAACAGGACACATAACAAGGCGACGGGTTTGAATGAGGTGTCTGTCCATGTCCACACAAAAAAAATCAGCCATAGCAAAAAACAGAAGAAAAATCGATGCTCATGAATTATGTAGCACAAAATATGAAGCGAGAACGTTTATAATGGCACAACGCAACAACACACACACACACACACACACTCATAATATATACAGTCATGGACAAAATTGAGCGTACGCCTATAAATTTTGTGTTTTATTTTTTCCAGTAACTTTTCATCTCAAATGTAATATATCAATGGGAAGTACATAAAAAATCAATAATATTGGCAATTTTGAACATCTAAATTGGCCGGCCAATAGGCGGCTTATGGCTCTCGGTAAAAATGGCCAAAAATTCAACTTTTTCTCCAGCCTTTCGATTTGAAAAGTTTAAATGCAGTTTTGAAGGCCTTCAGGAGCAGATACTTTTAAACGCTGAAAACTTTCGGATCGCCTTCAATTTTGGCAAGTTATGGCCGTTGGAAAACCCAAAAAAATTTTGACGAAAATTTTCGTACGCCTATAACTTGGTTAAATTGTAACCGATTTCTATGTTTTATACTATTAAAATTATCTTCATTAAATGGGCTTTCCAACGACATATGACATTTCGCAATCAAACGCTTGGTTTAATTTTTCGAAAAAAATCGGCCATTTTTGCAACGGCCATAACTTGGCCAAATTGAAACCAATCAGAAAGTTTTCAGCGTTTAAAAGCATCTGCTCTTGAAGGCTTTCGAAACTGCATTTAAACTTTTTAAATCGAACGGCTGGGGAAAAAGTTGAATTTTTGGCCGTTTTTACCGAGGGCCATAAGCCGCCTATTGGCCGGCCAATTTTGATGTTCAAAATTGCCAATGTTATTCATTTTTCGTGTACTTCCCATTGATATATTACATTTGAGATGAAAAGTTATTGGAAAAAATAAAACACAAATTTATAGGCGTACGCTCAATTTTGTCCATGACTGTATATATATAAATTGTCCAGTGGTGATAGTTGTGCCTGTGACGCAATTCTCAACGAGACACAGATAACAATTTATATACATTAGCACTGATGAGAGAGGATTGTTTGCGTTGGTCGACCATTAGATGTGGAATAAATTGTACTGGCATTGGAACAACGCACCAGAGAGACGATATTTCATTTAAATAGAATTAATGGTATTGTATTTCATGGCTCGTTAAACTGTCTTTTGTTTTGACGAACGTCCAACGTGTATTACTATTCTGGTGCAAACGACGACTTGAAAGACCTAAGCAAAATGAAAATGGCTCACGAATGACTTGATGCAATAATAATTTGTCAACGGAAATTCCAAAATTGGACACCATTGATGCTTTATTTCCACATTCTTCTTCGATTTAAATTCGCTCCAAGTCTGTCTAAGTATGGAAATAAATTGTGAATGATTTAAATCAACCGTTTTTATTGGCAAGAAAACACACTTTGAATACATATATGTATCGATCTGAATTGATCCAGTCAAAAATTCGAATAAAAGCCAGTTTTATCATTGATAACAAAAAATGAAAATCATGCGATTTTTTTGTATGTCAATGCTTCACCATTCCACTTGTTGTTCTCCAAATGTATGTGTTGAACGTTGCATACAAAAGGCATTTTATGTATGCCGAATTAGATTCACTCCTTCGTCGACTGGTGCATTGGTAACCCATTACACAGGCCATTTCATGTAAATGGACACTCAATAAAAACCGAACCAAACCCAAAATTCAATGACGGTTTTCTTTTGGGTTCACTGAATATTTTCACAGGAAATGAAACTAATCGGAAAACGAAGCACACCGATATCATTCGCTCAAGTGAAGCTCAAAATCGTCGCCAGATTTTCGGTTTTATTGGATTGGCTCAAACCTTTTCCTCGTCGAATTTGACTGCCGGGTCAATGAAGATTACATTTAAATGAGAATGAAAACACATAACACATTTTTATGCACGTTTACGTCGTCAATCGATGGGAGTCGAAGGATCGCAACAACATTGAGGTAATATGCAACTGGTAACAATCGAAGGAGGGAGGGAAAGAGGAAGAAATGACAAAATCTTGTCAAACATTAAGTGAAATCAGTAAACATGTCGAACAATTGAAATGGCTTTCATTGTACCTCCGATTGAATGGAGCGGCGGTTTGATTCACGCATTTTCCTTTTTTTCCCTTTTTTATTGGGTTCGCACATGACTTTAACATTGAACACCATGCCTAACATTTTCTATCAACCGTGTGCTTCTTTTTCCATTCTCATTTTATCGAAATTGATTTTCTTTTCTATTTCCATTCATTTTTACGTTACGTGGATGCTCATGACGGGCACGTACTGACTTCAGTCGACCTGCTTCACTTTCGTTCAACTACATTGTAGATAAACGATGACGGCGCCAACAAACGATGAAAGCACAACGAATGTAATAAAATGATGCCCTTATCTTGTTTTTGTTCTTCGTTGCTGGTCTTTTTTTCCTCTTTTTCTCTATCTCTCCTGCTCAGTTGATGTACTTTAGTTTTCTTGTGCAGCTTGTTGTTTTTCGCATCACTTTTTAATATCGTGTACACAATATTTTTTAAATGTTATTCATTGCTTTCCCAATTTGTATTTTTATGATGCATAACGCAAAAAAGAGCTTCCGTTCATTTGCAGTTAATAGAAAAGAATGTTTGTGAACATGAGTGAAATGCGAGAGAGAGAGAGAGAGGGAGAAAAAAAGCTGAACACGAAAAGATTTCGTTCGTTAAAGATTGTCGTTCGTTCATAAAAGGAACAAAAAACGACCGAAAACAACGTTGAATCGAATGAAGCAGAGAAGAAAAATTTAATTTTTGAGCAAACAGCGAAAAATTTTATTGACAACTTTAAATTGAATTTGCTTTGCTCTTTTTTTTCGTTGAACGTTTCCAACATTATGACATGAACTTGTGAGGAATGTTCTGTTCGAAACTAGAAAAAGGGAAATCTTGTCAAGTATGCAACGAAAAAAAAAATACCTCTGACTCATCTGGAACGGTTCACCGAGGATATCCTCAATTTATCACAACAGTCTCAGTTTGTCGGTGTGGCTTATTTTTAAATGAAATTTCGTGCTATTCCAACGCAATGAAAAGTGCACTTGCTACAAAATTGCATACTTCAATCATCATTTTTTCTCGCAAAATTAACAGACACTAATGTATTTCGCTAAATTTATCTTCTTTTAGCCGCGTCACAATTTTGCGATACGACGATACTACATTTGAAAATTCCATGAGACATCAAACACTGTCTTCGTTCGTTGTCCAGCTTATCGCATAGTTTAATACACTTTTTTTTGTGTGTTGCATCCATAAAATAGTTTATTGCATTCATTTGTTTATCTGTTCTGCGGGGAGTTGGAGTATTGCGAACGATAAAATGGCAACGCTTTGCAATGTGCATCTATTTCATATCAGTTGTCTAATGGCATGAAACGTGGACTCATAAAATGCGCGAGTACAGAAAAAAGTTATCAGTCGCGTCGTCGGACGTTATTATTTCCCAACGCGTCCGATTTATGGAGTATTGTGCGGTTCAGACAATAACAAAAAATTTGGGCAAAAAAAATTGCCAAAAAAATATATATTCACTGTACCATGGTTTGAAATTCAACAATGGCCGGGCATTATATTGCAAACCGAAAAGATCATTAAACCAATGCTATTTCATCATCGCCGCTACGGTGGCATTAAATGAAATTATTTCGCATTTGGCCAGTGAACGCCCGCCGGAGTGCAAACAAAAGCGTGCATTTTAAATAGCACTGCGGATAACCATGATACCTCAGCTTTTTTTTCGGTCAGTCATTCCCCGGATGATAGGCGCCTTTGTTACCAAAACTGGTTGCCATACAAAATTCCAAGCCAGGAAATGAGCAAAAAGTGTTTTTTTTTTGTTTGTTTGAAAGAGTTACCAACAACATCAATTACATCATTCTTGCCAAAGAAATTAATTACGCGTTTTCAATGGAGATTTATTATTCCGTCAGCAGAAACGCACTGTACGTACATTCTAGTAGTTTTGCTTAGCAGTAGTGGTATCTTGTTCCATGTTTGCATGCAGAACCATCGTGTCTAAAATGTTCGCTCTAGCGCCTGCGCATGCTGTTCCATACGCTGTGCGGGGACCTGATGTTCATTAGTTAGAATTAATTTGGCTGAAATTGAATTTTGAAACGCATTTCGAGACAAGTAATTGAAATTGGTAAACATCATTATATAGTGCAACGCGCAACTGATACACTGGTTTCAGATACAATATGTGCGTCGCGACACACTATTACGCCGACAAAATAGAGTGCGGATTTAACGAAGTGGCTTGAGCTTGGCCGTGCAAGCACAATGATAGCTGATGGTTGTACACAATTCTGGATCATTTTTAATGAAACGCCATGGTATACTCTAAGCGCCGGAATAATTTTCATCGGTTTCCGCAAATCGGCCCGTAAAAATTCGCATGTCATAGTTAAAATTGCGTTTGTTGGCATGGTTATCGAAACGGATGCACCAGATGACACGACATGACACGATGAGCTCAACAATTTCATTAATAATGAAATAATTTTGCATTTATAGCCGTACTATTGATGTACTCTAAATGCAGAACACGCATTTCAATGCAATATCCAATGGCTGTTGTGCTGCGTCGAAAACTTCTTTGATGTATTGATAGATGATTATCATCATCATCATCGGAATGTTTTGCATAGATGTACGCTTACAAAGAACGAACCAATCGAACCGGCCAGGACAGCATCGAACATTGTGATCCATTGTATTTTGTGACCGACAAACGATGTACAAATGTTTTATTATTTAATGCGATACATTCAAAATGGATAACATTTTGACCGACAACATTCAGTTCAATTAATGCGTTCAGACCGAGCAAGTTTTTGCAATGAAAATGTATAAAATGCCCTGCAATTTAATAATGCATTTCCATTTTTTTGTCGTTGATGTTGTCTGTTTAAGCCAGCTTCGCATTTCAATTTATTTTCACTCATGCACACCAACATTGTGTGCTTTAAGAGGATTGTAATGAATTTTGCACAGCTTCCGATGTGTGGCACCATTAAAATTGCGCGTGTGTGCGTGAGAGAGGGTGCGAGAAAAGTGGGTATTTTACAATTAAAAACAATTCATGGATTAAATGATTGTATGTTTGAGTGCACAACTGCACAATGCACATTCGCAGCTTCAAGACGTATTAAAGCGAAACATATTTTGATAATGCCAAATCCCTGATTCCCGGCTGATAAAAATGCACACCGAATAAAAATCGCATTAAATTACACCGCAAATATGCGAACGCGTGTGCTTACGCTCACTATTTTCTCTCTTCGTTTGTCTCTCTCTCTTTTTTGCTGGTTACAATATGAACATGCGAAACAACACTATTAATTATTCATGTATTTGCTGTGAATTATTTAATGTGTTTGTCCCGAAATGACTTTCATCTCCGACGCGTTCATTTATTTTCCCATGTTCATTCTAAATGAGCCCTTTGCGTCGAACGAATTTTAATTAAAATCATTCGAAATGAGCCCGCGCACAGCGTTCAGTTCGCATGCAGCAATTTGCGAAACACCAAATTCGCGGTAAAGGCAAAACCAATTCGATGCAAACAATCGCAATTATTAAAATGGAAATATCACCAAAAACCCGAATGACAAATTAACATCGTATTAAAAACGCCACGCAAAAAGCTCTCGAACGAGTGTCATGTTGCGAATGGATTCGTTGCTGTGGCTTACGCTGAATCGCGATTGTGGTGATCAAAAAGCGTAGTTATTGGAAAGAAAGTTCCCCGTAAATCGTATTCATGTTTATTGCTATCGGTTATTTGAACTTAAATGAACCAACGCATGAATTAATTTCGTGTGCATATTGAAATTCAAGAGAATGCCAAACCCAATGACAAAGTGTCTTGGTAAATATTATTTTTCCGTTTGAAGTCAGCATGTTCATTCAATGTGATATCACATTTCTCAGCAGCTGTTTCTTCTCTCTTTTTTTCAGCTGAAAGGTAAAACACATCGCATCCATTTCATCGATGTGTGGTGGGTGCGTTACGCCACAGAAATATTGCGTCGGAGTCTAGATAAATTTGATGAATATATAAAAAATCATGAGACAAGAGAAATCATCAGAAATGGAAATTAATTAGATTCTTGCCGTTATACACTAATCATATTCCAGGGCCGACGATTGAGAAGCATGCGACTAATGGACGGCATTCATATAATGGGAAATAAAATTTATTACGCCGTATATGAATAAGTGACGGTTATGGTAAAACATTCGCATCCTGCTCCAGTTCGTCTGCAACATGGATATAATTTATTATATATTATTTCGTTGCTTATTTTCCGGCGGCACACACACTCGGTGTGCGGAAGTATTACATGTTAACGTACAGATGCGAAGTCCCCAATGAATAATAAATTTTCGTGTATACAGACGAGCAAACAGCCTCTCTATCTGCGTAGACTCGACAAGTGAAACACGCGATTATCGAATTCGAAGCTCGAATATTGACATTGGCAGTGTTGAGTTGTTGCTCAATTCCATCCCAGCAAGAACCTCTTCGAAATGCCAAACAGAGGATACATCAGCGATGGAACTACAGCGTTATCAGACGACTACTGTGCAAAGCTTCTTTTTTTGCTTGTTCAAACGATTTATTCTACTTCATGAATTTGCTTAGCATATTTTTCAGCTAGTCTGACTCCAACAAAGAAAAAAAACCGCCGAATCCTCTACAACGCGAACAAAGAGATAAACAAACGATGTTTTGTACCTAGAGAGACCTCACCTCAATGTGTATCAGAACGAATTTTATCAGAAGCATAGAGCGAGAGTCATTTGAATGTGAAAAACGTTGTGAATTACTATGTTCGAGAATAATTTATGAGCTTCCCTAGAATACCTTTTTCGATTCGGTCGCGTTTTTTTTCACGTCGCTGATGTTCTCTTTCAGGCTCATTGCCTGCCTTTTCTTTGTATATACTGTAGTCATTGTCAATCTTCAGCATCGACTTGGCACACAATCCAAATATCAATCGACCCACATTGCATTACAGTCGAAGTTGTAGACAAAGAGGAATTCTTCTTATTATGATAAAAAAGAATGCGCTAAAAGATAGAGAATAACAAATGAACGGGAAGATCCCCCTCAACGTGGAGTTGACAACAAAGTAATTGTGATTTCACATAAATTTGGATGAATGTTGTTGAAAGCAAATTCAATTCAGCAACAAAATGTTAGCAAATATTTTAATGGTAGCTAAAATTACTAATAACCTTTTGTTTGCCATTTAAATAGAGAACATTGTTGGGCAATTAATGTGGAAAATGGGGATAAGTTGGTTCTTGCGTTTAAAACATGGAACTGCCCTAAATTCTGCATCATTTCGTATGTTTAAAAAGAAAAACTAAACAAATAATCAATCAATCATTCAGTTTTAAGATCACAACATACGTACATGACATTATGCGTCCATTGAATGGAAAAATTAGGTGAAGAATGTTATTGGGATTTTTTCCTGTTTTCAACACCATTATAAATCAATAAAAATAAAAAAAAATAAAATAAAAATCACTTCCATTCGATGTGTCGTGACGAAAGTGAAGACAAAACCATTCGGAAGAACATACATGTCCTCTTGTAAATTTTGATGTCAAAATTTCGACTTAATGATGAAAATAGCTGAATTTTCTACATCGGTTACTTTGATATGTAAGGAATTTTCAGAGGCACAAGTCCAAATGTAAATGTTATGACCTTTTTCACGAAAACATTTTATTTTGCAGTCAAATTTCTTTTTATATTATAGAATTCATTCATCTCTTGAAGTTTCTCGGTTATAATAATAATAATAATACACCGCCAAAGACTGGCTGTTTTTATTGAAAAATATAATAAATATTGTAAATAGAAATGATTCTGCATAGTTACATTAAATGGAATGAGTAAAAAATATACATTTTTCTGCTTATAGCGTAAATCACATTTGGTTAGGAAAAAAATGCGTGTTGTAGGTATTAGCTAATGACTTTAGCCTGAAGACATTATCAGGAATCTTTTTGAGTGACGATTTAAAGTTGTTGCGTGAAGACGATTGTTGAAACAATGGTTTAATCAGGTTTGAGTATGAACACATTTGGTTGATAGGGGCGGTTTTCGTGATACTTAATCGCTGGTCGACAATTTTAAATAAATCTGAAATTCGGGTATTCCTTGCGTTTGTATTCTGGGTGACGAAGTTTTTTAGGCGCGGGCAATGAACAATATCATTGATGAGATCGTAGAAGAACATCATTGAAGCGTTGATGCGTCGTCTTTGTAACGATTGCATTTCGAGTCTAGACAGTCGTTGATCGTAGCTCGAAATCGTGTAGTTGTTCGCTGCATTCTGATATTCTCTCAACGCAAACATTGTAAATTGAATGAGAATACTTTCGATTTTTCCTTTGTGGCATTCATAGAACGGGAGCCAAACCACACTGCAATACTCCAGTACCGATTGAACTAAAGCATAGTAGAGTGACTTGAGTGTGCAAATATCTCTGAAGTCGTAGCAAAATCGCTTGATGAAACCCAGAGTTGACGCTGCTTTAGCAGTGATGGCGTTAATGTGTTCGATAAAGTTCAGTTTTGAGTCAATGAGTACACCGAGATCCCTCTGTTCGCTGACTCTACAAAATTCATGGGCACCATAAAAGTATTTACCAATTACGATGTTCACAGTCTGACGATTTATAAGCACATACGGATAAGCAAATACCAACCATATACAAAATGGCATTAATAAACGCCAAGCCCTGTAAAGAAACGTGAACACGATTTACTGAAGTTTAAGGTATGATATTTTTATGAATGTATTACTCACCGATGAAATAGTATATTTCAACAAAATACCGCAAGAACCGTATAGCGCCAGGGGAGGATATGCTACTTTAAACCCTCTATTAGAAAGATTCGGTGCCATTTGTATAGATGAAATTTGATGAGCATCGCCATCAACACTAATAAACATAGAAATAAAAAAACCCAATGATGCTACTGTCATGAAAATTGCAGCCACGCTGTTGAAAATTATTTCCTAAATAAAAAAAAAACATTAAGTTGATTTTACCTCATTCAAATGATACTCATAATTTCTTACACTGAATGGTTGGGAAAATAGCCTTGTAGCCAACAATATAAATGTGCTAAAAAGCACAGTTACAATGATGTTATGGAAAAAGAGTTCGAACCCGTACACAATAGGAAAATACACTTCATTTCTACCGCAGACTGAGGAAAAACTGATGATGTTCAACGCCCGGCAAGCAATTCCTAGAAGCTGTTATTCAATTTATTAGCGAATAGAAAATATATTGTTGTTAATTAGATGGTAGGTCCTATTAAAAACAAATGGATGAAAAAAAAACTACAAATCTTACATACAATTTGGATAATTTTAAAAACTCCCAACGCTGATGATAAATAACTGCATTCCATTCTGTTGCCCCTAGTTTGTTGCTCCTAGTCTGTTGGTCTGGTGTGATGAGCTGAAGATAGTTTTTTTCCGTATCTAAAATTGCTGAAGTCGCTCGAAATTGCTAGTAAATGAATTCTTTTGAGTGTGATTGAATAAAATGTCAAGGCTAATCTGATTTCTAAACTTTCGATTCACAAGCTAATAATATTTGCTATATTGGCATAGAAGCTAGCGCCAATTAATGTCATGAAATCTGAAGTTGTTTGTTTTTTAGCCTCGAGCCACAGTGCGGAACAAAGTGTCATTTCCGAAAGATTAAATGTCGGTGCTTGACGAGATTATACTGTAAGAAAAATTACCTACAAACGATTCGGGTCCAAAAATGTCGTTTCGTCTATAAATGAGCCAAGCACATTCAGTAGAAGAGGGACTTTCGTCATTCGTCCGTACAGGCTGTTGTTCTCTTCTTAATACAGAAGCGTTTTTTGGTGCGTCTTTAGGGTCGTCACGCACTTGTTTTTCATTGATTTTTAAGAAATGTTCAAAGGATCAGGTTGAGTGAACTCGCATCTCCAACAGCAAAGATGATAAATTGCTGTGCCGCAAAATAGCTGGCGCGACAGTTGTTCAATACGCGTGAAGGGCGGTGTCCACTCAAAAAAAATATAGAAAAAAATACATGAGAAATAAGTTTTAAACCATTAGCAACAAAAGTGAGCGAGGATTGCAAAGTGTCAAAAAAGTCTGGGTCGAGAGACGAGAAAATCGATAAACGAAAGCAGCTCAAAATTAAGCGCACGTAACTAAGTGCATACACCGTGGAAGGCGACGCGGCGTTGTACAACATCATGTCAATTTTGAATGAGGAATGGGAAAAGTAAATGGAAGCGGAACGAAGGAGTAGCTTAAAATTACATATTGAAGAACTTTCAACCGAATGAAGTGTCACATACATCAAACAACAACTACCCAACCTCAGACCATGTGCTAGTTTATGCTTTTTCAATGTCTCGAAACCTACGTGTGTCTATAAATATTTCCACTTCTCTTCTGTCTGCACGTAGCACAAAAACTATATATGTGATGTCAACTAAATTTCTCGATATTACAGAGGTCTACACGGCATTCTATCCTCAACAGCGGCCTATTCAAATAGTTGGATTTTGATGAGGAAAAAACTTGCCCAGACACAAAAAGTGACCTTTTAAAAACAAATGGCAATTGCAAATTTAAACAAAAAGTTAATTATATTTGCGTTGGCTGGCTTTTTGTACACAACTGTCCGGTCTATTTGAATTTAAAATGAGCCCTGCACTGCGACAATCAGTTTGACTTGTTTGAATATGAAAATGTATCGTTTCACAAAACGGGCGAAAAGAAAGTCAAATGATGAACCTTATATTGGGCTAACGGTAAATTCAATGAAACATGCTCACAATTTTGCTCGTTCGATGTCCTTTCTGATGAGTATCACATCGGTTAGACGGCACGGCGAAAATACTACACCGACGCGAACATATAGTTTATATGCATCATGGATTGAGGATAAAAAGTAGCAACATGCTAACGCGACACGACGAAAACAACAACAACAGCAACATAAAAGAACTGTGAAATAAACGTTATGCTCAGGCTGTCTGGAGGTGCACAGCTGCAAGTGAAACGGTACATAGACCTTTGTTCAGCTAACAGACGGCATTAGACAGATTACGGTGTGTTGCCCTTGTTTACTCTTTTTTTTCTCTGCACTTCACGTGCATGGAAAGAGGCCTTGCACTTCTTCTCTAAATGTGAACGTTAAAAGTTCTACAGACATTTACAAAAGTTGTTGCTTCCGTAAGCCTGCACTTTATCCCAACGTAGTGAGACATACGAAAGACTGTGCCGATGCAGAATGGAGGAGCCGCAACTCTTTATGCTAAATCTATTTCGAATAAGCAGGTGAATATATATATTTTTGTCTCCAGTGCATAATCCTTTGACTTTAGCTTCACGATAAATAATACAAGTTGTGATGAAACTCTTCCTCTGTTGGAATATAAGATCTAACTAGCTTATTTACGTAGCATAACAATGATTCGGATATTAATATATCAACTATTTATATTAAATGTATCAATACTATATAGACTATGGTATTACATAGATTTCCGTGCAAAATGCATGATAATCACGCAGTATAGCATAAATGAAGCACATATATGTGCTTATACATAGCTTGTTGCATATATTATTAGCATAGTAGAAAGTCTTTAGGGAAAAAAATACACGATAAACCCGTTTTCATTATATGCGTTTATATAAACACTATATTGTCTCGTCTCTATTTATTTTTTCCCAGTTTGATTATTTCCGTTGACATCGCGATGAATGCTTTATTCCGTACTGAATGAAAACACGACGTTGTAAATTGAAATAAACCGTTTAACCGTGTTAGCGTGAAAATAAAATGGTTTCTACGTGACAAACGTAATTGAATGTGGAGCAAATGATTTCACGTCATCGAAGCCGTTCCACATAATTTCTAATCAATATTAAATGAATCCTTCCGGTAACAACATGCGTTGCGGAACTCCAGAATTCAATTCGAAGCCAATTTATTTCGATTAATTTTCCATTAAATTATTGTGTAGCCCATATTTTGACATATGAAATTTCTATCGTTAGAGAATACAAAATGAAAGAAAATTAAAATGAATCACAAGAAGAACGAAAACATCTCGATTCTCTCGTACCTATATGGATTATCCGAGTTAATTCCAAAAAAAAACTCAATATTCTACGAAGCAAATCTTTTCCGATTTTATGGCAATTCGTGTGCTATATTCATTCAAGCAAATCCCAATATTTTCCCATTACATTTTTTCCTCTCCTTTGGTGAATGGCCCAATTTCGTTTTTTCTCTCTCAATTCGCTTTCTTCACTTGGCAATTTTACAGAAGAAAAGACGAATTGGGATGCCATTCGCTCTCTCTCTCTCTCTCTCTCTCTTTCTTTCTCCCTCTCTCTCCTTTTCTCTTTCGAGAAAAGCCCTTAATGTACGAAAATTTGATCTCGTCAACTAGTGTCGAATGATACAAAAAAATCGATAATTCAATGTTGTGGTGAGTTTATGTCAAGGCGGGAAACGGGAAGAAGAGAAATGGAAAATATGTTGACACCAAACTGTCGAATTGAGTTTTTCTCAATCGGCTTTTTCATTTGATGCAGTCGATAAAACAATGGAGTGATGATATCGTGCGCAACGAAGATGAAATTCATCAGGAAGTTGGGGGGGAAAAAAGAAGAAGACAGAAACGGCAACTATACAATACAAATGTCAAAGTGGTTTCATATTGAGCAGAGAATATTTGTTGACTTTTGGCTGTCTCATTACGATTGAAGTGAGTTTTGTGAACAGCATTTAATACGAGACGAAATTTATTTTTAAATATTTGCTACTCCATGCCATTCGTTGAACTGTATATTTTCGGCAATCGGCATCTTTATCAAGATTTTCATTCCATGTCGATGTCTACGTCGACGTCGTCGTTTATTTCTCTCATTCAACATTTTCTTTTTATCGAGCTTTCGATTTATTGAGGAAAGCAGAAGTTTTTCTCGAGTTATGTCCTCTCGTTTCTATCGCAGAACGTTTCCAATTGACTCAAACAAATGCGAATAGACAAAACCCGACGACGAAAAATAGCAAAATAAATATTAAACAATAAAGCAAAAGAACTTGGCACGAGATTATAAACGAAATTGTGACAACATACAGCGACAATTGTTCGTGGAAAAGTTTTTGGTACGCGGCCCAAAACTTTTCTCCCATTGTATTCATTTAATGCCATTGATATATATATATATACACTAAATTCGTGAAATGTTCTAGAGAATATTACTCAAATTTTATTGGGATTCATTGAGCAATGAGCATTTATTGTGAAAATTAATGTTAGATCAATTTCAATAGACGTAAATAAAATTGCCATTCGCCTTCACTTACTTATGATGAATGAAACAATTTCGGTCGTTTGTGTGTGTGAGTTTGTGCATGAAATGGGGAGAAAAGCAAACAAATGGAATGTGTGTTCGACGTTATGTGTTTGGTATATTAATTACAATTATTGCTGTTGCTTCTGTTGTGGTTTATTGTTGAATGTTATTTGAAGCGCGTTGTCAGTGATTATTAATTGTTTCGTCAATGTTACTCTCGTTCATTTGTTATTCCGTTTTTGTGGTCATAAAACCCATTCAAAGCCCACAAATGTGATGAATTGTGAAAAAAATTCGACCCAATCAGCTTGGAATTCACAGCATAATCCATTATTACTTTTCTTCGTTTGATAAAAACCATTGTTGGCATACAGACGCACTTGTTTCTAGGTCATTCGAATAATTACCGCTAAACTCGCAATTCCTTGTTGCTGTAAAAATAAAATTAATGATTTCGTTTCAGCTCAGCGGCTCAAAAAAAAAAGTCTACTCATTTTCGTGGGAAAATGAGAAAGCTTCTCAGCATGAATCTGGATGCAAGAAAAAAGAATCAGAAACACGAATTATATTGAATCCTTTAATCGGTTGGATTAGTTGTTTGTGGTAGACCATGAAACGAGTCGCAGCAGTACAGCCACATTGTGCCTCGAGCAAACCCGATTAGTGCAAAAACCATCAAAGCTGCCTGAAGCTTTGAACGTGCGCCATCATCCTATTATTGGATTCATTCTCATTCAAGTTTTTGAGCATTCGAAAAAAAACTCGCATAACTCGTTAAAAATTGGGACAGTTTGAACGTAAGTCCAAATTCAGAAAAGTTAAAAATGCGCATATTTAAAGGAAATTATTCTCTTCTTCTTACGACTATACGTTCGTTATCTAGTTTCCACTTTTTACATCTCTCTCGGCATTATTAAGGACAAATTGAATCGAGACCCCTCGCTTCTGTTCGAACATTTCTTTCTTCAACTTCTATTGCTTCGATGCCAAATCGGTGATTTCAAGGACACACAAAAAAGTTTTCAAATTTATTCTTACATTCCCGATCTCTCCTTCGGACGCACCACGCTTAATGGTATAACGTAATCAATGGAATTAATTTATTTGATGGGTCTCGTATTTGAAACTCAAAACAATTGAATATGTAAAGTAAATGCGAAGGATATTCAAAACGGAGTATAAATGTTTAGAAACGTAACGACCTGCTTCCGTTCGACCAATTTCATTTGTTTACTACGAGCGATTCGAGTATAAGCTGAAATTATATTTGGCCGAAGAAAAGCAATTGCTGCCAATGTTCAAAATGACAGACTACATATCAATGAAGCTTAGCGATTGTAAATAATGGCGAAAATGGATGCTGCGGAGATGTTTCACATTACTTGCTTTTAGTCTTGCTGCCACGCAATAAATTTTCCACTAAAGCATCTTTACGATTTTCACAACTATTTATTGCGCAGACGAAACAACAAATTTATTACGGGCATTTAGTGAATAGAGCATCGTTAGACTATGGTCTTGTAATAGTTTAGTTCATTCCTCCTTCTATCGAAATGTTTTTCTTCAAAACATTTCATGTCTTAAATTAATATTTGATACGCTGTCAAAAAGAGCAATGATAATATTTTCCGTTGCCTGAATTTTATTTACAATAAATCAATTCGAAAATCAGTGGAAAAAAACTGTCTCGAATTTATCGCGTTTATATTCCAGTATTCGACATCATTTTATATTCAAAATATGCACATATGTCGCACCAAGAATACGAGAAATGAAAAAAAATTACGGTATTCGTATATTATATAAAACGTATGTGATTTTTTTTTATTGCGAAACTGTGGTTAAAGTCATTCGACGGAGCAAGCAGCAAATAATGCGAAACCAGAAAAATATATAGAGCGTCCGTGTTCGATTCACATTTTTTTTCTTTCTCTCTGTGTTTGTTCTGTTTCGTTATTCAAGCATAAAGATTTGCCTTTTTTTCATATTTTGCCAGCGCAGTTGCATACGCTTGAATATTCCATGATTCAAACCGAGAATGATTCAAAGCCCTTTCATTATAACTTTCGTACAGGCAAATCAAATAATTTCCCATTCCGGTTTTCATCAGTTGAACAGCGTATCGCCGGCGGACCAAAGCGTGTCAGGAGAAAAAAAAGCACATATTTATGAATGAAGGAAAAATGCCACAAAAGGGCTGGCAACAGGAAGAGCGAATGTGTTGGAATGCTCATTATTCTTTTGGGCATGAAAAATTTATCTTCCGTTGTGGTTTGGTGTTGTAACACTCACAGCTGACCGTTCTTTGAGGGTAGCTGTGCCTTTGTATGCAGCTCATGTCGTGCGGGCATTTCATAAATTCCACGAGTATGTACTCGTATCAAGCCATCCTTGTGTATTTGTGCATAATAAATGCGGAAAACACCATTCAGATGCCGTTGTTATATGCTGGAGTCGCAACAGCGGGATGAAAAAAACAAACCAACTGGCAAAGTCGAGCCACAATGCGATTTTCCGATGATGCTGATTGAGAATACCAAGTAATGTGCGGTACGAATAACACTTTCAGCTATTTTTACATGGTACATTTTTTATGCACGACACCGAATTCGTGCCAACATGTCAAATGAGATTAGAAAATACAAACCATGTATCGAATGAATTATTTGCAATGGGAGAGAGAAATGCATGGCAACAATACGTGATTTCAACGCACACAATTTCCATTCACCGCACTCCACAATTTGCCATGGTAAATATTTGTCATTAGTTAGAGCACAAGCTCTCGCATCATAATTCAATTTTGAGATTGCCTAAAAAGACCCAATAATGGAGCCACTAACAATTTTTCAATCCATTACGACAGATTGTATTTGAATTACAAAACCACTTAAACTATTTCCACTGCAAAAAAGAATGTGTGGTAAAATATTCCGACTAAAAGTTCTGAAAAGATTGTTTGCTGCAGCAATGCGGGGAGCAAGTGGTCGATAGTTATTTCAGACTCAAGTAAAACCGCCGTTGCCGCTATTTCAATAACATCTAAGATTTCAGCAAACATAAATACTTCAAATAATGTTGAATGCCCTTTTCATTAAATGGAATGGATCCGGGGCTATCAAGCATTTTCGCCATACACACACACAAACACAATTCGACGCAACAACATTGTTGTAAATTGTGAAAATCATAAAAACTTTTCCATTGTATAATCAGCACGTCAAAACTACTTTACATTCAATTATAACTTTAACCAGTCTCGATGTACAGTTCCTGCTCGAAAGAGAACAAAATTGTATTGCATTCGGAGACCAGACTCATGGATTGACACAACCGGCATTTCTCTTCTATCTATGGCAACATCACAATGTGTGTTCGTGAAATGTAAAATTGTTTGAGTTATTTTGTTACATTGTCCTTCCACATTGGGAATCGTATCAGTGATCCTGCCCAGGAGTTCAATCATATCAGAGTGACGCGTTCATTGGAAGTTTTAATTGACTATGCTCGCTCACAGAAGTCAATACTTTTTCCATACTTTGTACTCGGACAAGTAAAGGGTTCATTTGCAGAAAAAAGTCCACAACTGAAGTTGTTATTTCATTCAATTATAGCGAAAATAGTTTGCATTGGTTTTTTCATCAATGCAATTATTTTTGAATGGGCACTGGGCAGCCAAATGTTGAAATACAAAGATATACTCAAACATTTTTCATCGTTGCATTTACGGATTATCCCCGAAGGATAAACAAAAACATTTCAAACATGGAATACACTGAAATACATTCGTAATCCAACATTTTTTCACCTCGCTCGTAAAACTTTTCGCAATTAAGCTTAACAGCCGATGGTTTATGTCATGTTCATTCAAAATGTTAACTGTGTTACATTGTCCGAAATGCAGAGTCATCAGTAAGGTGATGAACAAATAGATAAAGGAGTGAATACAGTTGGAATGAAAGATAGAGCTAAAAAAATAAAGAAAATATATTTTTGTAGTAAACTTATCTAAAGGTCGCATTGAAATTAAAGTAAACACTGTCAAAGGTTCAGTAGTTGTTCCCAAAGATCTTGAATGCACATCACAAGATTAATGGAAAGTAATGAGCACAAGAGTATCATTTAACGAGCTGTCTCAGAACGAGTGTCTTTGTAAAAGCATCGCGAGTTCAATTCGAAATGAAAATTAAAGTGATAATATAGAATGGAACAGCTTGAGAGTTGAATGTCGTTCAAAAATAAGAATCTAAAACTGTGCAACTGTGTCATTTCGTCGTGGCCACTTCAACAAATATCGTTTCACAATTAAATAGAGTAACAGTAAGAAAATACCATTTGATATTCATAATATTATGGAACATTTCAATTGAAATTTCAATCTTTTTCAATTGCATTAAGAATCGTAGTGTTATTGAATTTTATCTCTTAAATAGCCATTTTTCCAAAATTGTACTTTCATTCTTCGGGATTATACTACAATGTAAAGGCAAAAACTCCGCTTTAAATTTGTCCATTAAAACCATTCATATTGTTCATCAAAGACATTTGAAAATAATTATTTAGTTTGCAGATAAATTTCACAGAAGACGTCCATTCAAAGTTTGAGACTCAAACACCTACGCTATCAGTGAGTTTCGTGGAATATAATGTTGATACGGTAACTGAGAACACTTCATTCAATGTGAATTTGTCATTACTTTGTTCCAATAAATAGCATTTATTCACGATTTGTTCTTTTGCTGGCATTTTCATCGGCAAAGTTCGTGCGCCTACACGCTGAAAATGTAATATTTATATGGATTCCATGCGGACCGATTCAAAAGTTGATAAATCATATTGCCTTTACTTGTTCACTTCAAATGATTCTTGCGTTTTGTGCTGTCGTTGGTTGCGTAGGCGGTTGAATGCAATCATTTAACTTGCAAGAACTAATGAGTCTCGTCTTGCCTTTATCTTGAATATATTTTCTTGTGTCGTTGTTTACGCACACAAACCCAGTAACAGTAAACCACGACACGAAACATTTTGTAACAGGAGGGTGTTTTTTTTCCGTTTGTTTCACCCAAAGGAATCGAAATCATTAGTCATATTTTGCGCTCCTGAATTTTGTATATGCACACCATTATGTGAAATATGAATAGCGAATTTACCCGTGCTCTGAAAAACCGTACGCACGAAAACATCGAAATATTTTCCATTCACTGCAAACAAATGGTGCCACCGTCAAGATAGAGAGAGAGAGAGATTGTTTCAGTATGCGAAGCGCTGCAAACGTTAGATAACATTGTTTAACGTTATAAATATTCTCCACAAAAACGACATTGTTTAAATATGCACAAAACGTTAAATTGTAAAGGTCCTTTAAATAGGAAGAGCGATTTGTATCACTATATTCTATATACATATACGTACAACCAGTCGTTGTAGACATAATGCACGGTGCACGCGATGGGAGCTGCAAACCTACCAAGCTCATCTCTTTCTGTATGGTTTTGATAAACGTGAAGTTCCCTCGTTGCTGTTGGGTTTTTGAAGGGGTACAACAACGATTTATTCCCAAAAATATACCCACGATGGTAATGCGCTTGGAATAGATATTCTACTTTACAGGAAGTTATCATGCGACAAACTTGGCGCGATGATTTCAAGAAATGAAGTAAGTCTTTGTATGCAAATTTCAAATGGTAATTTCACCTAAGCGAATGCAATGATATGAAATCAGTTTATACACTAGATGGAACGACCATAATCATACCGTCAAGACAACTAAAGTGATAAAAATAAGGACTGAAAATAATAAAGAGATTAGTTGCTACATTTTGATCCATGTCATTTTCAACTTGAACACTGATGCTTAATTCGTAGATTCATCACCAAAACACATGCAAGAAGAGAAATAGTGGCAGCATGAATCAGTAATCCAAACATTCAACAGTTATTCTAAGAAGGAAATGATCACATGAAACTAGGCAAATCATTCTCAAAATCCTTTGTGGTGGAACACAGCGGTCATTTTAACAGTAATTCAGGTAAAATTACAGAAAGGACATTTTGTATAATCCAATTTCAGGTCAATATTTAAATCTGGAATTCTTCAGAATGCGCCTGTTTAATTCATTGTAATGAACTCTTTTCATGTGTAAAAATGAAGCTTTAAATAAATCGCATCTTTCAAAAAGGAGTTCAGTTTAAGTTTAGCAACAGAAAGAGTCACATCGAAAGAAACTCTCTCCAAAATTCGTTTTTTTTACTTTGAATGAAAATCAAAATAAATTTAAGAAAAAACAATACCAAAAAAATGGAATCGAAACCATTTTCCAAGTTTAAATCAAAGTTGATTGCAATAGTGATGTTGACATCTTTGATGGCCATTGTAGAACCATTGTCAGTGTTGTTTGAAGGTGACATATTAATAGAACAAGACATAAAACCGATAAAAAATGTGGTAAGTAATGGTCAACCAGACGATGATCAACGAACGAAGCGTGCTGCAACGGCAAAAAAGGAACGAATTTGGGATTTTGGTGTTGTTCCCTATGTGATTGACGCAAGAGTTGGTTTCAATGGTGTTCAAAGGGCACAATTCAAAGAGGCGATGCATCATTGGGAACAGTTTACGTGCATCAAATTTGTCGAACGAAATGCCGGCGAACACGATAATTACATACGTTTCACAAAGTTGGACTGTGGCTGTTGTTCGGTCGTTGGTAAACAGGGATATGGTAGTCAAAATGTGTCGATCGGTAAGGGTTGTGATGAATTTGGTGTGATTGTACATGAATTGGGTCATGCAATTGGATTTTGGCATGAGCACACTCGACCAGACCGAGATGAATACGTAAAAATTCTGAGCGAACATATATCCGAGGGTCAAGAGCATAATTTCAAAAAATTAACGGCTGAAGATGTGGATTCATTGGGTGAACCATATGATTATGGTTCAATAATGCATTATAGACGAAACACTTATTCAAAGCATTTGTACGACCCAAAAATAGCGACAATTCAACCGAAGCGTAGTAAAAATAGGAAACGACATAAAATTGGTCAACGAGATCAGTTGAGCGAGAGTGATATTAGACAAACGAATAAATTGTACAAATGTCCGAAATGTGGTGGCACATTCCTTGGCCAAAATGCTACGTTCACATCGCTAAACTATCACTCAAAGTCTGGCGCACCGTTCCGATGTGAATGGCGCATTTCAGCAACGCAAGGCGAACGGATTCGATTAAATATCACCGATTTGGATATCTTCGATTCAATAGATTGTCAAACTAATTATTTGGAAATTTTCGATGGGTATTGGCATAAATCACCGTTACTTGGTCGTTTCTGTGGCACTAATATCAGCGTTCCAGTGATAATGTCCACTGGAAATCGCATGATTATAAATTATATTTCAAATAAATCAGAGCATCGGGGATTTGCGGCCAATTACGAGGCAATTTGTGGCGGTGACTTAACCATTTCCAATGGCAACAAAATTGAATCACCCAATTTTCCACGGTTCTATCTACCGAACAAAGACTGCATTTGGCGTATTTCCGTGCCACCAAGTTATCAAGTGGCCATGGATTTTCATTCGTTTGACTTGGAATTGCATCCAAATTGTCGCAACGATTTCATCGAAGTACGTGACGGTGGCAGTGCGAAATCACGTTTGATTGGTAAATACTGTGGCAATTCATTGCCTCCGATTCTAGCATCGACTTCGAACAAAATGTACATTCGTTTTGTATCTGATGGGACGAATGAAGGACGGGGATTTTCAGCGACACTATACCGCGAAATCGATGAATGCGCCCTTGAAGAGCATGGCTGTGAACAAAATTGCATTAATACCTTGGATGGTTACAGTTGTGCCTGTCGTTTTGGCTATAGACTGCGTGACGATATGAAAACATGTGAAGTCAAATGCGGTGGAGTCATTCAGGCTACCAGCGGTGTTATTGAAACACCATCATTTCCAAACCCATATCCACCGAATGAGGAATGCGTTTGGGAGATTATTTCTGAAGAAGCACATCGAATCACGTTAAATTTTAACCACTTCGAACTTGAAGGTAGTCAGTTATTGCAGGAGGAGTGTGACTATGATTCAGTGACCGTTTCGTCAAAGTACCGTGACGGTCGATTGGTTCAACAGGGTATTTTTTGCAGTGAACTTCTTCCATCGCCCATCACATCCGAAACAAATATCATGCGCATTAAATTTCTGTCCGATAAAAATGTGCAAAAAGCTGGATTTTCAGCAACATTTTCCACGAGCATCGATCGTTGTGCCATAAATAACGGTGGCTGCAAACATCTTTGCCGAAATACATTGGATTCAATTCAATGTGCGTGCAAAAGTGGGTTCGTGCTGCACGAAAATGGGCGAAATTGTGTTCCGGGCAAATGTCGCTACGAAATCGCTGCGCCGCAAGGTGAAATTCGCAGTCAGACAGAGGACAAATATGCGAAGAATATGGACTGCATTTGGCATTTTAAAGCCATTCATGGTCATCGGCCGCACTTGGACTTCCAATACTTTGATCTTGAAGACGATTATGAGTGCACAAATGATCATGTGACAGCGTACATTGGTGTTGACCCATTGCAAAGTACTTGGGCCGCCAGTGACACATTTACTTTGGGGAAGTTTTGCGGTTCGAAATCAATACCGGATTCCACAAATCTACCGTTTCCAATCTCATCGCCATCGGATGATCTGTTCATGTCATTTCAAACGGACAACAGTGTTCAACGAAATGGATTTGTTGTCAAACATTCAACTGTTTGTGGTGGTACTTTTGTGGCCACTTCTACCGTTAAATACATTTACTCACATGCAAGATTTGGCGATACATCTTATGATGATAATACTGATTGTGACTGGATTATCAAAACCAAACAGCCCGGATTAAGGATTCATCTGAAGTTCTTGGAATTCGATGTGGAATATGATCAAGAGTGTGTGTTCGACTATGTTGACCTGTATGAACAACGAGATAGTCGGGAATGGGTCTTGTTTGGACGGTATTGTGGCTCAGAGCTACCACTGGAGGTGATTTCGCCCAGACGATTGAAACTGAGTTTTCGAACGGACGATGCTGATCGCAAAAAAGGGTTTTCCGTTTCGTATAGCGTTGCCACAGCTGCAACAGTTCGAGACTTCCGGAGTGGATCCACGAGATTTACACGGATTCCAAGAGAGGATTTTTAATGGACGCAAATTCAAACAAATTGATCAATTATTCAAATATTTTTCCAACTTTGATTTATTTTTGAACTATGAATATTGTTATCATTTAGAAGATAGTTAGAACCAATGGTCAGTTTTGTAGTATATTTTCACGAATTCCAAAATTCCTTATTAAAATGCTTATTCAAATGACTATAGACAGTAGACATAGTGAAAGATTTTGGAAACATAAAGATTTACGAACAACTTTTGTATCTTGAACTTCATTTTTGGAAATAAAAACACTTTGAAAACAAAAAACATTTTTTACATATTCGAAATGAATTGAGCCAAGCGTGAATGACTTTCTTTGTAATATCAATGGAAATTTTCAACTGGATAGTATCCAGTGGATACATACAAAGGGTCCTGGTCAAAAGTTCAAAGCCTATAACCAGACAATGTATTTGGCTAATGTCAGCTAGCTAGCTGAAAACATTCTGGCTGGGTCAGCGACTGGATTCTATGCGTTGCGTTTTATCATCGCAATCTGTAGTACAGACAGTATAGTACAGGCCATTAGAAATGTAAAATGTTCGCCATTTATTTTTACATTGCCAATACATTAGTTATAGGAATTTTTGTTTTGTTTATTTTTTGTTGTTTGTAAACAAATCTCCCTATCTTTTTGCATTGCCGCTGCTCATTTTTTTTGACGTTTGACAGCTACGCTGACAGTTGTGTTTTTTTTCGTCTCTCGTCTGTGTTTACATTATTTTATTGTTTTAAAATATTTATCGTCATTGTTTTGTCACAAATTTTATATCATTCTATTCGTAAAGACTTGCTGTATCGAAATATTATAAAGTTCATCCGTGTCAACATCAATTTCATTGTTTTCTCGCTTGATAATTTGTGGACATTTTTGGTTAAGTCGCTCTCGTTACTCACGTCGTTATCCAGTGCTATTGTTATTGTTTTTCATAACCATAAAATGGCCCAATGTGCGTTGTGTGTGAAACCGGTTGCCAATGACAAAAGCATTTCATGCTATGGCTTGTGAGGCAATTCATTTCATTTCGCCTGTCTCAATAAAGTCAATGCCACCACTATATACAATGAAACTCTGACAAACTATATGGCGAAGATTACTGGTTTACAGTGGTATTGTGACAGTTGCCAGCCACACACATTGGGTGGCATAGTAAACAATTTCAACGAGTGTTCAAGTTTTATTTCGGACCTTAAACGCTCGCTCGTGCCTCTCATTGACAAAGTGTTGTTCGCTGACTTACCGCAAAAAAGTGCAAGCAACCAAAATGAGCAAAATACCAGTGCTGCCGAAGTGATTGAAATCGACGCAAATATGTTGTTGCATTTGGCTGGCAATGCCAATGACACCGTACACAATGAAAATGTTGTGATCGACGAAACGTCAGCAGAACCGATGGACGTGAGTGAAAAAAACGATGACTTGGACATTACAATCGTCCCAAATGTCGAATCGGGTGGTGCTAGATCGAGTGTTTATGCGGACACTCCACGCCCGAACCAAAAACACGGTAACCCTAAAATTGGTTGCCCAATCAACGAAACGATGAAACGTTCGTGCCTCACATCATCCGTTGATAACGCTGCTGATGAAATCACCTGGACACCATCAGCTCAGCAGAGTGCAAGGAATTTGCGCAATTTGGTTCAAGCTCCGGCCCGCAAACCAGTTTACATGAGAAAATTGTTTCGTCAGCTAAACTGTCATCTAAACTGACGAAGAGCGTTCACATCTCACGCTTGTCTATCGACACCACTTGTGATGATATTTTGAATCATTTGCGCTCCATTGATTCCACATTTAACATTGTCAATGAGATTCAATGCAAAAGACTGACACGTGGAGGCCGGCCCATTTCTAGCTACAAATTCATAACGTTCAAACTGATCTTTCCTCGTCAAAACTTTGAACGTATTGTTAACCCGTCGATATGGCCGAAATCAGTTACTGCCTGTGAATTCGTTGACAGAAAGAATCCTCCCTCGTCCTCCACTGAACCTCGCGTAAATACAAATCGGCAGTCAAAAAACGGGGAGCATCGGCATGGCAACGAGAACAGAGCAAAAATATCAAAATCAAAATAAGGAAATCGGTCAAGAAATCCCAAAATCGACCTCCCATCGAACGAGTACATTTTTATTAGGAACATTGTTCCTATGACCATTGTCCTTATTGGAATCTGATACAAGCACCAAAGAAACCAGCCTTTGAAATGAAACACCCATCTTTTGGAAAACACATGGAACGAGATAAAGTTTTGATTGACGCCCGCAACAATCAGTTCCCAGATTTTATAGAAGAACCAGATACCGAATGCACAATCCAGATGCTTGATGTATGTCGACATGGTTTGGAAGCATTAATAAGATATTAATAACTTTTCTTCTTAAATTTTAGATGATCAAAGAAATGCTAGACCACGATCCTGCGAAGTGCCCAATTGCCAGAAAGATTGAAAATGACTTGGCTTTAGTAACTTGGTTCCATGAAGGGTTGAAAATCCGTAACAATATGTCACCTGAGGAATGGAGTATAGTAACGGAAATGAATCTATAATAGGTTGACCTTTGTTTTATGTTAGAAAAAAAAAAGTTTTTTTGAACCAAGCAATTTCGCAAACATGTACCTATATAGATCTACCCGGAATATGATGAGATGGTTTCAAGTAATGAAGCAGCCTTACAAAATGCAAAATACTAATATCAATTGTATTATTTTATGAAAATAAATTTAGTGATTTGAAATCATTTTAAACGTATTTAGTCAAGTTAACTGAAAGGAAATTTTGGAACAGAAAAAATGAAAATAATAAAGCGATTAGTTGCGACATTTTGATCCATTCACCGTCTCAGAGGGTTTGAAACAAAGAAATAAAGACGAATCTGGCTTTGGTATTCACGCGAAAAGTTTTGTATTCGTCGCTGGAAGAGTCACAAGAGAATGAATCGACATCCAAAGAGGGCTGAACTCTGTCGCAGTCGCGATTTCAATAGCAACAATTTCTATACATTTAAGTAATTGATTTTAAGTCTCGCTATCCGATTCATTCAATGTTCATCTATTGTTCTCTCGGTATTTAATTCAACAACTTCCTTTTGTTGGATATCTTTGCAGTCGTTTTCAATTGATTGTTTGAAACATTTGTTCAGCTGAATGAAAATCTTTTAATTTAATCCGAGAAACTCGGAGCAACATTAAAACAATAACAAGTGAAGTAATGCTTGGTAGTTTGTTTGAATGATTTTCCAAGAATACCGATTGAACTAAAGAAGTAAAGTCTTGAATGGCAACCAATATATTGAGGCGCAATAGTTCATTAGTTTTATCACATTTCTTTTTTAGTATAAAATATATTGTTTTCATTACAAATGATTTTGCTCGTTGAAATTAATTAAACTAAAATTTTCGATCAACATTCAGTGGTCTCAGATAGATTCTTCAATTTAGCGCCCATGGTATAAGCTGGTGCTCGTATTCCAGGCTTGAAATTCTGCAAAGAATATGCGTTCGGTGCGGGGGATTGGAAAGCCTCCTTTTCCGGTAATCGTTTATGCATGCTATGCGCTGGAGCTCGTTGGAATGTTTGGTCTTGACCACCAATTATTGAAGGCAATTTATAGGCGTTAGGCGCTGGTGTTGTGAATGCATCTTTGTCTTGCAAACGCAGTCCAAATGTGTAGGCCGGCATTCTGTTCTTTCGAATATCGTGATTATTGAACCCAACGGTCGTTGGCAACGAGTACCGGGCTGGACTTGGCGAACATTTTTTCGACATTTTTTAACTATTTAAAAATAATTTTTTCAACTATTTTAACAAAAAAATTTATTTTCAACAAGAAAAATGTCACAAGGCAATATTCACGTTGCCTATTTTGATTTGTATATGAAGAATCAATGACACAAATATCGAAGGCATTGTGATTAAGAATCATAGATACTATAGCGATTGTTTGAAATTCTGTCATCGTTTTCGTTTTTCTTTAGGTATGTTTTTCAACTTTTCATAGTTGTATGCCAAGAGATGGAAATGAAATCCATTCGTTTCTTCTATAGTTCGTGCCAACTGAGCGTTGAAATTGAATTGTGACTCACAGTCTGTGCGACCAAGAGTATTCTAAAACGACTTTTATTTGCAACATCCTTTTTTATTCAAAATAAATTTTACATCGTTATATATAATATACATTTAATTTCGCAATCAAAGTTGTTCGCTACAAATTTCGGTACTATGCCATCCATAGCTAAGGTATCCAGTTCAACATTCGGTTGTTTGATGCAATGGAGGTATTTTCGCTCCTAAAGTATAAACGGGTGCTCGTGTTCCCGGTTTAAAATTTTGTAGTCCGTAAGTGTTTGGTCCGGGAGCGAAGATATGATCCTTTATGTCGAATTTAGCATGCATCGTATGCGCTGGGGCTCTTTGAACCTTGAAATTTTATTTGTTGTTTTTACTCTCGCTATATTTGAAACATCATTCTATTCTACAATCCAAAAGTGCACTTACGGTTTGATCTTTTCCGGCTAGTGTTGACGGCAAACCGTATGTATTGGGGCCAGGGCTTTCGATTTTTTCTCGATCGGCAAATCGCGCTCCAAATGTATAAGCCGGCATCCTTTGCTTCCGTATATCGTGGCCGTTGTAACCCACGGTTGGCGGTAGTGTGTACCTTGCTGGACTTGGACGGCAATGTTGTGACATAATTTTGATACTTTTTTTTTATTTTCTGCTAACAATGATTTGAACTTTATCTTCGAACAAGTAATCGAACAATTACTTCGATTACTGCTTACAATTACTGCTTACTTCGATTCACAGTATTTGATTTAGCATTCTAAATATTCTACAATCGTCAAAATCTGAGTTGGCATTTGAATTGAATTCTTGACAGAAAATAAATTGACATGCTCCCAAATGGGAAACCAATCCATGATCTGTATTCCCTGTGCAATACCTATTTATATATTTCATTTTGAACGATTGACACATTGCCATTCGACTCACTTCCAGTGCCAATTGCACATTTCATACAAGTTTAATTAGAGAACAATAACTCAATTTTACATCTTCCATTGACAGCGAACAACTCAGTAGACGAAGGTGGAACCAATTGAGAAAACTCGATCATGAAGTTCTGTCATTGAAAAGCTATGATTGCAAAGTCGATTGTAAAGCTCTTACTGCCAATTTCATTGCGACCCTATTCGCGGCATAACTTTAGTTTGCTACATACAGTACATGCTTGCGCTGATAACCATCAAATAATTAAATTAATTAGTGAGCTCAATTCTTGTGCTAGGTTGCTTTTAATTGGAAATTTGTTAAGTAATTTCTTTGAAATTTAGTAGAATTTAATAGCTTTTCAAGTGCCTCTTTGTCACGCATTGGTTTTTCCACGCATTCGCTTGAAAAGAAACTTGTTATCTTTCAATTTGGAATTAGGACTTCAATTTTGGTGTTCAGCCAGAATAAATGTAGTGCCAGAAACTTATTTCATAGATCGAAATATTTTCAATCCGAACGGAACAAATTCAAATGTTTCGTTTCTATTATGTCAAAATTGAACCCACCTCATTTGTTATCGAAAAATGTTTTCTTTGTGAAGAGCATCGTGTACAGAAGTCGTTTAGCTGCAGGCCATTAAGTCGTAATCGTTGTATGTTTTTTTTCTCTCTCTCTCTCTCTTTCTCTCGAAAATAATCAATGTGGGTAAGTATACGTGCTCTAATCGAACGGTACCCACCACAATGGAATACTTCAGTGCATAGTTTGAATACGCTCAGGGAGTTGAGTGCATGCTTACGACAACATTGTATGCTGAAACTTCAAATTGTGAATTGTTGTTATTTCCGTAAAAGCAACAATGACCGCACTTCAATTTCAATTTGTGGTCAAAATTGTCGTGTGCATTTGATGTGCGCACAGTGTTTGAGGCATTCGTCTCCGCAATAAGATTTTATCAAGCAACTTCATATGCAGTGTGCACGTGTGGTACCTTCATTTTATCTCTATGGGTAAAATTGTCAGTGTTGAGCTGCAAGAGTGTGTCTGTGCATCAGCAAATATATGACAATCATCCGAAAAGCAGTTCAATAAACAAAACTGTCGTCCATTAAAAGTTTTCGATTTGCTCTACCATTTTATTGCACTTCATACCACCAGCAAAAACCCAATTTGGAATCCATAGCAAGAAGAAGGAATGTGAAGAGTAAAAAATAAACTTTGAACACCTTTTCCAGTACCAGAAATCCTGTTGTGTTAGCTGCATTGCGCTCATGGCAGCACATCGTACATTGAATCGAATCGAATCGATTGAATGACAAACTACCCGGCACGTTCGTTCAAATTTCCTCCAGTGCAAAATTACTCTCAATTTGAAATGATTTTTCCGATGTCGAATCGATGTTCTGCGAATGTAGACTTTGGCTCTCTTTTTTTTCGTTCACTGTATCCACCCTCGCGCATCGCAAAAATCCATCAAGAAAAACAAACAAGAAACAGTCGAATACTTCAATCCGCAGACATTGCCTATCGGCATTATTTTAGTTTATATTTTCTGTCTGTTGGCGAATGCGTATAATGAATTTTCAATCCAATGGATTACGCTGGATACATACAAAAATGGCAGTGAAATAGAAAATCGTAATAGTTCGTATATTGATGATTGAATGTGAATGGGTAATTCATCTATTCACTACAGATTCGTAACCATTCAAATGCAAAGATAAAATCCACTCATCCAATTCAGTCAATGTTGAAAAAAGATAACGGCTCAATCGCATCTTGCATTTTTACTTCAATACTAAATACTGTTTCTTCGCGTGTGTACCGAAAAGAGTGTGCACTGTGCAGTCTATCCCATTTCACAGCGAATATTAAACATCGAGCACTTTTTTTTATGAATGACTGAAGCCACTGTTCATTTCAGCTACCGCGATGCATCCGCTTTCCGTTAGAAATTCGTTTCATACTTTTTTATCGCATGCACATTTTGTCTGTTGATTGGCTCCATTTGATGCGATTGAACGATGCAAATCCCGTGCAGAGCAATAATTGAAATGTTACCATCCAACGACAATGTCGACGTCATCCATTCGATGCGTTCTTTTTACTTTCGAAACATTTCACATTCTATTATTTATCATCGAAAAAAAAACTCAAACCATTTACTTGATGCACTCAAGTGATAAGCATTCACCAATGTAAAATTCGATAAAATAAAACAAAGTTACAAATTTATGAACAATATATTTCAACGTATAAAAGTTTGAACATTTTAGATCCCAATCTGAAGTTTTTTCTATTCGAGTGTCATTTATTTATTCTATTTTTATGTCTACAAATAATTGAAAACCGTATTGATGGAATATTCAAATTTTACACGCAGGCAACGAAGTTATTTATTATTTTATAGAAAATAGTGTTTCCTACCGTTGCTTTCTTTGTCATTGTCGCAGTGAAAATCTAACATTTATTTGCTCTTGTGTAATGCATTTATATTGTATGCCACAGTATTGGCGCCATTATGCAAAGACTCTGTTCGAAGTTTGAAGCAATTGCAATGTTATTTGCTGAGATCGATACCCAGAAGATATAGAATTTATGGCATTGGTTAAGTTTTATGAAGCGAACGGACGGCAAGTCAACTAAGCTTCGATATAACAAGCATGCTCCAAGTTACAGTAAACTAGCAACTTTGTGTTGTACAATGTACATACTCGTATGCGGTCTCTCCTACTTTTTCTCTTTCACTCCCATACACTACGACTACTGTATCAAAACGATTCCAAAGCACGAACCGTTTTTATTTTCACTACGATGTGGTCTATACCAAGGGCGCTCCTCACGCATAACAGAGGAAATTGGACCGTTGTTGAAAAACAATCGGAAATTAAACCGGAACAAAATATCGAGTAATTGCGGATGTTTTATGTTTATGAAGCAGACAAATGGCATGCCAAATATCTATTCGACCGCATAAATTTCGGTCTATCCGATAAAATCGAATGCAGTGTGTTCAATGACTTTCAATATTTGATCCAATATATAATGCACAGTTGCCGATAATGCAGAAAATCATAAATTTTTGGATGATTCCAAATATTGGCTGGTATGCTTGCGGTTTGAATTCAATCCAACATTCATTTCGTCTCCTTTGACATTCAAAATGTTGATGACTCTTACCGCACGTGCTCAAATACTGTTCAGACTCATTTAGTTTTTCGTTCGCAATAAATTCACGATAGACAATTTTCATTGATCTCACAAATCCCGTAAGTGCAATTTTTTTCCATGCTGGGATAATACTGGATTCTAATAAATAAGTTTTTCGTTTCGTGTAATCTCGATAAAGGTTGGTATCAGCAAAAGAAAAAAAAATCGATTCGCTTTTCTGTTTCAGTTTTACTAGGGAAAAATATCGATAATAATCACAACTTAAGATTCGCTTATTCGAGTGACATTGGCAAAAGTATTTTGCTTAAGGAAAAAAACGAAAGAGATACGTTAAATCAGTTGTCATTTTTTTCCGACTTTGCAACTTTTTCCTCCATGAAAAGCGATAAAACTTTTGACCGATTATGTTGGTAATCACGTAGCCACGACGAACAACTGCAAAATGGGCACAAAACCAAAAATAAAACGGACGCAAACAAACAACCAACCAGAAAAAAAAACTCTTCAGCCGAGAAAACTTTTGCTGTGTAGCACATCACGGAGATACGGAGACGTCGGAAACAAATGGCTGGATTTTTTTCGCATTTCTCGTTGAAATAAATTTTATTTCAATGCGGAAAACCGTAAGATCAAAGAAGAGCTCGGTGTCAATGGAGGATGTGTGTGTATGTGTGCTCGCGAGTGAACGAATGTTTTTATGCTTTGGGTCATTTTTCTTACAGTTATTTATAGCTGGTGAATTTGTTTCATTGTCAACTTGATAATACTGCGCCACAGAAGTGGCTTTGAAGCTTTCTATTTTTTGCTGATGAGCTCGATTTTTTTTCTTCCCGTGCATCTAACCACTTGGAGACTATTTCCAAATCCAGAAATCCAGATTATGATGTTGCTAACCTACATAAAAACCATAACATAGTGTGTGGCATGAACATTTGGAAAGCCAACATCTGTGTTTGTTTCAAATTTACTTATGATGCTTTTTGTTCGTTCACAGTCTGACTGATGGCTGCGTTAATTTTCGGTCCAAACCCGACCGAGAAAAAACATATTAGCACCATCGTTTGCCGATTTCTATACACGAATTAGGAACACATTGAATGAAATAAAATTCCCTTTTACCATCGGCTCAATAAAAATACTTTTTGAATGTATATTTTTTTCTGCGATAAGACCCAAATAAAGGCATGTATGTGCTTATTACTTTCATCTGCACACTGCGGACCAGTGAAAAACATTAAAAGGGTCGAAAAAGTGCACAAGCATTTGAGTTAATGTACGTAATATATATTTGAGCATTATACCATTCCCTTTTCATCTCCTTCTCTCTTTCACAGCGCACATTTTCTTAATTATATGTCATTTTGATCTGATGATAATATTTTACGGACATTCGCCAGAACTCACAGAGCAACATATAGTCATGCACATTATTTGTATACGTTTTGGCTGTAAAGTGTTTTTTCGTCGAATAAAATTGGGGGGCTATGGAAGACTGATTTTATTCAGACCCTTAATTCCTAATGGAATTAAGCCATACGTTTTAAAATGATGGGCTGCTTATGAATGCCATCACATTAGAAGAATCCTTTAATTTACATTTGCTTCCAATTTGAAATGGTTCAAACGTTTGGTGCAAACAACCCATTTTTGTGTAAACCAATTCACTTTGTCAATATCTATAAATGATTTCATATTTATCTGCACGAAACATTCATCCCGGCTAAATAACGAAATAATCCAGTTGAAAAAATTTAATCCATCCAACCTCAGCTCGCAAATATAAAAGTCTGACGGATGGGAATCCGTGTGGAAGGAAAGTGCTAGCATTTATCTGACTTTTTTTTCTCTCTCTCTGTCTGACAAACAGAAGCCACAGACGGAAAATTTCTTAATATTTTACTAATGACTTCGTTTTTTTTCTCGCCTGCACGACATGCCGCATTGTGATATCATTTCATTGCGGAAAACGATGCTTTTTCAATATACTGTTATTTACAAAGCATAATGAAAAAGGATTTGCTGCAACTTTTTCCTCGGGAAAATTAAACTTTTTAATTAATTAAGTATTTTGTTTGTTGCGGTTGAACCTGCAGATATACGTTCTCATTTTATTATATGACATTCACGTTTCGTTCCTCTATATCGTGTAGAACCGCGTCGTCAAATACGACGACTTCATATGCACGGGGATTTTATATGATTTATATTGAGGTGCATTCCAAAACAGTGAGCATTAAGCTCATGAGTTGTAAAAATTAAAAGTTTTCCATCACCGGAGAAAATCTTTCGGGGTGTCAAAGTAAACAAATCGCATTAAGTTCTTGAAATCAAAATTAAATCACTCGAAATTGCTATATCGTCTGGGGTGGTCTAAGTGTTGGCGTGTGAAATTTGTGACAAAATGTTCCACGGTAATTTATTCGATGTAAACGAACATCGTAATTACAGTGCGAAAATGTGCACAGCACAAGCAGACGGAGCACCGCATTCGGGTGTGAGATGAGGATTCAACAACGATGATGAAGGAGGTTATTGAAAATGCGGCATTTTGTTGTACAAGAGATACACTGTATATTTCATGCCGTACGCTTTGAATATGGTTTCGATCTCAATTACTAAAAATCATATCTCTTCCCTCGTGCCGTTGCGCCGAGAGACATTCTCGGCGCACATTGTCATTCGGTATATATATATATGTGTGTGTGTAGATATAGCTGGCAATGCGATGAAACTTTGGCTCGTCACTTTACAAACAGGGCGAAATGGAGTTCAAAGTTTACGTGTTGAAATTTAATTTTCTTAAAATGTTCGCTAGTTTTAAGCTTAAGTGCGAACGAAACAGAGTGTTCGCTTGGCTGTTTCGTGGTTTTCATCATCGAAATGACATGAAAGTTTACGATGAAAAATCAGACAAGCGGTAAATGCTAACTCACCGAAACGAAGGAAGAAAAAAGAAATGGAAAAGAAGAAACTTGAGTCGTTCGCACAACAAATAAATGCACAGAGTGAAGCAAACTTTCAAATCGAGTTCCGTTTTTTCGAACACAACCAGACGAATGGGTTCTTTTTTCGTAACAAGTGTGAGAAGAAAAATCCGGAGTAAATATAGTTGTCAACTTTTTCAACTCTTATTTTGCTCTTGCCAGCAAAATTAAAATCAAGAAAATTTGTTGTCAAAAACGCAGCGACAGAGATTTTACTTTGCGTCATAAAAGTTTTAATATTTTGAGGGATGTTTGGATAAACGAAAAGTTGTAAGAATTTAAAATTTCTGCCAACTATTTCAACACCATGTGTTTGACAGCAAATGGTGTACATGTCTTTTCATGTTCCAAATTGATTCGTCACTTACTCACTCTTGACATATTTTTTGCGTCATAATCATGCACTGCATGTGCACCGCATTTAAATCGATTGACAGAAAAGCAACCAGAATCGGATTGTCATTATCCATTCGCATTTTCTACAAAAAAAGTAAAATCATCATCATCATATGCACATTTTGATCAAAGAGAGTTCATGCAAGCATGAGCTTGCAAATAAAAGTAATGTATTCTAAAACATTTATATGCATCATAAGGATACATGCGTACATTCCGAAAAAGTGTTCTCCTTAATTTTTCAGAAGCCACTTTTTGCATGCATCATGTTAAATTGTACATTCAGTCGCATTCCGCATGCAGTAGTTGTTTTCGAGCATCCAACAACAACTCGATTAATTCCGAACGTGTAATTTGAAATGTCTGCACCGAATTTCGGTGCGTGAATCATTTACATCAGGCCATTTCCAAATTTTCAGCTTTGCTTTCGCTTTTCGGTTCTGCAACTAATGTTACTTTCATAATAACAATTTGTGTTTTGTTGTCTCATCATAGCAGACGTCTGTATTGTGTGTTATGATTACAAAATAATGGTGCCGTATCTATTTTTCTCTCGGCTTCTTTTAACAAGCACCGCATTCTTTTGCACACAATGAATAGCCCGAACGTGATGTGAAAGTACAACAAGTTGTTTGTTTTATTTTGTGAGGTAAAATCGGAACGATAGCATTTTTTCTGGGGAGAAAATAAGCGAAACAATTCCAATCGAAAGCAAAATGGGAAAATAGTAACTGAATTATTACTGAATGTGTTGACGTTGTCGAAAGCAGAAAAATGAGCGCGCTACGAAATACACAAACGGAACTGAATTGAATTCATGTCATTCCATTTTCTTCTCATTCGTTTTTTTCTCGCTTCCTTGTTTCCACTTTCATTTGTATTTTTTTGCGACGTCTATGTTTAAAGCATACTCGAGGCTGTATGTGTGTGTGTGTGGATGGAATGATGCATGTACGCTTTGAATTAAAATTGCGAACATTTTTTTCTCTCACTCTCTTCTCTTTTTTCTCTTCACTGAGCAAACGAGAAGAGAATAAACGATTCGGTTCTGTGTGTATTACCCTGGAGGCTGTTCGCCTTGAATGACTTGCAACATCATCTCCAGTCTGCGTTTCAATTGATTGATTACATTGTTGGTGTTCGGGAACTGGTGCCGTATATTTAAAAAATAACACAAAAACCAGGAACGTCTCTCACTCACTCACTCGCACGCATCACACACAAAAAGTGGCTCGTTTTCGTGGAGTGTATTAAGCTAATTCAAATTCATCAGACGTCGAACTTTTTTTTCCACGCTAGCACCTCTTTTCACCATTCCCCAAATTAAAATGGGAAAACGACGCAAAGGGATAACAGTTCCAGTGAAAAGATATTGTTTTCATATCGAAATGCCTTTTATTAACTTCCTTCGATTCAAATGAAGCACGACAAAATGGAGCGAAAATCAACCAAAGACCCAATTGGTCGTATATTGGTAATCTCGATGCTGGGTGATGAAAGATCAATAGATAGGAGAAATCGATGACTTTTCATTTTGTGTTTGCTTTCATTTCCGGTTATTTTTCACATGAAATCACAAACTTTCCGCCAACTCATTTCGTACACTGACATTTTAATTATTATTTATGACCAATCGTGGCGTGGCGTGGTGATTGTGCTAAGGCGAAACGAATGAACTTGATCAATGTTTTGACGTCTCGCCGGAAACAAATCCGTACACATCATATAAACGATGCATTGATAATGTTTTGACACCTTAGGCGAACATTCTTCGCAAATATCTTTTCGGAATATTCCAATCACATTTAAGACCAAATGATGAAACTTTTATTGAAGAAGCCAGGTTATATTTAACATTCAGGTAACATAAATGAAATTTTCATTCAGGAAATGCTATTTATAACGAAACGACAATATGTCTCTTGTGGTCGATCCATTGCATACCTGTCGAAACGGTGGCAAATTTTTCCACAAAACGTTTATCGATTGCAATTATCAGATTGTCTTCAGATGTTCATAAGTTTGTTTTGTAGTTTGATTGATCGATTCAGTTGGCAAACTTCGCCACACATTTCTTCCCACTGCCTTCTTCCCACCCCATGCCATGAACAATTTTATATACACTTTTAGCATCATCTAAATTCAATTAAATGAAATATGGATCGGAATATATGTCATTTTTTTTCAAGTGATCACTTCAAAGAAGACGACAAAAAAATACTGAAATTGGAAATATTCAGTTACCATGTTTCTTGCTTTGTGTTGTGAAATAAGCTTTTTAGTAGCAGACCTGTTGTTGTTGGCGCATCAAATATTGGGCACTGTCATACACACACACGACGGTAACAAGCCAGCAACCGAAAAGTTATCGCTCGGAATGCTTTGCTTTGTGCGCGTTCATAACAAGTATAAAGTGAGTGACAATTGATGCGTGATTTTGATTACACAGACTTTTCAATTGAATTTTCCATATTTCGAGAGGGGCTTTTTAGCACTTTGCATATTCCACCTGAATACGTCCATAAAGTTTCGTTTTGCGCCAGCAAATAGAATCTAGACAATTTTATCGGAAGTTTTGTGAATGATATTACGCCGCCGTTGCTGCGTTCAGTACTTCACGTTTCCACATTCAGTTGATTCACATCTCGGCGAACACGATATTCAATTCAAAGGAAATGATAATTTCGTTTTGGCTCATAGCACCAGGTGAATGCGATCTCGTAATGATTCAAAAAGTTTTTCGCCGTTGATACGCTTTTATTATTATGCCAAAAATCTTCATTATCACATCAACGGCACGGTGCGAAGGGAACTCTTGATAAATTGGACTTGTGCTCTTATTTCCACCGAATTACGGAATGAAATTTCTATATCAAAGCCAAACTCTTTGAAACTGGTGCAAATAAATGCAGATGAATTGAATTAGAATTCTATTTCAAATGATTACACAGTGAATAGGTGTCGTTTTACACATCTCAATTTGATTTATTCGGCATTACTTTTTTCAGTGGTATTGTTTTCAATACTTTTAGCGCTAACACTTGGTGCTTCGCCAACCTCTGATCCTTCCACATCTTTTTCAACATTTTCTTCTACATCTTTCTCCCCATTTTCCGTTGGTGCTGTGCTTTCAATTTCGTCAGCTTTGCTTTCGACTTCGTCGTTAGCTTTGCTCTCGCCATCCTGTTCACCTTCCTCTGCACCTATGCCTTCTTCACCTTCGTCATCCTCCAATAGCCCCTCGAATTTCATCTCGGCTTCAGCTTCTTCCTCAGAAATACTGATATAGCCCAACGGGAATATGACATCGCACTCATCTCGGCCATCGAGCTCGTTTTGGCTCACAAACTCCGGTTCCAGTTCAACAAGTGCCAACAAAGCTTCAGTATTCGCAATTACTTTCAATATAAATTTGTCTTCACTGGAAAAAATATTTTGTAGTGAAAAAAACACGTGGAAAACACATAATTGGTCAAAATTTACGGTTCCATGATGCCCATGCGATACTCTATTCCCGTTTTGCATACGAGTACCGTATTTTCATAATTTTCACCATCAACAAAGCCTCTGAACAGCCCATGAGCCAGTATTTCCTTGTGATATTCGAGATGATCCTTCATAAAGTCCAAAATTTCCTCATGTCTTGATGCGGGAAAAACTATTGAAACTCGTTAGAAAAAAATGAAAAAATGCAATGAAATTCAACAGTCATACCAACAATAACATAACGATCGGCGCCTGGTGGATCCATTGGCAGAAAGAAGCTAAGGAGCTGTTTATTGGAATTTGAAATGAAAAGAGTTAAGATTTTTATTTCTTGGAAATTGTGATAAAATTACCCTTCGAAAGTATAGATAAAGGATTGATGCATGGGATCTTGGCGTCGGTGGAGTCCAAACTGGACAAACATGTGCTGTTTCTTTATCCTTTGGATCAAAAATAACTTCACCTCTAGCTGACGATTTGGACGCCTTTGAGGCTACCTTTTTCTTCTTATTTGGCTTCTTCTGCTCTCCTTCTACTTCTTCTGGTTTCGTGTTTTCAATCACTTCAACGAGCGCCTCTTTGATACATTTGTTATGCATTTTGGTAATGCGTTCTTCAGTATACACCATTATACTTTCGCTGAGTAACTTTATTATATCTTGGTCCGATTCGATGAACTGCAAATCAATCGGCTCAATTTGAATTGGGTCGGCTTTTGCTCGTTTCAAATCCATCAAGGGAACTGGTAACATTGGAAGTTTAAATGGTAGCGCTTCTTGTTCTCCCTCTTCAACTTGCACTTCTTCGACTTTGACTTCGGCTTCCTTCTTCGTTTTGGCCTCTTTCGGTTTCTTTCCTTTCTTTCCCTTTCTTGCCTTCTTGTCTTTTGCCTTTTCAAATTCGGCTTCCACTCTTAATGACTTTGCAAATTCAGCAAACATCTCTGGAATTTTGAGCAGAACCAACAGACATTTTAACAGATGAAAATACATTGAATTTCGAAATTAAAAGCATATTTATACCATCAATCGGACGTAACTCCCCTGAAGCCATCTTCCAGGCTATAATCAAAACCTCCCTATCTCTGATGTGGTTGAATAGAACTGGTGACATATTTTGGGTGTCAAAATTAATCATTTCCAAGTCTTCTCTTGTGATTTTCGTGGTCACATTGGTTTTCATAGCCATATTGCTCTGTGTCGATGGCTCGATCAGGTTCCCAAGCAATTTATCATCTAAAACATGTGGCATAAACACTGTGACACCAACATCGGCCACATTATCCATTATGCTATCGGTTACGCTCATTCGATAATCGTGAACGAGTTGAGCCTTTTTCATTTGATCTTGTTTCCTATTGAAAATCATTTCGTCTCGTTTGGTTCTGAAGCGCTGGCCCTCGAGTGCACTCATTTCACGTAGTTCGAATGTCTGTCGTCCAGTTTGCGCACCTGATTTAAATAGAGCAATTTCCTCCTTCAGTATACTAAGAAGCTCAGTTACATTTGTGCCATAGTACGAATTGATTATGCGACCATCCTGATCAAGTCAAAGAATATATTTCAATTTAAAACAAATTATTCTTCAAAGTTTTTTGTGTCATACTAAAACAATCAAGTAGGCTGGTTCACTTTTGTGTCGAAATCGCCTGAAAACATCAATTTGATCCGCGTTTACCTGCAAAAACCAAATACAGCTAGTAGAAAATCCACGAGTGACTATTTATTTAATTGGACTCACACTTGTTACTTGAAGATCGTCACCAGCATGCACCATTTTAAAATCGCGCAGATTCGTTGCGATGGCATTGCATGGGCCAAAAAATCCGTCGTATACATTTAGCACTACAAAATATTGAGTTAAAAAATTCAGTATAGAAACTGACACATTTTTATACAAACAATGAACGCATTTCGTTTTGAGAAGCTCGTTCAACTCTTCATTGGTTTTAATATCGGCCAAAGCTGCACCTCTTCTCGCCATCACGTTTGCTGCAACCAAATAATATTTCGATAAATGCAAGTATTTTATTCAAAATCAGAAAATCTGTGTTGTAAAATAAGTTTTAAAGACAGAAAATTCAATGTTTGCTTGCGTTTTAAATTTCCGTTGATTTTATTTCTCCAATTCCACTTGAATTATATGTGACGAGCTTTCCATAGGCTCATTTGAAAGTTCTTCAAGAGATGGCATTAGTTTCTTCGTATCTACAATATTGATTCGTTTTGAAATGACATTGAGGTGACATTTACACTCCAATTGATAGCATTGGTGCAAGAGTTTTTGCGGTGTTTGCAGCAAAAGAGTTTAAGTTCACGATCACTAAGGATTTTTCGTAAATTTCAATTAGCAAAAATGGCATTGAACAAACTTAGCGTTGAAAAGGTCGATGTTGCTGGAAAGCGCGTCTTGATTCGGTAAGTTTTATTGAATTTTCAACGAATTACAGTCATATCACGTAATTTCGGCTTAGCAACATGCAATAATGTACTGAAGTGCGATTCAAGTTTTGACACTTGACTTCAATGAACATGAACAAATCTTGCGGAGTGAATGATTGTATGTGACATTTTTGCGTTATTTCAGCGTTGATTTTAATGTGCCAATGAAAGAGGGGAAAATCACGAGCAACCAACGTATCGTCGCTGCTTTGGACACCGTGAAACACGTTTTGGGCAGAAATGCTAAGTCTGTTGTAAGTACCTGTTACGTAATTCATTAGTTACTATTTCGTTAAAAATCATCGATATTCCAAATATATAAATATGATTTTAGGTGCTCTGCTCACATTTGGGTCGTCCAGATGGCAACAAAAATCTGAAATACACCTTGGCTCCAGTTGCCGATGAATTGAAAACATTGTTGGGCAAAGACGTCAAATTCTTGAACGATTGCGTTGGCGCAGAGGTGGAAGAGGCTTGCAAAGACCCAGCACCTGGCTCCATCATTTTGTTGGAAAATTTGCGCTTCTACGTCGAGGAAGAAGGTAAAGGTGTTGATGCCAATGGCGCCAAAGTCAAGGCTGATCCAGCCAAAGTAAAAGCATTCCGTGAAAGTTTGCGCAAATTGGCGGATGTCTATGTCAACGACGCATTCGGCACAGCCCATCGTGCACACAGCTCAATGTTGGGAGAAGGTTACGATGTTCGTGCTGCTGGTCTTCTCTTGAGCAAAGAATTGAAATACTTCTCACAAGCCTTGGACAACCCATCACGACCATTTTTGGCTATCTTGGGCGGTGCTAAAGTCGCTGACAAAATTCGTAAGTAGTAAAAACAGTTGTTTTTTTTCGGATTTGAATTAATTGTGTTTGTTTTGTTACAGAATTGATCGAAAATTTGTTGGACAAAGTTGATGAGATGATCATTGGCGGTGGTATGGCTTTCACTTTCTTGAAAGTACTCAACAACTTGAGCATTGGAGGCTCATTGTTCGATGCAGATGGTGCAAAAATTGTACCAAAATTAATTGAAAAAGCAAAAGCAAAGAATGTTCAAATCCACTTGCCAGTCGATTTCGTGACCGGTGATAAATTCGCTGAGGACGCTGCTGTTGGTAGCGCTGATGTTAGCGGCGGTATTCCAGATGGATGTATGGGCTTGGATGTTGGACCAAAAACCAACGAAGCCTTTTCTGCTGTCGTTGCACGCGCCAAACTCATCGTGTGGAACGGACCACCAGGTGTGTTCGAATTCAAGAGCTTCGCCAACGGTACCAAATCATTGATGGATGCTGTTGTTGCTGCCACCAAAAATGGAACCGTTTCCATTATCGGCGGAGGTGATACTGCTTCATGCTGCGCGAAATGGGGAACAGAAGAAAGCGTTTCCCACGTCTCAACCGGCGGTGGTGCTTCACTGGAATTGCTCGAAGGAAAAGTCTTGCCTGGTGTAGCTGCTCTGAGCGATAACTAAATTGTTCATTCTATTCACGTGAATTTTCGGTTTATGAAACCACAATAACAATAACGATTGAAATTGTATAAATGTCATCATTTAATTAAAAAAACAAAAAAAAAATACAATAAAGTAAAGTTCTGATTCCAAAGAAATATGGAAATGCGTTTTTCGGAAGGTAGCATAATTTTCAGATGGAGCGATGATGAACACACCTAAAATTGTTAGATTTTAACAAGCTTATTTGTAGACTGAATGTGTGTCAGCCAATAATGTATGAATCTACATGCCAATAAAAGATTTAATGGGGCTGATTGATAAGTCCAAAATTGAAATATGTTTCAAGAGAATAAACAGCTTAATAAAAACTAATGGACTTTTTCTGAATAATTATCATTTTATTTAATTTATTCATTCATTCAAAGTTCATACATTTTTTTGTTAAAACAATTTGTTTAGATTCTGATGAAAATTTATAAGAAGAATCGTCGACGACCTTCCATTGCGTGTCGTTTGTTTGTTATCATCCAGTCGTAATCACCGTATTTGCTGTCGAATGTACCTTCTTGAACTGATCTCAACTTCAGCGTGAATCTCGGCCCCAATTCTCGGAGTTTAGCTCGGCTTCCGTCTTTAGCGAATTCGTAGCGATGGTGTCGGAAGAAAATGTAATCACGTTGATTGTGAAATGTAACCGCACGACGTCCTTTAAATTCTGGATCGTGGTGGAACAATGCGCCCAGCATACGACCAACAGACAAACCCAAACGTGTTGTGAAATTCGTTAGAATCACTTCCGGCCGATGTTTGGTGAATTCTAAATGACTACGACGAATTTCCTTAGTGATACGTACATTGCTCAATTTGAAGTGAGCCGTTGGCCCATTGGGCAAATGAACAACTACCATACCGTTTGGTTCACGATTATTCTCGTTGATAATGATGATATCGGTGAAGTTCTCTCGGATCGCACTTTTCACCATCTTCTTAATGGATGACCGATTTCGGATTTTAGCCAACGCATTTGGAATGATACGGGCCAGTTCAATGCCAAATTTCCTGGTTTTGGTAACGGGGTTATCGGCATAGGTGATCAGCACTTTGGGTGTGTATTCACGTGCAAAATATTCGCTGAAATCATCAATTTCCAACTCTTTCCGCAACTCTTCATTGTCGGAATCTTCAAGATTTTCGACTGTTGTGTGGTCCTTTTCACGTAAACTTTCGATTGTATGACCGGTGCTGCGTGGACCACCTTCCAATTTGCGTTGTTTACGCGCTTTTTTCTGTTCTTTTTTCTTGGCCTGTTGCTGTTTCTTGAATAACTTATGACGAATTTCTTTATTCCTGATCAAATTCAGTGGATTGATGCGCATTGTTTTGGTTCTTTTACCCTCGCCTTCTTCACCATCCTCATGCCCATCGTCATCGTTATCGTCACCATCACCGCTTTCTTGTCCACCATCATTGTCGTTCATATCGGTTTCTTTCCATTTTCCATTCACCTGCTTGATTGTCTTCTTCTTCTTCGCTGGCTTCTGCTTAACCTCCTCTTCATCAAAACTGTCCATATCACTTGTGTCCGACATTATAAATTCTTAATTTTAGTCTATAACCTGATTGAAACAATGCGAAACGATTCGAAGTATTCAAAAATATCAAAGCAGCATGGTCGGTCCTAAATGACATGTTCGGTTGAACAACATTGAAGTGAGACAAATATATGGTGCAACATCTTCTGTCTCTGTTTCGACCACGGGCGACCTCTACATTTCCAGGTTTCGTTCAGTTGAACAAAAATTACACAAACTATTTAATGAGTATGCACCTAATTGCATAGACAATTAAAGTGAATGGAGAATTTTGTGCTTGGAAGTATTTTCCATTAAAAGTCATTACTCGTCTCAATTGTAATTAAAGACTTAATCGATATTTCAACGTTGCATTCATGCCAAAATATCAACACGAACCACGAACTACGATCTGTCACTTTGACACTTGTTTATTTGTCGAGTAAAAAAAACACCCACAGAACTTTTTTTTCCTTCGGTTCACTGCGATTTTCTTTATGTCACATCGTGAAAGTTATATCGCAGTTTTAGTCTACTAAAATCGATTCGAAATAATTGGTGTGACACGAATTTCGTTCAACTCAGCCGCACATACGAAATATTCAGAATGTCGGACAAGGCGTCAAATTCAAAATCAGTGAATGATAAAGATTTGGACGATTTATTGAATAGTGAGTATTCGAATTTACGACGCAGTCTGACTCATTTAATCGGAAGAGCAACAATTGCGAATGCAAATTATGTAATTTAAATAAATTTCAATTGGATGTCATGTGTTCAAATGGAACGGGCCAATTTCTCTTTTCGTTCGCTCTAAGCAAAAGAACATAATCAACAATGAAATAAAAATCGTATTTTAGGCGCCCTAAATGATTTTGACGCTGGAAATCAATCGAAGAGCGGAGATAAAAGTGCAGATGCTTCGGAGCCCAAAGCAAGCGCTGAAGTATGGAATGAAGAATTCATCACGTGAGTCATCTTTTTCAGATTGTTTGCATTTTCATCGAAATTCATAATGTGCTTCAAATGATTACCGTAGGCAACAAGCTAAATTGTTTGAAGAACGCATGGCCAATGTGTTTGGCGGAGTTGATAATGCTCCGTCTGGAGATCAAATTAACATGACTTTCCAAAAAATGGCTGGTATGATTGAAACAAAGTCTACTGTTTGAAAATGATTTTCTAACTATTGAATTTCGAACAAACAGAAGCGGCAGCTATGGCAGTGCAGGGAATGGATGAGAACGCAACTTTACCGACTGAGCCCCAATTAGCTGATAGTTTGACAGAAGCGTTGAAGTCTTTGAAAGAAGGATCAGGCCTTTTGCAAGAGCCAATCCCACCAGAAGGATTGTCTGGAATGTTCTCCGGGTTGAACTTGGATGATGTAGGCTTCGAGTTTCATTCACAATTTTTACGCAATAATTTTGACATTTATATGTTTATTTGTTCAGGATTCCGGCGATAATCCATTCCTGCCGGTGATGCAAGGCATGATGCAGTCTTTGCTAAGTGCCGAAGTTTTGTTGCCGAGCCTAAAAGAAATGCTTGAGAAATACCCCGCATGGTTGGACGAGAACAAAGATAAAATCAGTGAAGCGGACAAAGACCGATATGGCAAACAACAAGAGCTCTTCAAAGTCATCTGCACGGAGTTGGAGAAGGAGACGCCAAACGATTCGACTGAAGTCAAAAATGAACGTTTCAAAATTGTTTTGAAGAACATGCAGAAAGTATGTCCATAAATGAAGATTAATTACTTTTATGGAAAACTAACAGACAATGGTTTTTTACAGTTGAATGAGTACGGACAACCGCCAGCCGATTTGATCGGTAATCCAACTGCAGGCGGCATCCCAGAATTTGACCCAGGTCAATTCAGTGACCCATCACAATGCAATCTCATGTAAACAATCAAGGACCACGGTGCATTTCAGAAACGAAACAAAAATATTTCACAGATTTATCATGCGCATAGTTTTTATTTTAGATTAATGGGCATTACGTTATTTGTTTGTTGGAGATTTCAAAAATATTATTTTCCTTTTTCTTCCCTATTTTTTTGGTATTGTGAAACAATCAAAACAATTTTCTATGAAAACGAAAAAAAAACTGAGAAATAAATTTACAAACGTACCAAACAACAACGCGAACAATTTGTTGTTTGTTTTCAATTAGCATACGGGAGCATTGAATGAAATGTCAAAGATTAAGATAAAGAAGAGTATATGAGATGAAACCTAACCTCATTTGCATCACCGTCATAAATGTCATAGCAACGATAGGTCATCCAAGCGTTTCGTTCAGTTCCATATTGCTGCCACGCAGGCGACGACTGACAGAGACAATATCAAAGTGTACATATACTAGGTATTTACTGCATGAAAGCAGTCTGACGTGGAAAAGTATTGCTTGCAAAAGTTTTTAAACTCATAAAAGAAACAAAACGAAGAAAAATAAATATTCAGCTTGTGTCTGAAGAATGAACATTTTGCCGGCAGCAATTCGCACGTATTGAAAATCAGAAAGGTAAATTAAATGCCAGCAAATAAATAATCAAACGGGAAAAATCACTAAACGTAAACGAAATTGTATAGCGAAAATTTCCCCAGTGCATAAAGTGAAAGTTGCTTTTGACTTGGAGTGTTCAGAGAGTCTTCAAACGATTTGTGTAATTTTTCAGAAAAATATTTACTTTTTGAGTGAAACAATTGTTCAAATAAAAATAAATTGAAGAAAAACAATCAAAACTTTGCTTTTTCATGTCTGTGCTTATGTGTACCGGATATTACAAAACGTATTTTGTTGGAAGCAATTTTTAGTGACGTGACAACATTCAGTGTTTCGAAACATTTAATCAATTTGTTTTTTTCCCCTCTAAACGACGTCTGGATCTAATTGGTGCCTAACTGTTTCCACAGATTTTTTTGTTTAGAATTAATTCATCAATCGATCGAAAATGAATCCTCAATATAGTCAGCCGCCGCAGCCAACTCCAAATTTTCCACCACAACCGAACTACAATGGCAATCAACTGCCACCGAATGTAATGTTATTTTAATGTCTTATTTTAAATCGAAAAGTAAAGTGATTGATTCCTTTTCAAAATACAGAGGTTGCCGAATCAAATGGCTGGTCTGTCGCTGAATAATGATTTTGCATCGGCCAAAGCATCGCCAAGACAAATGCATGCAGCTCCAAATCAGCCACCTTTTGGGAACTTGCCACCACAGGCTGCGTATGCAAATAAACCAGTGATGGCACCGCCGGTTGCACAACAGCCTCAATTGCAGCAACAACAACAACAACCGAATCAAGCATTAAATAACAGACCCCCGATGCCCCCTAGCAATATCAATCCAAATCCATATGCACCGCCTACGGCGAACGGTGCACCACAAGCGCAACCACCATTCAATGGTTCGACCAGTCAATTTCCACCACAAGTAAGTCTGAACCTAAACATCACAACTAACATTATCGAACCCTTGATTAACAATTTGTTTTTTTCATTTTTAGCCACAAGCACCATTACAACAGGGTCCGCCCAATCCACAACTTCCACCACAACAGAATCGTCCCCCATCTGCAAATCCGAATTTTGCACACCCACCATTGCCTGGACAGTTATCTGGTCAACTGCCTCAAGCTAACGGTCCAGACAGTCAGCTAAGACAAGCATCACAACCATTGCAGCAGTATCCACAGGCATCGTTGCAACAGCAACCCCAGCAACCGATTGCGCAGCCACCATTGAATCAAGTGCCTACTAATCCAATGGGAGCACCGCCATTGCCAAATCAACATTATCCCCCAGGTCCTGCATTGGTCTCTCCCGGTGCACAGCAGCCACCATTCGCAGGCAATCAACAACAACCACAATACAGCAATAAAATGCCCCCAATGCCACAGTATCCACAGGTAAATCTATATATATTTTTTGGCCCTTTCCCTTGGCAAATAGTTGTGAATAATGTGTTTTGATTATTATAATTTAGCAGCAACAACCGCTTCAACAGATGCCACCGCAGCCCAACTATCCGCAGCAGCCAGGTTACGGGCCACAGGGAAATATGCCACCAATTAATCGTCCTCAGTATACTCAACCCGGTCCTGGACAATACAATCAACCAAATCAGTATCCACCTGGCATGGCTGCACCACCACCACAACGTCGTCTTGATCCCGATCAAATGCCAAACCCGATTCAAGTTATGACTGAAAACCAACGTTCAATCACCGGACCGTTTGTAACGAATGAAATTGGCGCCGTGCCACCATTGGTAACAACCAAATTCATTACTCATGATCAAGGAAATTCTGGTCCACGTTTCATTCGATCGACCATGTACAATGTACCAGCAACACCAGATATGATTAAACAAACTTCAGTGCCGTTCTCACTGATCATTTCGCCATTTGCCGAAACCGGCGAAGGTGAAATTGTTCCACCAATCGTTGATTTCGGTGAACTTGGTCCGATTCGATGCGTTCGATGCAAGGCTTACATGTCGCCAAACATGCAATTCGTTGATGCCGGTCGTCGTTTCCGTTGTGCAATGTGCAAAGCCACTACCGAAGGTAAGTGATGAGCATACAGGACGACAATCGCAACTTTTTTTTCTTAATCTATTGTTTGTTGAAAACTTACAGTTCCATCGGAGTACTTCCAACACTTGGACCATGCTGGTCAGCGAGTCGATAAGTACGAGAGACCAGAACTGGTTTTAGGCACATACGAATTTGTTGCGACAAAAGAATACTGTCGAGTAAGTTTCACTTCTATAGATACCAAATGCCACTGTATTTATTCAGAACTAATGGGTTCAATTCATTTTTCATTTGTTCAGGAAAATAAACCATCGAAGCCGCCAGCATTTATTTTCGTAATCGATGTATCTTACAACAACATCAAATCCGGTTTGGTGCATTTGTTGTGCCGTGAAATGAAGAATATTTTGAAAAATCTCCCAATCGACCAGGGTCACGATCGCTCGAAAATGAAAGTCGGTTTCATCACATACAACAATTCGGTTCATTTCTACAATTGCAAAGAGAATTTGGCGCAGCCACAAATGATGGTTGTGGGTGACATTCATGAAATGTTTATGCCACTGTTGGACGGTTTCTTCGTTGATCCTGAGGAGTCGGGCGCTGTTATCGACGCTTTGATGGAGCAAATTCCGAAAATGTTTGGCGATACACGTGAAACAGAGACGATATTGTTGCCAGCCGTTCAAGCTGGCTTGGAAGCAATTAAAGCATCCGAATGCTCGGGCAAATTGTTGGTGCTCCACTCATCGTTGCCGGTATCAGATGCACCCGGTCGTCTTCAGAATCGCGAGGACCGTAAGCTTCTCGGCACTGAAAAGGAAAAGACTATTTTGAGTCCACAAAACAACGCATACAACAATTTGGGACAGGAATGTGTTTTAGCCGGTTGTTCTGTAGACTTATTTATTTTTAACAATTCATACATCGATTTGGCTACGATTGGTCAGGTGTCACGTTTAACAGGCGGTGAAATCTATAAGTACACCTATTTCCAAGCCGATATCGATGGACCGCGAGTGATTTCCGATCTGATCAAGAATGTTTCGCGTCCGATTGCCTTCGATGCCGTTATGCGTGTGAGAACGTCAGCTGGAATTCGACCAACCGAATTTTATGGTCATTTCTTCATGAGTAACACCACTGATATGGATTTGGCATCCATTTCAAGCGGTAAATCGATTGGAATCGAAATTAAACATGACGACAAGTTGCCGCCCGAAGAGAACGTGTACATTCAAGTAGCACTTTTGTTCACATCGTGCAGCGGTCAACGTCGTATTCGAATCTTGAATTTAGCCATGAAAACATGCACTCAAATGGCCGATTTATTCCGATGTTGCGATTTGGATGCGGTGGTTCTCTACTTTGGCAAACAGGTAAAGTGTCACCCTAATTTATTGTCACCTCATCACTTTGCTCATTTCGATTTGGTATCTACTTTTTACTAACTATAGTTGATGACCAAACTTTTGGATTCCACACCGCGAGCTGTTCGCGAAGCACTCGAAACAAGATGTGCCCAAATATTGGCATGCTATCGCAAGAATTGTGCATCGCCAACGTCGGCCGGCCAATTGATTTTGCCCGAATGTATGAAACTGTTGCCGTTGTATGTGTCTTGTATGATGAAGAACGATGCGCTTTCCGGTGGATCCGATATGTCTTGCGATGATCGCTCGTATGTCATGCAATTTGTACAGATTATGGATCTGCCGATGTCAGTGTTCTACTTCTATCCACGGCTGATCCCAATCCACGACGTCAATCCAAACGATACAGACATTCCAGCACCGATTCGATGCACAGTTGAGAAATTGGCCGATGATGGGGCATATATCTTAGAAAATGGCGTTCATTTGTTTGTTTGGATAGGTTTAAGTTTGGCACCGGAGTTCACACAGGCCGTATTTAGTACGCAATGCTCGCTACAAATTGACACCGATCGACCGGGCTTACCAGTATTGGACAATCCACTATCGAAACGAGTGCGTGGCATCATCGACAGCATCCAAGCGGAACGGCCACGTTGTATGAGAGTAAGTTGACTGCACGATGAGTCTGAGAAATCAAAACCAATTCGCAGACATTCATTTTAATTCATTCAATTATTGACACGTTTCTAGGTAACGGTTGTGCGATCACGCGACAAACTGGAGAATGTATTGCGACACTATTTGATTGAAGATCGTTCTGGAAACGGCATGGCTAGCTATGTGGACTACTTATGTCATTTGCACAAGGAAATTCGAGCCCTCTTAAGCTAGCTGGAATCAACGTCAGTGCGTGATCCGAACGTAACGACTTACAGTCGCAGTATATCACAACAACGCATGATAAATACCCGTTATCGCAGATCATTGATTGGCAGATAGCTCAAATAAATCCGTATCTTTCTAATTACCCGATTGCAATTCTTTCGAAAAGAGAAGAACCCACTAAAAATCACTCGTTGTAATTTCAATTTGATTATTTTGTTGCTAATAAAAATAAAATCCGAAACGTATGAGATCGGAACTATTGTAAGTGAGGGAAATACTTCATGTTTGCATTCATGAAAAAATATAAATCGCTGTAAATGTTCGAGGGATAGAAACTTTCTTTCAAATGTGGCCACAAAATAATACAGATTATTAAAAAAAAAACGAATTGTTTGCAAATATATGTATGTATACAAGGAAGAAAGACAGAGAGAGAGAAAGGGAAATTGGATTAAAATGAAATTTTGGTCAACCCCCACACTATCAATACTTTTTTGTTGATTTTTAATTTAATTATCTTTTTTTATATTTCAATGTTTCTGCTATTATTTTTTTTTCAATTTTATTCAAATTAAAACTAATTCTGAGGTCGATATAGTTTCAACATCATTATAAACAGAGGGAAATTTATCAATTTTGTTGTTGTATGTAATCTTGCTGAAGTCACGTCCGATCAAAAGCAAGTTAGATAAAAAAAAACACTTTTTTGGAAAACAATTTATTATCAAGAATTTTAAAATGTTATCAATATACAATTAGACACATATAAATAAATAAATGAAAAGAAATGGGAAAATGTTTTCACGTTTCACTTTAAATATGTTTTGATGTCCAAAGGTGAGCTCTTTCAATGCATCAATGCATGCTGATGGATTTTACTTACAATGTTGGGTTCTATTTGGAAACTGAAGCAAGTTGAAAACGATGTCGGTCCAACACAGGCGGATCTAAACAGTGCCTAAAAGTTATGCCGCCCTGTGTCTTTCTTGCCGCCCCAGTTTATTGAACTTCCCGCTTCGGTATGACTTGTGCCCAGATCCAGTACCGGTCTCACGTCTACATGCTTTTTTAGTTGTTTTCATTCAATGGAGGAATTCTGACTCTACCTAGGTATATGCCACAACATAGCTGTGCCTAAAATCCAAATGAAAAACTCAATTGCTTGTTATTGTTCGTTTTGCTGTTAATTCCATTTCCAGCTTTATTTTCGATTTGCATTTCAAATTTACATTTTTCATCGCTATCAATGTGTCTTCGTGTGTTCATGTTCATGTTTTTTTTTGTTAGTGTTCAGTGTTCACATACATAATAAATTTGATTGATCGTTAAAATTTCGTTCACATTCATTTTAGTTAAATTGTTGTTTTAGTTAAATTGCCAAAACGAGGCAAATTGTTTTTTTTTGTGTTTATCGTAAATGAAAAAAAAACACATGTTTATGTTGCTTGTTCAATTCGATTTGTATCGACTTACCTTGATAGTTTATTTTTTGTGTTAATATATAATAATTTTCATTTTCGCTAAATGTTTGCTTTGTCTTTTTTTTTGTTGAAACATTCGATTCTCAATAAAATAAAATATTGGATTGTCAATTACATCAACCATCCATATTTAATATGCATAGATTATTTATCATAATTTTTTTTTTCGTTTCTAAAAACTAAATCAACAATATTATCTTTGTTTTCTTTTATTTTTTCCTCCATCTCACCATTATATTCCAATGGTAAAATGGTTTTAATTAAAAATTGACATTTAAATATGTAAACGTGACGTATGGAGTTTCCGTAAGACGAAATGAAAACAAAAAATTATTGGTTTCTTTAAATAGACATAATTTAATTAATTAAAGCGACGAGTTCTTGAATGGGATATTCTTTTTTTTTTGTGTTAATATAACATACGTGAAAAACAGACTTTTCTAATTTCATTGTTTGTGGTTGTTGTTGTTGTTGTTGTTGTTGTTGTTGTTGTTGTTGTTGTTATTTTTATCTCTAAATTAGCTTGAATACTTGTTCAATGGCGAAATAAAAAAAACGCAACTTGGTGTGTGCCCTTTGTTATGTTATATATGACGTTAAACTGCGATTCATTTCTGGATTCAGCTGAAGTATGAAGAGATATCGTTTGGATCGAAAAAAAATTCCTTGGTTGATGATTGTTTTCAAGTTGGAGATTTTGGTTGGTATGAAATTGTTTTGGAGAAGAAAGTGATGAAATGTGTTGATTTTGTCATGAAATATTCTAACTAAACAAAAATGTGTGGTTGTGTTTGTGCATCATCAGGCTGTGGGTGCGAAAGTGGCTTCTGCAATGCTTGCTAAAGGCATTTTCATAAAGCCCGGAAAAATGTTGATGATTAATAGATCGAGAACCGCCTTCGAAATTCCATAATATTGAAATGATCTTTTCGGTTTGCAAAACGAGGCAAAACTTTTTTTTCTCGACAAAACTATGTTCAAACCCAATTTGAACCTCTCCAAAAACGTGTTGAACAGACACTCTCCTTCTGTTTTCAATAAATTCATTTTTACAAATGTAACAACAAAATGAGTTCAAGAAAGAAAGAAAAAATCACAAATCAATTGTAGTTCAAATCAGCATTTATGGTGTATTGTGTTTCATGGACAGAGATCCGCTCATTGAATTGTGTGAATCGCGCATCGAAAACGTGCCATCTCCGCTAATTTTACTATTTCACTCCATTTTTAATTCAATGTATAATAATCAAAATGATAAAAGTGACCCCTTTGTTATTCCTATCAATTTAAAATTCTTTTGCGCTGGTGCATTTTCAAACAAGATTTCGCGGCAAACTGTTCAAGGCGGCAAGTAGAGCACACGCCTTGGGAAATCTTTCATTGTGGATTTGTGCTCGAGCTTTTACATAGCAAATTTTCTATCGATTTTATGGGCACCATTTTTTTCTCTCATTATCCCACAAAACATGGTGTTTTAGTTTAATCATATGAAAAATCTAGATCTTCGGCTACGTGTTTTTTTTGTGTGTGTGTGTGTGTGTGTTATATTTTCTGTCTCAATTTCCACGTTCATCAGAATTACTCCGACAAAATAAACGAATCGGCTTAATTCGGTCGATGATTCAGCAATGCGTTCGCATATCGATGAAACCGTTGGACAATTTTCACCAAATTCGTTTATTAGAGTAATTTTCTCGATTATTATTTTTTATAAATATTTCTTTTCTTTCGCTAATTGCATAGATCATTTGATTATTCATTTTTTTCAGTTTTAAATAAATATTTTTTCCGTTATTTTTTTTTTCTTTTAAATATCGATTAAGCTATATATGAATTACATAATAAATCGTTATTGTTTTAAATTTCCTTTGTTGTTGTTGTTGTTCTTGTTGTTGCTTTATTGTTGGTTTTCATATTTGGTTTTGTCCTCCATTTTCATTTAGTTCATTTACTTTTTACTTTCAACTATACACTTTGAATATTTTGGTTTTACCGAAAATTAACAAAATCAATATTATGTAAATTATATCACGCACTTGAATTACAATTGGATTGTGATGGTCCGGGTATTGGATCTGCAAGAGGCAAGAGAAACCATAAACAGGTTTGTTTGAGTTGATTTTAATGCGATTCCTGAATTGATCGCAGTCATAAATACCTAAAACAAAAGTGGGACTGAGATGCGATGTCGATGCAACGGGTTGATAATGATATCCTTGCCGGTATCTGTTGTTCGGCCTGTGGTTTTGAATATAGCCAAGTGTCGGTCTTCGGTTATTTGCTTTATCAGGACGTTTTTCTGCGAGAATAAATTGAGTGTTAGTACAAAAACAGCTCAAGAAAGGATAAAAAAGACAAACAAACATATAATAAAACAGCAGTCATATCTTTACCAGGTATATAAGGCTTTTGATTGCACTCTGGTGATGATATTGTATTTTGGGTACAATTAACGTGATTATTGTACGCGTAGCCATTATCATTTGCACCATTGATATTGTTCGTATGATTGGGGTAGTCGCGATGATTTGTGTGTGTGATTGGGCTCATTTCACGGCATTTTCCCGAGACAAGATCAGCTTCATCTTCATTAGGTACTTGACGGTATTTGCTGCTTGTAAAATGTGCCATTAATGTTAATGCTATCGCCTCGATGGCACACACGTATCCAATCATCTAGAAAATCAAATTGAATTTAAGTGAAATTTCAAAAATGCACCATTTGTTGAATTTTTAAGCACCGTGCTACCACATACAAGGAACACACCGCACTCCGAACACAAATGCAAACGTCATAAATTACTCACCGCTGAAATAAATAGCGTGTCTTTCGTGTATTTCGGCACCCAAACAAATTCTTCGGCGAATAAAACCGTGTGCAATATTAATGTGGACGAGATTAGGAACAGCATACCGACACAAAAGTAAAAATACGTGTTCTATAATGGGATGGAAAGGGAGAGAGAGAGAAAAGCATAGAGAAACGGATCACGTGAATAACAAAGCGCAACAATGGCACACTGCCGTACTGCAGGTATTTCACATCAATTATTAATTGGCACGTAAAAACAATGAATGAATGAATTTAATTAGTTTAGTTGTTCATTTTGCGCTTTTTCCGTTTATTTTCTCGGTTCGAGTCGCGTCGAAAACTTACCACTTTACCCCAATTAAATGGAAACATCAGTGCAATAGCGGATACATCTAAGAATATGAGTGAACAGGTAAGGAGTATTGAAATGAGTGCGGAAAACATCATCAATCGTAATCGTCCGAGTAATGGCAGTAAAAATAGCCCAACTTGCACAGTACCAGCAGAGCATTCGGTGAACAAACACGCGGCTGATGATAACTGGAGGAAAATGATTCATTAATCGACAAAGATAATTGGGGGAAGAGCAGCATTATCTACGGTAATCACAATTCAATAAAAAGAGGATTAGAACACACTTACCACTAATAATATTCTAACGATCCCTGTACGTGATTTGAAATGTTTGGCATTGCAGTGCAATGCAACGCCCCATGCAAGCGGCGTTTGATTCATGTGATTTCTATAATTGATGTGCGAGTCCCATGATGTGATGGTACCTATTGGCGATTCTAATTCAATTGGTAGAGATAGTTCATCGGCTCTGCTGCCAGCGATATCGAAATCTTGTAAGTCTTCCAACTGGTAGCAGGCCGGTTCGAAGTCCTTGATTTCCTCGAGTAACAGATCTATTTCATCTGTGATATATAAATCAGATACCGAATGTATAAAGCGCTGGGTCTGTTGCATTTCCTGTTGTTTGTACAGAAAATGTCGCCATCAACCATGTGTGTGGTTCGACGCATTCACTATCCTAGGATCCTAGCAATTAGAGAGCCAACTGGACGAACGGATGAATGGTTCGATGGATGGAACGGATCGACACAAATGAAGTTAGGCAACAAATTAGACGAACGAAATGGAAAAAGAGAAAGAAAAACAAAACATTAATGGTTAACAGCATTTAACAGGGCATATTTGTTAGCATAAAAATAGAAGCGAATCCAATCAATTATTCACGTTCGAAGAATACGTTAGATAAATATTTAATGACATTATCAAATATGAACGGCAAACGCGCACAGTTAGTTTATTTTCGCTTATAATCTCTAATTCGTTGCTGTTCAACGAGAGCCAAATGTCGAAATAAACTGTGGCAGCTCACTGGTGGTATGGTGTTCAATGTTTATAACGAATGAAGACTGGCATGCGACATTTTGTCTCTCGTATTCAATTATTATCATTAATGAATTTTCACCGCGCATTTGTGCTCTCTCTCTCTCTCTCTCTCTCTCTCTCTCTCTCTCTCTCTCTCTCTTTCTCTGGCCGTTCATTCGCCACCATCATCGTCGCTGTCGTCGTCGAGTACACTACGTGCGCTTATTCAATTTGATTCATGTTAAACACACATTTATTCCGTTTAATGACCGCACACCTTTGGACCGGAATGCCTGCCAGTTACAAGCGACTTTCATTGGAAAATGGATTTCCACACATAATTAAATACAACACATATCCAGTGAATGGGCGCAAATATTGCAAGAATTACGATACAGGAAAGACTGTTAACCACAAGCATTTAGTCGTTGTATGCTTAGCGTGCCCGGAGTTTCGATTTTCCATTTCCGTTGAACTTTCCTTACGGGTTCTTTTTTTTTGTCATAGCAAGAATATTTCTTACGCTGACGGAATCAAAATTGGCACACGTACACACACAGTCCGCTCTCACCAATACGCTAAAACTTAATTCGAACCAACAAACGAACGGAATGAACGAACGAACGGAAAAAAGGAACTACACTGGATGGTTATGAACAGAAAATGATGTATCCAAATTGAATAAATTGGAAAACTGCGGCAGCAGAACACCGGACGCGCAAAGAAAATACTCCAATGGAAAAAAAAGAGAGAGATAGAGAGAGAGTCTATTTAGTTGGCCCGAACGAATTTCCATTAAATATAAATCAGAGGCTTTTTTCTACCTAGTTTTTTCACTACTGTACATGCGAGTACATTTGGCTCGCTGGTCATTATACCCAGCGAATAGTTAAGCAGTAGCACTCAACACGGAAAATTCTTTTTTTTTTCCACTGTCTCTCACTCACTTTGAGTTTGTCAGGAAGTAACTAAACAACTGAAGGTGAATTCAACATTTCGAACGAAGCATAGTTAACGTCATTCAATTCCTCAATATCTCTTTCGCTTCATTTGTGTTGGTTCGGTATGTAAACGTTCAAAAACGGATATTCGTTTGAGCCGCACAAATTTATAAACAACATTCATTCGAATAACTCACACATTAGCGCACACACGCGACAAATAAGAATGAGTGTCATTATGAATTTGAATAGTATACAACCCATTCATTCCAACGTTTTCCGAGTCTCTTTTTCCCATTTGTTTTCTTTGGTTTATTGTTTCTATTCGTTTTTCCATTCGCTCCGTTCTCATACCGTTCTCATATCAACACATACACACCCAAACACGATATCAACACACATAAATTTATCAAGCAATTGAAACGCCAATTAAAATGCTCAATTTCAACAATTTTCCATAGCATTCGAATGTATTTATGTCAAATTAATTTGACTCATGAAACTTTCAAGTTTGCTTTCACGGACGAAGGGCTCTCCCAATTTAAACGGTTGTTATCATTTAGATTTTTTTCCCTTTTTCCTTTATTCTTTCAACTCGCACAGAATAATCACTCCATTGTTGGAATTATGAAACAATTGGCTTTTGAAAATATTGTTATTTTTTTTTCTCTCTTTTGAAAAACACTTTTTTATAGTTGGAAAATTGTGCCGTTAGCATACAGTGGATTGGTTGAGGTTGATTCTGTCTAACATTCTTTGTCTCCCTTTTTCCCGTCACTTTTGAAAAAAGCAACGAAATTGAAGCAATATTTGCACATGTATACACATGAATGTGTGCTTCGAATTTCGATTGAAAGCACTTGGCATGTGTACATTTGGAGTTGACTTTAAACGAATACCACCCATGCAGAAGAGAGAGTGAGAGCTGGAGAAGAGGCACACGCACGCACACCATATCGAATTGGGAAGCAGCACACTCAACATCTTTGTTCTTGTACCATCATCATATTCCAAAGTAGTAGCTATTACACACCGAAAAAAGCGTATTTTATTCAACACATTGACGCCAGTCCCCTGTTAATGCACATATATATACGAGGATATATATATATATATATATATATATACGAATGTACGCGTAGCATTCCGATCCTGACTCTGATTCTGAACACATTCAATCACTTTCGCACGACACACTTTTAAAAGCACATTGTAATCTGAACAAGATGGAAAATAAAAAGAAAAAGAAAAACAGAAAAAGCTAAGCGCACACAAATCCCAATATATTTTATGTATGGGCCAACATGGAGAGCACACACCATACAATCGGAACAAATTGTAGCGATAGCAGCAATGGAGTAGCACCAAACAGCTCTCTCTCTCTCTACACATAACAATAATCATCATTTTCAGAGGGGAAAAATCAATAATGCTAAAATATCTATCGTTAATGTGAGCGCTTTTCGCTGTGTACCATTTAATGTATATATCACCGAGAAAAAAAACTCTTTTTCTCTCTCTTCTTCACCCGTGAAGAGAGAACACAAAACTATCTCTGTTCTTGTTTCACTATTTCATTCTCTTTTGCTGGCTCAGCTTTTTTCAGTTTCATTTCACATTGTCTGTCATTAACTTTAAGGCACTAAAGTTTTATTAGTCCAAATGATTTTATTATCGTCATTATGATTTTCCATTTTTTCGCTTCGATTGTCGTTGTCAAACGGGATGAACCAATGTTGAGAGCAAGAAAATATGAGTTTGGCCACAACGGGCGACCAACAAATAAAAACCTACCACTTTGATTCGTCTTTTCCAAGCACACAACATTCAAATTCCAAAAAACTATCGCCTCCAATCCAGTTCCCTTTCATCGTCGTCGTCGCACCATTTTTCAATCACGTTTCAAGAAGAGAAAAAATTCTGCTCCCGATTTTCTCGAATTATTTCGGATTCGATTCAGAGACACACTAGCTCTTCAAATGATGGTGTGAAAAATAATTATGGTAACGTGTCGATACATGGGTCAGACGAAAAAACGAAAAAATTGGAAAAATATTCTATGTGTGTCAGAACGAATGCGAATGAATGCTGACACTATTCGTCTGTTCAACTGTTTGGGGGCACTTTCTCTGTGAAAAGCCCGCAACGTGCATGTGTGCCATGTAAAACATAGGCCAGAGCAGGAATGTTTGCGTTGCGCCATACAACCGTAAAGCTCATACTCACCCAACATGTTTGAATGTCTGAGAGCCAACAGAATAATATGCATGTGCGCGCTTTTTTCACGGCGGAGAATCTCACATTCATTTCTCCTGCCATACACACGATTCGATTCAATGTATCCAGATTTCAAATCTGGCCATTTAATACTCACGTAACCAAATGTATTCTGTCAACGCGTTGCACTGTCAAAGTGCTCAAAGTGGTGTTAGTAGTGTGTCTCTGTTACGCATGTCGGTCGTACAGATTAAGCTTCGATTCCCCTCCGAACAGTCATGTTCGTCCATTCGTTCGTTCGTTCGTTACACACCTCAGCATACTTACACGGTTATTCAACACACCAAAGCTCTTGGGACATTTCGAAGCGACCGGGTTTTCAACGTTCATTTAATTATTATGAAAGCGATCAAAAGAACATTACGTAAGCATTTATTTGAATATAGCATTAATTTGTCATAGATTCTTAATCTTAATTAGACTTAGTCTCTATCATGGAAATTAAAGTAAATTAAATATAGAATTAGTTTTAGTTTTTTGAAATTCACTCATTTAAATTTACTTAATTAGAGAGATAAATAAAAAATTACTTATGAAAATGCTGTCGGTTTTATTTTTTTCCAAATGTTCAGTAGGTATATGAAAATGATGTACATATTTCCCAAGAGAAAATTTTGATTTTTTTTCCCATGGATTGAGGTGTTAGTAACGCAAATGAAAATTGTGTTCGATAAAAAGTTCAAAAGGAGATGGTCCGATTGGCTGAAGAATCGTTTCCTTTTGTTTATTTGGACTGGAGCTCCGGATGATTTCTGTGTTAGCCTACACCAACTGCATGAATTCGGAAGGATTGGTGTCGAACGGTTTAAGATCTTCTTCGGGTAACGACATGTTGTTGAAGGCTTGCCATGGATTATTGTATTGATGAACGTCCAATGCATGACCGTTCATCAATGTGTTCGATTCAATCGGCGAATGTGCAATCATCTTAATTCCAGTCTCATAAGATATTTTCTGTCGATCCTATTCATTAAGAAAATTGACATTTAAATTAAAATTTTCTTGGAAAGCTGTTTTGAATGACCATTTGAAATCAAAACTTGTAACTAACCCGTTCCTGTTGCATTTCCTGTTTGATTTGTGTCTTTTTGTCTTTGCATCGTTTATTTTGAAACCAAACACGAATGACCCGCGGCGACAATCCGGACATCTCGACTATTTGCTCCTTCATCAGTGCATCCGGTCGTGGATTGGCTTTGTAGAAATTTCTGTGTAACATGAATAAAATAAAAAGAGACAATGTTTGAGTCACGAAATATCAACAAAATACTTAGAATCGTAATCAAACGTATCCTTATTATCAAATAGAGGTTATATCAGATAGAATAAAAGTCTAAATGGATTTTCATTTGTTTTTTATGCTTATATTTTGTTCATTTGGTTAGAATTACATAATTCTTAATTTTTTCTGTTGATATCAATGTACAATTAGGAGTAATGTTTCATTCTGTTAATACGTCATAATAATAATAATAATAATTGTTAGAATTCTATCTCTGTACATATTCGAAGTTTAAAACTATGTTTTAAATATATATATATATACGTAGAATGCGATTCATTTCATTTTCTGTAGTTTCATTTCATTAAATAAAATTTCATTAACTATTTGAGTATACACGTAAGGTTTCTGAGAAGTTGTATAGCCCATTAATTTTTTTGCTTTTCATTTTATGTTCAACCACACCCGAACTGTGAAATAATGCTAAAATTCAAGTTAGCATTTTTATTCTGCGAATGAATTTTTTGATCGGTTTTTGCTATTGAAAAATCTTGTTGACATTGAAAATAAGATCTGTCTATAAAGTATCATACTCATATCAAAAGGCTATAAAATAAATCGATCTTCAACTCAAAAACAATTGTTTGTTCGTTTGAAAATGTTTGAGTTTTTATTAACTAAGTGTTTTCTTTCAAATCGAAAGATAAAAATTAATTTTCCTTTCGAAATCAACAATTTCTTTTTCATTTGAGTTTATTTATTTGAAATTAATCGCAGGCTCTAAGATCTTAATGTAAAATAATAAATATGGTTAAGATATATTCGTAGTTTTCTACAATGTACACAATAAACTTTGCGGTATGTTTCAGTTAAAGTGGTTAAAGTCGAGCTAGGCTGGCATTTGAGAAAATCTGGCTGATGGCTCATTAGGGACTGCCCGGAATACTGTCATCGCTTTCGAGATACGTGACATATGAGTCGGTGCTATCGGGATGATGACCGAGTGAATCGTTCGGAGGTACATGTTGATGAGGAGGCATGTTATTGTGCATTGGCTGCATTGAATCATATCCATGCATCTGGAATTGTGAAAGAATAGTAACGCATTTAATACATGATTTCAATTTCAATGCAACTTCAAAGTCACATCCAATGAAAAGATTTAGCTACCTGATTGTATAGTTGCTGGAATGCTGGATTGTTGTGCGTGTTCATTGTGTTATTGTCTAGATCAGCATTCAAGGCAAAGTCCGAAAGGGTTTTCCATGGTGGTTGATATGATGTCACCTCGAGCCCATGCAGATTCAACGGTGAATCATGGCGCACTGGTGAGCTAGCAACCATCGGTATGCCTTGCATTGCACCATAACCCAATTTACGGCCATCTTTCTCCTGTTGCATTTGCAACTTCATTTGGATTGTCTTCTTTTTGTCTTTGCATCGTTTGTTCTGGAACCAAACTCGTATAACACGCGGTGATAATCCGGTCATTTCGACGAGCTGCTCCTTCATCAATGCGTCGGGCCGTGGATTTGCATTGTAACAAGTTCTGCAATAAAAAAGAAAACAATTTAGCATTGACGGTCAACCAGGAGAGGTATGGGATGAATAATCGATTAGATACTTGTGTAAAATGGGGCCCTTACAAAATCCTCTTGCTTACTGATTAGTGTACACTCACTCACTCATCCATTTTTTCACTCACGCACAAAAAACCATAATCACTCACGGAATTTATTTACGATTTCATTGCATCGAAAACTGAACTATGGCTGTTTCTAATTAGTTTTTCTTCTTCTTTTTTCACACAGTTTGCAATTTTTGATTCCAAAAGTGGAACGTGAGAGAAATGACAACAAAAAAAGGCGATCAGACAGTATGTCGATTCTGAGAAAAACGATTGATTCTTCGTCGCAATTGCGATCTTATTCAGATTTTTCAGTCGCTGTTATGATTTGGCATAATGAAGAGGTGTCAATTGGAAGTGTCAATATTGATTGAGCTTAAAGGTCGAAGTATGATAATTACATGTGTTCAAGCAATTTCTCTTGACCTGAACGTCGTCGCCGTTGTTATCGTCGTCGCTGTCGTTGTTGCCGTCATTTTTTCGCGTCTCAAATATTTGTGAATCATAGTCTTCATTTCTTTTCACCGTTTCCATAATTATTCCGAATGGATGCGAACAAGAACCAATCTCATTCATAATTTTCTTCGCCGTTACAACAGTTTCCATTTTGAATTTTGTTTTTTTCACTGGCAATACCTTTGTGGTTTTATTGACGTTCATATTATTTTCGCTGTCATTTCACTAGATTCGATGCGATTGTGTTCAACGGCGACGACAAAGATCAATACGCAATACAATGTTCATTGTCCATTTTTGGTTTTGTTTTGATTTCAAATTCACACATTGCTCATGTCTCCCAGACAGAGAGACACAGGCTAGAATATTATCGAAATAATATACCTTACCACGTACGATGGTCACATCTTATTAAAGAAAATATACCGTATTTTAAATGGTTTTGTTCCTATTTGTTTATCGGTTACAGAAGTTGTTAGCAGATAGTTAAATGCTATTGTGCTATTGAACATGTTTGCACGATGACTACTGACTACACACGAAATTCAAACCTTAGCGTCAACGTGAATCTTTTATTTGATTTCAGTGACTGCTTTGGGCTAAATGAAACGTACAGTCTGGCGGATGATTTCACATGGGACATCGATAGCAATCGATGTATCGTTGAAAAAGACGATGAGAATGGTTTTTTGTTTCTTCACACGCATTTATTAGATGTTTGGTTTTTGGCTGAATAGCGGCAATGACAATCAACAGTCGTAAAAAATCATACGCCAAAATCGCGATGACATGTGAATTATGAATTTGGATAAACAAGCTGTTTTTCTCGACTTTTTTTTCTCGTCATTTCTCATCGAAATCATAGAAACCGATCCATGGGAAAATGATTTTCTCTACGCTTTCGCGGAGACTACTGATGCCGCTTCGTTTTTATACGGCATCAATGTGACTTTTTTTTTTAATATAAAATCGATATTTACACAATTTATTTACCTTAAGGTGTGAAGTTGCTTCTCGTTCAGTACGGTTCGTACACGGGTTGGTTTACCATCTGATGGTCCCGATTGCCGTTTGTCGCGAATGCTTTTGTGTGAACCAGACTCACTACCTGAATCTAACGAATGAAAAAAAGAAACACGAACGATAAATTTCTATACTTTTGAGCTATTTAATATGAAGAGAAATTGCTCCCGTTTTTAAGCTTCAAAATTTTCCGTCATTTTCTATTACAAATATTTGCACTGTGATTTCAGAAAAATGGTAAATCGTCGCTTTTGGCGCCGTCACTTGTCCAGCCACACAATGACAAAATAAGCGATATGTATCTCAATTTGAGCGCATTATTGTTATGGGTCAAAGAGAAGAAATGAATCGATAGAATTCCAGAGTGATACATTGTGCGATGATGCAAAGCGCGTCCACTGAACACATATTTGGCTATCTAATCATAATTGTTTGTTTATTCAGCGCGAGAACAATGAAAACGCTTTGGTTCACAGTTTATTAACATGTCAATTTCGTTTGGATGGCGACGATTTTGTTCTCATCGCAGTAAAAATGTTGATTATTTCAATTAGCACAGGTTTGTTTGACGTAGACAACGGTGGACATAGTGAATGGAGTCTCTTGTTAGTCAACTGAATCAAATCGACTGGCAGCCGTTGTCTAAATTCGATAGACTTTTTTCTCTCAATGGGACGAAGTCAAAGGAAAGATGAACGGAATGGCTTACCTGACATTGAACCTATTTCACTGGAATGATTGTTGTTGTTCAAGTGTGTATTATTGTTGCTTTCAATGATTGGAGCCACGCGACTTTGTGCCGATTTTTCCAAATTATCGTGATCATTTTTACAGTACAGTGAACCTCCTTCGCGCAACGCAAATTCATCACCTGCAGGGGAAAAATCGATATTTGTTATTGCAAACATTTGAGACCAAGTGCTAGAGAGCTGAGCAACATACCTGGAACTAAGTGTCTTGAACAAGCCGAACATCGGAAACAATCGACATGATAGATTTTCGTTTTGGCCCGCATCACGAAATCACTTTTATTGAACGAACTTCCACATCTATCACATTTGGTGCCAAATAATCTGTGAATCGCGAGACAATAAACATTAAATCATGATCACATTTCGCAATGAACAAATATTTAAGAATGAATTCACCAACGTACCTAACATAGTCCCGCTTACAATATGTTTTCCCATCGCGTACGAAGCACGTACACCGTTCATCAAGGAATTGCCGACATTCTTGACATTTTAGGCACGCTGCGTGCCATTCTAAATCTGGAGCTACACGTAATATGTATTGATCATGGATTTGACCGCCGCAGCCGACACAATTGGAGAGCTCTTGTTTTTCTGTTTTGTGAAAAAGAGGGGAAAAGATGCAATAATTAATTGACATGAATCCATAGTAAAAAGAACTTCGGCACAGAGAAACGTTCAAAAAATACACAGTCGTTCGTCCATTTTTACTCTATTTCGACTCGTAAGCTAGCTTAGCTAGGTTATCTAGAAAGAAGTATCTCTGCATTATTTATACACTTCAGACGGTTGGACTGAGTATTTATTGCTATTATTGTAGCTCAAGTGAATACAAACGAAAGCGAAAATATCGCAATCGAAGATGAAGTAGCGAAACAAATCATTTGTCTAACATTGAATGCATCATGTGGGAAAGTATGAATACACTATTCGATGGTGAATACAAAGCGCGCGCGACCCGAATGCTGAAAGCAAGCAAAATAAATCGATCGACATGAACGCCAAATGCAGTTTTTTTTTCTTCTCTCTCCATTTGCCGTTGTGAGCGTTACCACGGCGGTTCTTATTGTATGTGCGTCGTCGTCGTTCCTTTACCTCATTTTATTTCGTTCTTTTCGATTGTGTATTTCCGTTGTGTTGCATGCGTATTGTGGAATCATGCACATCATAAAAATCCATCTTTATTATATTTCCAAGATAAATATTCTATGCGCTTATGAAGTGGAGAGACAAAAAATAATATAAAAGAACGACGTTTTCGTTATGTTTTTTTTTTCGTTCTCTGTGCTCACTCTTCGGTCTTCTTGAAATGAGAGGAGAGAAGAAGAAAAAAAACGACTGAATCTAGAAACAAGAATATTGTTGCATGATATGAATAATTTATAAAGGCGTGTTTCATTGAAAGGCCCGCCTTTTGCGATGAATTATGTTACTCCAAAAGACAAAAGATATCGTCGGGAACACGATAAGAAATGTAAAAAAAAAACGAAGAAGAAATTACACTATACACACGGGGGGAGAGAGAGAAGCAAAAAAGTACACAAATATCAAATCGTTCCGTTTTTAAGCGGAATAAAAACGAAAATCGCATTCAGAACGAATGTAAGGAAAAACAAGCGCTGAAAAGTTACGTACAATAATTTCAATTGCTTTCATATCTTTTGCAGCATTTCGTTTCGCTTTTGATTCTTTTGTACCGTCACTGCTTTCGCTCTCTTTCTCTTTCTCTCCCGATTCAATTGAAATTTTCGATTCGTTGGCTTTTCTGCATGCAAATGCGACGGACGAAATAAAAGAAGAAAAATAAAATGAATTTTATTTGGATAAAAGAAGAAGTTTTTTTTCATTCCTTTCAGTCCGTATTTTGGGCAATCGCTTCTGCAAATGGAAGTTGAACGCGTATGAATGTCGCTCATTGAATTATCTCCGATTCAATAAAATAACACAGAAAATCATGTCTTCTTCTTATTTTCGTACAAAAGAGTAGCCTTTTTTTTCGATCGAACATTTGCAAACACGGTTTATGTGTCTTTAAATACCATTTTTGGAAACTCCCAAAATCTGGAGACCGAGAAATGCACAAATACGTAATATCTCCAGAAAATAATTATAAACTATGTCGATAATAATCTTCTTTTTTTTACATCATCAAACATTCAATGGAATTGATCAATGCCGTGTGTGTGTCGCCGAAGGCATTTAGGTATTAAGTACTCTTAACCGTTGTGAGTCAGCACAGAGACACTAATAAACTAATCATAACTGACGCAACCAACAAAAATCGACTAGACACAATGAAATCTAAACAACAGCAACAACAATAATAACCATAACACAAAAATAAGAACAGAAGACAAACGCTTCAATGAAACGAACAAAATACCGAGATGCGCTGTCGCGCCAAGATAAAACCTTGCGCCAGCGGCGCCAACAACAATCATCTTCTTTTGCTGGTTACCATTGAGTTCACACTCGAATATTTCGATTCTTGTTACACATCTCTCCATCGCTTCGACAAACTAATGAGACAAAGAAACAACACAAAGTGTGTGCATCGTTTATTTTGTTAGTGTTTGACATCCTTTAGGTCATTGCTTTTCTCGATAATCTTCGTTTGATTTCCAAGAAAGGGACATTCTCACGCACTATCCTCTGGTTCACATAGTCTGTAAGGGTTCATTGAGATAATATTTTCTTTTATCGTTTGAATGCTGACTCATGCCAACTCACAACGGTCAGACAAATGGAGTCAATTTGGTTGGTAGTGAAGAAAACGATTTTTTCGAAAATATAAAATAATTTATTAGGTATTAGAAGAAAAAAACGTTGTCATTTACGAAATATCATATTGAAGAAAACCGCTTTGTACCAAACATCAGGCGCTCTCTGAACAATTTGCTATTTTGTAATTTGATTTTAGAATTTTCGATTTTAAAAATTTCGCAACGATGATCATATTTTACGACGTTTCACCGGCAGTTTTTAATTAATCGAAAACATGTTCAACTTCTGAACCCGGCGAATAAATTGATATGGAAATACTTTCGATTAGAAAGACGTAATCCATGTACATCACCGATATACATATATGGCAGCAGTAGACCAGCTATTCAAATGAGGTTGATTTCAGTTTCTGTATTGTTACAATTGTTTGTGTATTCCTTTTCGCTCTCAGATTGGTGCCGGGAGCTGTTATTTCAAGCTATCGTAACTTGAAACAAAACTAGGCAAGCCAACAAACCATGCAACATGGTGCTGCGCTCAAAAGCAGTCAACTTTTCAGGTCACAACGATCGCAAGAAGCAGAAAATGTTGCATGTGATTTGTGTTTCGCTTGTATCTCCAAAGGGTCAATAGTATTTAAAGTGAATACAAAATTGCTGTTTGAGCTTTGTGCCAAACATCAAGCGCTCTCCAAACGGCATATTGACGAAGAAGGAGTGTAGCAGTGTATAGTCGGAACAGTGTGCTGAAACAAGTACATCTGGTTTTTTCGTGTTTTTTTATGTGCGTTCGATTGTGACGGGAGGAATAGTACACACAGTTGCTTTGAGCCATCTATCGATCCGGCAGAACTCCAAAGAAGAGGCCGTGTATTCTTTAAGCCATAAAATTTTTTATTGGAAATTAACCGCACAGTTGATACATTCAAAATATAATTAGATTTTATTTTGATAGCTCAAATTAATGTTTTCGCCGTATTTATGACAAATATTTTCAAAACAATGTATATTTTAACGATCGGATAGCGCGTGCGCCAGTACACCACTGGGTAAAAGGTCAAGAGATGACGGCGATCATTTTGACGACAAGTAATTCGGTTTTCATTTCTATTGAATGAGTGATTCGACACAAATCTAATGAATTCAACGCAATAAATTGTCGATAAGATTCCATTAATGGGCGACAAAATCTCAGCAATAGGCGTGCTAGACTTGTTCTTTATTTTCTTTCAAACACCGTAATACTAAAAATCCGATAATTACCGATGGTGATGATTGTATCATTATAACCATTTCATAAGTGTTTATGGTTTGAACATCCACATTTGGCTAAGATGCGAGCAAATTGTGATTAATAAAACGCCAGTATTTTGTTCAAAATGATTCTTGATCAAATGTAGTTGTTGCACTTTAACGAAGTATTGTTGCTTCGTTTTTTTTTTGTTCATCGTCGTCGTCGTCTTTTGTATTTGTTTTTGTTTTAACGGTGAATGTTTTGTTTGAACATGTATCTGAGGCATTTGATCTACGTGCTTTCCCTGGAACATCCTATACAAACATATTTAAGACACTCATAAAAATAAAAACGAAGCTAAACAACCGGGTAAACAATGTGACGATCCGGTGCAATAAAGTGTCCGACTCTTGATCCAATCGCTTTGGCATTCGAATTTTATTGATCTTCAGCGTTTTTTTTTTTACCCGAAAATAAACGACCAAAGAATACACACGCAACCGAAATATAAATGATCTTTTATTCAGTATTTGAAAACAGGTATGTTGATTCGTTTTCCTTCATTTTACATTTGGCTGGATGAGAAAAGAATTGGCATTTCAGTGTGTTTCGTTGCTGGTGCTCGAAATGGCAAGCAAATATTTATGATGTCTGTGTTTTTTTTGCTTTTTTTCACAACATAAAATGGTTGGTTGGGTCCTCGTTTCATTTCACCATTTCTTTTCATTCTGACGCGCGAAAGGTATTTTCAATGACCGCAAACAACGCTGTGAACCGAACACGATACATCAAGTAGTTGTGAGCCAGTGGTCGACAAATAGTAGCAATAGCGGCATCATGAAAATATTATACCACATCCTCACTAAATATATTGTAGACATATTATTTAATTTTTAGTAGGTGTGAAATTCTAAATGGTTTTTTTTCTTCTCTTATTTTTGGTGTTCCGTTTTCTTTGCTCCCACCGCATTGTCGGCCATGGACCGCCACAGCTCAAATATTATTATTCAAAATATAATCATTTTCACAAATATCTCACATATTATTTTGCTGTGTCGAAACACTTTTGTCTTCAAAACGGTCAAATGAATGTGGTCCACACCGAGTTTTTTCTCTCTTCATCTTTCATGCACTTTGTATTTTGAGCTGTAACTGGCCATTGTTCTAGGTGAGTTGGAACACATGCACGAGAAATGTATGAAATAAACAGTGAATAATGAAATGAATAAAAAATCACGTATGATTTATTGGCCTTCAAGCCACTTCACGGTGTCTGAACCCGTGAGCCAACCGTTGGTCGGCTCGCTCTTTTGTCTTGTTTACCATATAAACGATGCGATGAATGTTTAACATAACGTAACAATAAAAATTAATAAAATTGAAATAAAAACGAATATCCGAATAAATATTTATATTAATCGTTTGCTTTAAAGCGGCTACTCTTCATGCCGACTTTCATTTCGGATTGTGCATGAGGTGTCACATGCATCGCAATAAACGGACGCTGAACCGATCAACAAAGAGAGAATAACAAACATCAAAATCCGACGAATTGAAATTGAATATGTGATGATGGTTCGATCATCGTTATTCAATCAAAAAGCCACTGGAAGCCGAGGTGTAATTAAATCCTCTATTAACTCTAATTAATTAACTCATTTTGGCTGTGAGGAGCAGGCGAATCACGACTGAAAATTGTTCGGAATTTCTTTCGATCTTCACCGCATCCTGTGCCATGGTACAATATTCTTGTTTTTGGACCACTTGAAGAGAAACCGAAATATTTTTACGATTTTACAGCCGCCGATCGTATTTGAACCTCATCTGACACAAACACAGAAAAGTGTCGTCTCTAGTTAGTAGCTCTCATTCATTCCTGTGATCGTCGATACACATATAAATCAAGTTGAGTGACTCGGATCGGTATTAACAGAGAAAAACCGAGAGCGCAACCTGGTATGAGTGTTCCATTTTCATTCCAGATTTCATTTGGGCAATGCAGAGCGATGACGAAAAGATCAAATCGGCCGTAAGAGAAACTCATTTGAATTTGGTAGTAATTTTGATTCATACTAGTTCTTCCGTTTGTGTTCTTCAATGTTTTGTGTCAGAAAAAAAGAAGAAGAAAAGACGATTACTGAAATGTTCGTCGTTCGAAAATGTTAATCTCCAAAGGGACCGAACTTTTGAAAAATTGATCTCGTTTTTCTTTCTGTATTCAATTCGATGTGAAGTGTTTTCTGTCAACATATCGGCGCCTTCATTTCGTGCGTTTGGAAATCAAAGAGCAACGCCGCTCTTCAAAATAAAGCAATTGAGTGATTGTATAAACGAAAAGATCACCATGTTTGGAATTGACTGAACATCGAAATTGCAAAACATTGACACTACGATCAACCGAGTAAGCAGATCATTTATGGCCAATAGCTAATTACTAGGCAGCTCATTAAGCATTTTATTTCAATTTAGTCCCACGCTTACGTCAATCGATTGTGATTTAGATTAGGCATCATTTAGTTGGTGAATTCATCAACATCATGATATATGCAAGATAACTGTATTCCACAGCGAAATGGAAAGCAAATCGGTAGCACCGGTTGATACACAGGCGCATGCAAAATTGTCATTGATATATGTTGCGTAATTAAATTTAATTATATCTCATAATTTAAACGTTTATCATTGTTTGTGCTGCCAATCGTATTATATCCGCCGCTTTGCTAATACGCGATATCGTTTATTCTTCGAATTTTCGTTATATATCAATAAATTAGAGACCAATTCGGCGAGATCAAAGGAATATTATCGTCACGTGAAGAGTCGACGAGTCGCAAGCCAATTTTTTTGCACATTTTGCCCATTTATTCCGAACTTTATTTAAGGAAATTAAAACGAATAGAATATTCTCTGTTTGTAATTATTGAGCCACAAATTTCAAGATAAAATGCTTCCGCAACGAGCAAAATTCGCCAGGACGAGAACTTACATTTAAAAAAAATAATAATAAAAAAATGCAGAGAAGAAATTAAAATTATAAGAAAAGTTTCCGAAGTTTGTGAACGAATTCAAAACAGAATAAATAATTAAGCAAACGCATTCGGTGGCATTTTCAGCGAGAAGAGGAAACAATGAACGATTTCATTTTTGTTTGTAAATACCGTCGGAATATGCGCACATCGACGAGCATCGGGCAGAAATGCACATAGCAGCGAGTAACATGGAGCCCAACACCAACACCTCCATTCGCTGTCGCACCAAAAGTGTCAAGAAACGCAAATACTAATAATTTTTCATACACATGCGCCGAATTACAAGGACAACTATCCGTCTAGCTGGCGAACGAACCAGACAATACCGAAGTCAAAACTTATTGCAAATGAGAGAATAAAATGCGGTTCTAGGGCTGTCGATACCGTTTGAGTTGCCGGCCAGTTGTAGCAAGCAAAAAACAAAAGTACAAAATTTTTGTATTTCTCGTGAATATATATAGTGTTTCTGGACCGAAAGAGTGGAAAAAAATAAGCTATGGAACGCGTTTTCTCGCAGCGAGAAATGTGAACGGAAAGCGGCGGAAGAAAAAAGAAGTCGAAATGTTTTAATTAAGCTCATAAACACTTTCTGGTGTCTTCACCGTCGTAATTTGGCTTATTGCTGCGATGTGTTTTCTCCCTCTCTCTCTCCCTTTTCTGTTCCCCATTCGCTGCATTCTACACAGGCTCTCGTTCTAGTCGAACTTTTTTTTTATTGCAGTGATGCTGACGGCCGGTATAAATGTTTTGCATATTCTGTCAATTTAACATAAAATTCGATTCGTTGTGCGTCGCAAGAGTCGTTCTTTTTACCACAACTTGTCGAAGTTGATATAGATGGGCATTTCTTCATTGGTCTTTGGTCGCTGCTTGCCGCTTTTATTTATGATATTTTTAAAACTATTTTTATTTTCATCGTGTTGTTTGTTGTTGGGCTCTTTTCCTTTTTAATTTACAACACGGTTGATAATATGTTTCGGACTGTTTGGTTTGTATTGATCGTGATTCTCGTTTCTTTTTTTATTCATTTTGCCTTGCTTTGTCGCTGGTCGGTACACCGTGTGGCGATGGCACGTTTAAGTATTTGGCGCGCACCGCAGCCCAATAAACAAGCTATTAGAATACATTTTGACCACGTTGATTGTGATTCAAGATCTGGTAGATTCAAATCTACACAATCAACGATTGAATTTGGTCAAATCAGACTAATTTTCAATTCAGCTGCTACTTTTCCAATTTCAAAGGAGATGTGTCCGATATCAGTTTGCGTATCGGATAGAGAGAAAGAAAGAAAGAGCAATTCTTGGCAAAATTTCGATTTTAATTCGCGCGTTGAGATAAAATCAAAATTAAAGCAGTACCAGAAGCCCAACAAATCAATAACACAATCTCAGTAGGTCGATCTGGTTTGACTCGCTTGCTCACTCGCTCGTATATTTATCACATTCATCTGCAGCTCTGTAGCAAGTGTGCATCAAACTATTGATTTTTTCAATGGAGTAGCATTAGCAGCAGTATTAGTAGTAGTATCGCCATTTGACTTTGCTGCCGAGCACAATGTGTACGTGTATTGAACGCACACTCATCAATCATAGTCAGTCAAAAGTCCCCAGACAACCGTGTTAGCCAAAGGATCATGGTTCGCTCTCGGTGAACACCTTCTGGTGCGTTTTATATGTGAGAAATCCACAAAACTTTCAATGGCATTTTAATCCGCATTCATCTCACGGATATACATAAAAAATTAAGCCCCAATAGGAATTTTGTGTACGAAACGTCGGCCAAAAGAAAAAAACGAACATGCGTCACATTCCTACATCATCAGGGCTACAAAAGCCCCACGAAAATAAACAAACAGCAAACGAAACATGGTGAGTGTGCCATTTTCTGTTTTCGTTTATTCCCTCTCTGTCCTGCGCTTCATCGGTTCTTGTTTTAACCGCCGAAAAATTTGCTCTAAATTAAATCAGTGACAGAGGAGGGCTAAAAATTTGAAATTCAACCGATTTTTTTCGCAGTCGGTCATTTCAAACGCAAAAAATTTGCATTTATGTTACATTCGCCTTGGTGAAGCGGAGAATGAAAGGACAAGATGAGAGAAAGAAAAAAGTCAAAGCGCATCTCACCTCAACATCTTCGTGATGCCAAATTCTTACAAATATTCCACATAAGCATTCTTGCGTCGATCTTTATCTTGATTTCGGCTCGGGTATTTTACTATCACGAATCGAAGACGATCTATTTTGTTGTTGCAATTCAGTTTGAGATTTCTCTATCGCATCGAAACGTAGCTCAGATTTACTACATCAATCGAACGCGATCGCGTTGCGTTGAGATACCTGATTAAGAACGGTAGTTAGATGCGATATATCGAAAATACATTCATCTCGTCCGTTGTCGATGTGAAGGAGGCTATTAAATGGGTGATTAAATGATGACAATGACGACAATGATCGTAGTGACGATGTCGATGTACAATCGAACGCGTTCGAAAAACACGAACAGTGGAACAGAAACAAAAGAGAGAAAATATACGGGCAATGCGATAAGAGCGCAAACCAAAGATTTTCATAAAAGAGATTTCCGACTTGATAACAAGTCAGGTTCAAGTTCTTTGCGCTTGTTACTATTCGTCTTGTGTCTTTTTCATTACGCTCTCCGTCTTTCCTGTTCGAACATTTATTTAATTTGGTATCTTCACCTCGGACGAGGGAAGAGTCGGTTTTTACAACAGAGAAATAAAAAGAAGAAGAAGACGGAGGGAAAAAACCATTTCATCGAATGTTCTTCTTGAGATAGACACTAGTAGACACAGCGTTGCTTGAAGAAGGCATTGCCTGTGTGTGTTTGTATGTGGTTTGTTCAATGCAGAGCACACAAACCAATGAAATTTGCATAAATATAAAATACTTGCATTTCGAAACGAACAACAGTAATCAAACATGAGGTGGATCGGAGACCAAGCGCAAAGCTGCTAACACCAATGAGCCGAGCCACAGAATTACTGAAAAACACACGCAGCAAAAATCAAAACAGAGAAAAACGAGTAAAAAAGCGAAAGAAACGCACGACGAGAACATTGAAATACAACAGCAGACACCTCAAAAGCAGAAAAACATCGATACAAATGCACTGGTGAGTGCTTGCACTCGCACTTCCAAACAGAATATGGAATCTTCTTTTGAAAAATAGCCGCACTCATATAAAAATGCTTAGTGATTGCGCTTGTGCTGGGTGCGTGTTTACTCGTTTCTTCTTCTTCTTCTGTGTAGTCATTTGGCCGCGCTCATTTTCATTGTAATATACGAAAACGATCTATAAATTTTACATAATTTGTACGGCAAACATTTCCAAAGCAGCAAAACGAACTTTAACATGGACGGAGAAAAAAGAGAGAAAAGAAAACGATGGAATCGAAAAGTAGCAGCGCAATGTTATACCAGTGGGGAAAAAAGACGAACCGTGGAAGAACAAACAAATTAAAAAACAAAACCTTCGATTCGGCATTTTTTCTGTTATCTTTTGATGTTGATGTTGCCATTGATGGTTTGCGGTGTTATCGATTCGTTACTATTGTTCTTGTCTTATGATCGAAACGATTTTTTTTTTCGCCAAAAAAGGGTGGAGCAAATCATAACATATTCGTTGATTCGCTTCATTTTTTTTTCTTTTAACAAAAAATATTCAAAACTCATGGTAGTGTGTTCATACCCAAGCTGATTTGCATGAATTATTTATGACCGTAGGGGGTTGCCTCGAAATGTGAAGCAACATTACATCAACTATGAACTACTCCAATCATCTTATCATACATTATATGGACCCACGTCCATTGCACACATCATCTACGGATATGAAGATGGGTGAATTAACTTTGTTTTTGAATTTCAAATGAACAACGAAAAGAAAATCGTTTCGAGTCAAGGAGTCGCAATGGTGTGGTGTATGAATTCCAGATGAAACCCGATATTTATTGGTCTTTAGCACATTTGCAGACGATGTAAATCATAAAGTGATACTAATTTCTGACAATTATAATGTCATTGCTAATTTTTCCAATTGAACTGCTATTGTTTCGAATAGAATCGCTTTCCTTTTGCCGCGATATACTGTTCTCTTTGTGTCAGGTCTCTCACCTTAAGCTACCGTTATGCACATCAAACTGTATTATTTAAAAAATGGAAACAATCAAAAGGTTTTTCACACTCAATTGCCTTAAAAATGTTGCGTTTTTTGACAACTCCAATTTGGCATTCGTTTATAACAGAGCGAAAAATGTGTCGAAATTGTACACTACATTGCTGGTTTCCACAAAGAGTGTGATCGCATTTCTATTATCCATAACAATGAGTAACATGACTGAAGGCAGTCATCATAAACATCCAACGTCACAACAATTTAATCTGGCAGATTGTAAAATTCATGATTTTATTGTCTGATTTCCATTTTATCTGTAATGTGGTTTTTTCCTCCATTTTCATTCGAAATGAATGATTTTCATGAAATTCCATGCGCGAACATTCGACTGAACATGTCTGCACATTCATTTCTTAGATCGAATCTCGAACAAATATTCCACAGACATATCCAGTGTTCATCTAGTGTATTAATAGGCAATTCATTCAGCAAAACGAAAAAACTAAAATCGAATAAAAATCACCTCAGTCTTTCATAGTTTTAGAGTCATAAAGTAGTAGCTAAATGTTTGCTACTTCTAATCAGTTATTTATTATTCAAAATGATAAATTGCTCTTCGGATAGTGAGTTATGTTCCATAGTTTCACACAGGCTACCGTTTCTTTTGCAACCGTGTCTCTGTGAGCGATTGATGTTGCAATTTGTTTAAAAGATCATTTTGTTCTACGCAATGCTATTATTCGTGTCTGCTGTCGGAAGATAATAATAATCAAAACCAACGAAAATGACGCATACAACGATATTTGCAAACGTCACACAACACAATGACTAATGCATCACAAAACGTGATTTTGATAAATAGAAAAAGAAACTAAGTAAGCGAAACATTCGGATTTGTAATTGAGTCGAAAAATACGGGATATTCGTCATTTTATTTAGCCACAATGAGTGAGATTCAGAATTTTTAATTCGCGTCATTTTAAAAAGTGACTACAAGCAATCGAGCAAAAGTGCTGAGACATGGACACACAGAGCGCACAAGAACAAAGCGACCATTTCCTCGTGATAAAAAAAAGATTGTTCAATGTGATAAACGCATATCATATAAAAGATGAATAATAATTTCCTTTCCTGAATAGCTGCAGCTTGCTTACGCTTCTTTTCTTTTATTCAGCGACATTGCGCAGTATTTATACTCGTTTTGCTAGTTTTGTTTACTTTCTAAGTCCTTAGTCTTCTTTTACTTCTCAATTTGTCCGATACGTTTTAAAAATGTTCATTAATGCAGGAATGATTGTAATAAAAATGGCATTTCTATCTTTTGAAAATGATCGAAAATAAAAAGAATTACATTCGTAATCCCAAACTTTTCTGTACCGTTGTCCGTACTTTTGGGTTTTTCAATATTCTTGAAAAATCGGTGACTTTAACTAAAATTTCGACAATTTTGTATGGGAGGTACCCGCAAATAGATTCCTATTGCCTTTAAACTTTCTGAGGTTTCATTTTTTGAAGAAAAATTAAGATTCTGAAAGTTTCATGTTGATCTCATTTGCAGAAGTTTGGTTTTTGCCCCTCAACTTTTTCCAAGAAAATTTCGACAAAAATTGAGGACAATTTCAAAAATTTCATATGGGAGGTACCCGTAAATCGATTCCGATTGGTTTCAAACTTTCAGAATCTTATTTTTCTCTCAAAAAATGAAATCCCAGAAAGTTTGAAGGCAATCGGAGTCGATTGACGGGTACCTCCCATACAAAAGTGTCAATTTTTTTAGGTTTTTCTTAGGGCAAGTACCCCAGGATCAAATCGAAAATGGCTCATCTTCGAACTTAAACTAAGTTTTTTTAATACAAAACTTTTGGCATTTCCAGATTTTGATTATCTCAATTATTTTTTGAGTTATCGTGTTAACAAACAGCTACGACGACGACAACGACGACGGCACACGAACGGAAAAGTGTCTCAAAAAGTGGTTTTCTACGCGTTTCATGAGTTTTTATGATGATCTAAACCAATTTTGCGAAAAAAGTTTTCGGGACCAATTCCTATACTTTTCCTTGACACGTTGTGTACGGAAAAGTAAAATTAAATGAAGTGACCGGAACTTCTATAACTACACTAACAATTGCATTCATTTTTTGGAAAAATGTCCAAAGTTAGACTTGAGCTACACATCCAAAATATGACATTTAATCATCATGATGATAAGAAAGTGCACATTTTTGCATTTTGTATGAATAGTGTATCTAACACAAAACTTTTGAGTGGAATGTAAACTTTCAGACGCACCAAACATTCCTTTTGATCAATTTTTTCACTATTTGTTTACTACATCGAACTATGTTTTTCATAAATGTTTATATATTATATAATTCACTTTGTTACTCTGTGAAGAAAATCAAGAATTCTTCTATCGAAAAATAACTGTTTATATTATTCGATTATTGTTTATTTGAAAATCATTGAATTTAGCTCGTGTCGAGTGTTATTTGATCCGAATAATCCGATGTAGATATTTTCAAATTGTCAGTTTGAAAATTTGTATGGAATGCGAAATAGCGTCGGCAAAACTTCAAAACTTTCCATGCCACACACATATGTTGGCGATAAATTGAAACCCAACGATAAATACTGGAGTAATCGACAAAATTCTGATTTATATCAGATCCAATCATAATTGGATCAATTAACAAGTGATTTCGAAAAATTATTAGCTTGTAAATTTGTTACATTAAATTTTCGGTGGAAGAATTTGTGGAATATGACAAACTCGGTCTTTATTGGCCTGTTGAAAACGATTTGAAAAACGTGTTTGAAGGAATCAAAATGTCGTTTGGTCATTTGAATTGTTGATTTAGTCCATGTGAGCACTGCATTTGGATATGTTATAATTTAAACAGGTGTGCTCCACCCAAAATAAAGTCATCGCTGTCATAAAATTTGATTGAGGTGTATATTTAACCTTTACAAAATTTCGAACCACTAAATAGAACTAAAAATACTCTAGACAAACAAAGACAAACACATACAGAGACGAATTGAATTTGATCAAACTGTTTAAAATCGAACTAATTCACATTTTGCCAAAGCTAGTTTTACATTCTGTCATTTTGCAATTGAAACTTACTAATTCGAATGTCGTTCCCATGGCAATCCATATCCAAATGATGGTTCATGACAAGCGACGGTTGTACCAAACCGCCACGGTGATTGTGCAATGGCAGCTGATGTGCCATCGGATTGCTAATATCCGTCATTGCCATTGCTAGTGTTCGTTGCAGTTGTTTCGCCGGAAAATTATTTGAAATTTTAAAATTTCACCCGAAACAATTCGTTTGCACTATTTAATCGTCGTTTATCAACACTAATGAAGATCAAAAATGGTCAGCTATCTCTGCTACTTTCCAAATTCGGCGAATGTTCAGAAAATTTCAGTTTTTCTTTAATTTTGTGGTTTTTATTGCTATTAATTTGTAACGTACGTTCGTCAACCACTAACAATTTTTTATGGATAATTTTCTTTATTCTTTTCGGTTTGTTACGGAGGAAGGCACCGGTGAAATATCTTCACAAATATCCTACATGACATTCATATGTTTACCAAAACTGTGATATTTATTTATTTTATCTTTGACTGTCTCTATTTACTTCTTTTATGTGATCGCGAAACAAAAGGTGAGAATTGATGTTTATTTTTAATCACAACGAGCAAAAATTACTCTCTTTTTTTTTTAAATAAATGCGACGATCATGAGGAGAACTTTTGACTTTATTCTTATTCATTTGTCGTCGTTTTGTTTCTTGTGGGATGCGTGTTTTATTCAAAATAGAATTGTTGATCTTTTTGTTGTCTCCTTCAATGCCTTTATTTATATTTTATTTTGATTTACAATGTTTTTGTCCGAGCCGGTATTTGACGAATTCATTCAGCGTTCCAAAGACTGATTGGTGAATTTTTTTTATTTTGTCTCTGGTGAAATGTTTGTTTTTGTCCGGACTCCAACACAAACTCTGACACACAGAAAAAAAACCCGAACAGAAACAGCACTTTTTTTTCGCTCTCCCAAATTTATGTATGGTATATCCAAAAAAGCAGCAGTGGAACGAGAAATCAGACAGCGATATGTGACACGAACCAAATGTATCGCACTAACACGCTTCACGATGTGATCGTCGCAACTACCAACAAACTACTGAAGTCACTGTGCTTGTGCACAAACGTTTGAGGTACGGTACACACGGCAATGTCGAGAGCATGGCTCATTTGTTGTTTGAGCCTGTTTTTGTTATTTGTCGATTTTCGTTTCGTTTCTTTCTTATTTTTCGTTTGTACAAACGAACGCTACACCAACAACACACACTGACGCTGCTGCTGCTGCTGTTGCTGTTCGCTACAAGTTTGTATTGTTTTATGTATATGGATACATACGTGTATAGTCGGTCGTATCCTCGCCGAATATGTATACAAGCAACGTACATTGACTGGCTCTTCGGTGTATGCCCGTTCTCTCGAATGCCTCTTGGTGCGTAGTGTTCGTACGTGTGTATGTGTGTGTGTGAGCAACATTATTTTTTATCATTGCTTCGTTTGGCGTTGTTTGTGTGCGTTTCATGTATTCAATTTTTTAAGCCTCGCCCAGAAATCGATTTGATTGGTTGCTATAGCATCGCGCACAGTCAACGGTATGAGAGTGGAAGTTCCTTCAAACTGAAAGAAAGCCAGCGAGAGAGAAAGAAGAAACAACACACACGAAATCATAACACCAAACAGCATTTGATATTTCAAAGCGAACAAAGGTAACAAAATGGTCGGTTCTATCTTCTTCCTATTGTTGACGCTTTTCTGCTTTCTTTTCGCTTCATACTTGTTCTTGGAGATTTTATATGCTCCTCTGTTTTTCTTCTCTTTTTTATTTTTTTTTTCTGCAACTCAGCAAAAAAAAAACAATCACAGAAATGATTGTCAGAACATTTGTGTTGATAGAACGGCACGGAAGACGATGGAATAATAGAGCGAACAAAATAAACAAATATTTCAACGAATGTAAATTCCGAATGAAGAGAGAAAAATTCAATTGATAAAAGAAAGCAAATAGAGCGGAGCGAAAACATTTATGTCAACGCCAGAGCATTTGATAACAGCTTGAGCTTGGAAAATGGGGCCGTTTGCTGAGCTGAAGTCGCTCACACAACGATTCGATGTTTGTGAACAACGAAAACAAATATCTTTGGAATATTCTTGAAGCGACTTGACTTATTTATCGGTTTGTATGGAAGTAGAGTCGAAAAGTCAGAAAAATTGATAGATAAGACTGTGGCATTTTTAAGGAAAATGTTACAACAACAAAAACGTCCAACATTCGTATACATCCGATGCGTAGACAGTACTTAGATAACTAAATAGTTACCTGTTGTTTCACATCGTAAAATTTATTTTACCAAACTAACACAAATCGATGACACACAAAAACGGAAGCCATGAAAATGTAAATTTTTTACCAAAACGAAACAAAAAAACGCAAAAAGCCGCTCATAGTCTGACCACCGACTTTGCAACAAATGCCAGAATACGATGGCCATAAAAATAGCCGAGGCTGGTGAAATTAGCCGCGACAATCGCTTCGTTGTAGCATAGTAGCATATCGCACCGTAGACACATCATCATTTTCTGATACATGTGATTGTTAGACAGCCTTATCCATTTTTTATAACCGAACATATTTCGATTTTTTGGATTCTGGTTTTGTTCTTATTTCCGAATTCAAATTCGTTGTTTTCTCTGTATATTTCACGACAGTTGAGGTGTTATCGATTTTCTATCTCGTTATTTCAATGAACCCGAACCAGAACGGTTTTCTCGTTCGACACAATCCACATTTTGGCCCACATGTAACGAGCAAGTTTTTCCTCAAATCTTTTCCCGAAATGTATCAAATAGATGTGACAAACACGAAAGCAAAAGGGGTTTCAACAAACTCAAAGGAAAATTTGGTAGCGCTCACATAACAGGAGGATAAAAAGCGACACAACCGAAAAATGTCGAGTAAATAGTAAAGTCTGCAAAAGCAAGTGTTGTTTTTCACCGTTTATTTTTTTCCCGAAAAAAAGATCGATATCCATTAGGAAAATTAAAACCATTTTCTCTTTCCGTGTGCGTGTGTGTGTGTGTGTGTGTGTGTGTCGGGGCGAATGCTTCGCCGTTGCGTCGTATTCGATGGTGGCGTTCTGTGTGCGAATGTAGGTTTTGTTGTTATGTATTTCCAAATGAAAAGTGCTCAATGCTCATAGTTATTCAGTGGTTTTCCTCTTTTTCTCTCTCGTTCTCTGTTTATGTAATGGTGTCGAGAAGACGAAGGGCACACTTTAATGTCGGCCGTTCCGGCTTTTTGTTTACGTTGATTTTAATCTTTTTTCCCTCAGTGTGTATGTGTTTGTGTTTGTGTATATATTTCAGCGATACTTGATATTTCGAGGCCTAGACAGGACATTAATTTTATCTTATGGAATATGCATTTAACTCGATTTTATAGTGTTTTCAATTAAATTCATAATAAACGAAACAATGTTTGCGACGCTTTAAGCCGTTAAATTTATGAGGATTCAGTCACTTTTCAACAGATTGCCAAAAAGTCTTCTTCATCGCACCGATTTTGGCTCAACGAATCATTGGTTCCAATGGAAAAGAGCAAAATGAATGGAAATGTTTAGATTTCATTGAAGAACGGAAAAAAAGTGCATTTTATGGAATGCATTATCACAACTTATACGGCTGAAGCTAAAATGCGAACAAAATTTTCCGGGAAATGTAATGTGTTACGGTATGAAAAGGTTATGCGACGACATATTTATGATTTAGCGCAACGTGTAAACATTCGCATTTGTCGTTTTCAACTACAAAAGTGAGTGAAAATCTCCTTGAAATCACATTACATTTTGGTTCATGTTTATTCTCGATATATTTGCAGATTGTTGCCAATCCGTGTGGCTTTTACACAATATCGCTTTACTCTCACTCATCATCATCGCTTTTCACACTCGGCAACAACGAGAAAAACTAAAAAAAAGTCTGTCTAAGTGCACGGTAGACAAGAGCATCACCGTATTTATTGTGTGGATGTTTTACAGTTGTGTAATTACACAGCGAAATTCTAGCAAAAATAATAAAAACGAGAGAACGTGACATACTCAACTCACATATGTGTTCTCGAAATTTCGTACAGCATTTACATTCACTTCACATCATAATATTTGTGCTTTATTCTACTTAAGGGATAAAACCGACTCTCGGCACAAACGCAAAATTCATCTACGTTCTTGGGGCTTCTCTTGTGCTGTTGCTGCTGTGGTGCGAACACACATTTTTATGGGCCGAATGTGTTTTGTGTCGTCTTGACGATTACAGCATGCGTGTCTCTGAGTGGTTAAAGATCATCAGAAGAGAGATACCGTATAGGTTATTTTTGTGGCGAAAAACCGGGTGTTTTCTGTGATTTTCTTCTCCTTACCTTGAGCCACTTACAAGCACACATATGCTCACGTTTCATTTATATTGGGCCATGTTGCTGCGAATTACGGCACGAAACATTCAATTAGAAGTAACGCAACACAGTATCAACGTTGTGCTCATGTTTGCAGCGGCATGGTATAATGGAAAAAAACTTACAACAAATACCAGCGAATAAACACTGAACAATCTGTGTATTGAACGAGGATTTTCACAGATCAACATCGTGCACGAGTTGCGTGAAATCCGCGATATGAGGTAACAACACAACAATACCGATTTAACCGAAGAATATTCCGCGTAACTCGGAATTAATGCGGTGAAAATCGTATACGTATAGACTATAGCTACCAAATCAAACTTTTAGGCAAGAATGGAATTGATGGTGCGCATGGAATCGCGTCGAATTTCTTCATTTTTGTACGGAAATGTGGAGAAGTTTTATTTTTATTTTGCGATGTTAGCATTTGCAACCGAATACGTGCTTCTGACTCAAACTCAACGAGAAAAGACAATTTTAGCGTTTCTTCGAACAGATTAAACTGTGAACAATAGCCTATACGTACGGTGGTGCAACTTGATTCAACTGAAAATCGTTTTCGTGCAGTCGCTCGCTCTCTATTCGCTGTGTATATTTTGATTTTTATAATTTAACGTTTGATGTCACCGGAACAAAAGTCCATAGAAAGTTATAATAATAACGTACACAATATACTCGAGAGTTAACAATAGCAACAGCGACAATTCACACTGAATGGCACTCTCTCTCTCTCTCTCTCTCTCTCTCTCGCTTGCAAGAACACTGCATTTTGCACACCGAATAGTCAATATTGTCGCGCGCGCTCGTTCACAATACAATACATTGTGTATGCGTTTTTTTTGCTTACGCTTTTGTTTCGTTCAATCAGGAAAAAAGGCCAAAAATATACGCTGCTTGGGGTTGAATACAGAAGTTGACTTCTTTCCACTTCATTCATAATAAACGCTGAAAATCGACTCTTATTATCAATGCGACAGTTTTTTTTGTGTGTTGTTTCTTTAAGTGAAAATCATTTCATGCGTCAAATAAATATGTTTCTCCCGCACAAATTTCATTATTATGGGTGCTGAGGACAATATTAAAAACATTTCTATTGCTTAGCTTCAATTTTCGCAGGAGACAAAAATACCTACCGATAATTACAACCGTCATGATAGAATGCGACACAATAGGCTGAATCTTCCGATTTGCAATTGACAAACGCTCAACAAACCCAAACAATGGTAATTGTCATTGCACACGTGGTAGAAAATTGTAAGCGAAAATTGATCGAAAAAAATTGCAAAGTTGCTTCCCATTTGAAATAATCACCGTGACACATTTGGAGAAAAAAAATGGGCACGCAAATTCAAGATTATTCAATCTAATTTGAAAGTATTTACTTTCAATAACAGAAACGCGACTCAAATATTCGATTATTCATTTCTAAATGTATCGTAATAAAATACGCACAATTCCGTTAACACTGCATCAAAGTTCAAGGAATTCAATTTTATTCTCAATGAAAAGTGATTTTTGCATGTTTGAATTGAACGCGGGCTATAGATGGTAATCTGTAGTTGGGCGAAGGGAAAGAGAGAGAGAGAGAGAGAGAGAGAGAGAGAGAGAGAGAGAGAGCGGAGCATAATAAATAGCCATATGTGCAGTTGGAGAGTGCGGGGAATTTGTGTAGCGTTAAAATGAACGCTGCAAACTAAACGTGAATACGGCTTTCCCTTTCATCTCGACGATGATTTTATCTTTTAGCTTTGTGTAAAACAAATTCGATTTGTCCGATTTACGCTTTGATAAAGCCAAACTGACAACCCATCTCGTGTGCGCGCGCTACACTACGCACACACCCGCCTTCCAAACAAGTGTACAAGTGTACATGATATTGTTTATGCAAGGCGATTCCGCACTCACACTCACTGCTGCGCGTATATAAACGCCATGATATCGCCGGAGCAGCACAAATGAAATGCTTTTTAATAATTATTTTATGATTATCGGATTTATTTTGCCGGTGTCTATTTTTCACTTGCAGCGTTTGATGTTTTTTCTGTGTGATTTTCTCTTCCTCTCTCCACTATGTTGTGTCTGGTTGATTTCCCTCTGCTGTGTTTTACTTTGTGTACCCTGTTATCTTGTTCGAAGCAACGTGTTCTTTATTCGGAGTTTTCCATTGCAATACAGGAGCTTTGATATAATTTGGCATTGGTAATTCAATCATGCGTTTGATTTCCACTCTTATTTCATCAGCACTTAGACTTTAACGCACAAATGTTCTTGTCGATGAAATTAAAGAGCAAAAGCCTATAATATTTTTCCGCCCGGACATAGTGGCTTGAAAAAGATTTTCGGCTGAGTTTTGTGAAATGGAACTTTTTTTTCCAGCCAAATGCACTAAATCACAGGCTCGCACACTATTTGTATTCACTTCGTACGGGATCTTAATTAATACATTGAACATTAGGCCAAATGTTTTAATCAAATGGAATATTTCATCAAAAAGACTGACGAATCGAGAGGAATACATGGGAATGCATAAATATTAGTTGGACGATATTCAGTGTATTTGTCCCGGCTCTGGCGAATGGAACAGTGTGTATTGAAGGACCATCATAATTTATTCATTTATCTGGAGTAACTGTTGACAAACAAGCTAAGCAAATTTGTGGATATGTCGTCGTCACATTGATAGATACACACATCGTTGTTTGTAATATATTCTATTGCCCCGGGATGGACAGTGTGGCTGGCGGCAAATAAACATGTCAGTTTCAATTAAATCGTCGATTTTATTTTGACGATGAATGGTGTTATTAAAATGATGATTTAGCATTGATTTATAAAATTGTTCGAAAATTTTCAAATAACAAATCGAACACAAATCTAAATTAGCAAAATTGAATGCGGTTTATACGGTCAGTGGTTTTCATTCGGAATCACCCGAATGAATGCATTCGTTTCCCGATTCTTGTTCGAGTTCATGGCATTTTGTACATTTATGCGGAAGTCATAGAAAAACCGAAAACCGGTACGTTTTTTGTCAATCGCGTCAATGTGATGTATTGATCGATTTTTGTGCATCTTTTTCGATGCATTTTCTTGTTTCGAATTCAACGATTCCACACTCAATAATGCATTCACGGTTCGAATAAACGAATGAAGTGCTGAAATAGTTTATGGAAAATATCAGTAAAAAAGCAGAAAAAGCCGACAAAAAAGTACGCACATATGGTGTGCCTAAAGTAGCGGCGTAAAAAATCGACGTATGATAATCTGATCATCGTATCAACATACATAACACAAAAAGATGTGAAAATACACGGTGGGACTATGGAGAGGAACGAAGAAAAATGGATTCGAATGCGTCTAATATTAGTTTCAACCCGAATTTAATGCACACACGTATTTATTTTTCGAATAGCGATGAATTTTAATGTTACGTGTTGTTTGCATCGGTACCGCTCATAAATTTACCGTGCCTGACCATGTCTGCCCGCCTGCACGTATTGTATCGAAGATGCAAGAGAAAATACGAATCAAAAAAAAAAAAACGAATCCTGGTCGCCAGTGAACAAATATTAAGTGAATTTTGGCTGAAAATTGAAACAACCTCTCGAAGTGCAATAAAAACACTTCCACTAAAATTATTTATGGTATCGAGTATGCATTTATAATTTACATCGCTACCCGATTTTTTCCTTCATTCTCCAAATAAATGAAAATTGGTTGGTGCGTAGTGTGGTGGTAGCAACTGAATATCGTCCCGATGCCATTGCATGGCATTCGATTGAGAGAACGAGAGAGCGTGAAATAAAATGTAAACAAAAGAGACAGTGGAATAAAAACTGGGGATTACCACTTACTTGTGTGCGATCACATCAATTTATGCAGCATCATGTCGGCTGATGTATTTGCGTTAGATTTCCTGCTGTTCATTTGTGAATTTTCACTGTGAATGATCCGTGTTTATACTTATTCATTTGCATTTTTGCTTCATAAAAACATTCCGTTTTCTGCAAATCACTTCGACACAATTAATTCTCATTTAATTGCATGAATTTTTGGATTCATCTTTGCATTTGATTCCATTCAATTGCTGATATTCTTGTTACTATCGTGATTTCACTGAAATCCCCCCACTGCAGGCACAGAAATTTTCGATTTCAAAGGCAAAATTGCTCCGTTAGAAATGGATGTTCGGATTGAAAATCACACAAAGAAACCACGTTCAGCATGTTCAATACACTAAAAGAGAGAGAAAGAGTAGATTTCTTAGACACCATTTTTCATCGCACATGTTTTTCACAACGAGCCTAGATTTTTAACCAATTTTTTTTCTATACTCTCCAAAAAAGCAGTACTCTTGCGAAGGAGTAAACGAAAAAATGATCGAGAAATGTGTGTGTGTGTGTGTGTGAAAAATGGTTCCATAATTCCATAAAACAAAATTTGTTGGATTCATATTTTATGAATTCAGATTTATAGATTGTGGTTTTAGATGTTTATGGAGAAACAAACTGAAACCAAACGAATATAAAACATAACAGTAAAATCACATACCCACATGCTCATAATATTTATGTAAAAAGCATTGTGATGTCGTGCCCGTGATAAACCAAAAATAAATTTACCATTGTGATATAGTGTTTATTTATGGATTGGATTATTCCACGTTTTTTTCGCTCTGTGTGCGAGTGGAAGCTTAGCTGAATTCAATTTGGACAAAACCACATGGCCATAATGCACATACACGCTGTGTGAGTGTTTCAAATAAGTAATTCGGTTTCGTGTACTGGCTAAAACCTTTGTTCCTAAAAATGTGAGAGTAATGGGATGTTCGTTATTAAATTGTGGCATACTTTTGCGACATTTTTCAACTTCCTCTCATTACTATGCACATCAGCAGGTAGTTTATTTTTCAGTTGTTTATACTTTCGAGAAATGGGCCAAAAATGCAAAATATACACTTCCGAAACACCAATGTGTGTTTCCGAAATGACGAGAAAAAAGTAAAATGAAGTCAGGTTGACTAGTTCCAGGTGCAATATGTTATCGAGTATGGCGTCAATGCCAAAACACATACACAGAAAATCGAAGAAGCCAAGCAAAAAGTTTCGTTTCTCCAAGTATTAATGACATTTCTCCAGAGTTCAAGGTTGGAAAACATCGTAACATTTGCAAACGTTTGAAAATCATTTCATATGCTCAAGTGAAACAAAACGAAAAATTATTGACTTTTCAACATCAAACAAGTTATTCTTTTTTGTTTATTTTTCTTTAAACGCGCCATTTATTACCGTTAGGTGGCCCTTCCGTTGGGAAGAAGAGGAAATTTCAAGGGAAAATGAGGAAATCATTGTGTTATTTCGTTTGTCAATCATTAACGTCCGTCGTCGTTCAGGTAAAATTGGCACACAAAACTACCTGTTTTTTATGAAATCTGCCAGAGAAAGTGCATAAAACATGAACAACGACCGGAAGAGAAAGCGGAAGGTGAGCTAACAAACGGATAGAAATATGCGATAGGACTCGTTGCATTGGAATTTCCGGATCTGATGTCTGCAATTTTTTTGTTTCTCTATTGGTCAATATATATTTGATTGAATTATGCTTTCATATTGATAGAATTCACAATTTCAAGTTCAACTCAATGCAGCGAAGCGCCGATTCAAATTACCAAGCGACATGTGTACCTTGAGACTCGTTCCAATAAATTATGCAAATCTACAATGTAATCAATTTCCTTGTCTCATTACAATGTGCCAATTCAGCGTCAAAGCAGAAGCACCCCCACAGAAAAAATAAATAAATATGTGTATGCAAACAGCAACACGAACTGTGCCGTCTGTTAGGACTGTCTCGCCCAAGTTACAATCAATTCACGAGTTGATGCGCATATGGCACATACCGGACTTCAAATCGAATCAAGGTGTGTACGCGATATTTTCTGTTTAATTATCAAATATCAAACACCCTGATCGTCGCAGCGATGTGAACGAACGAGCAAGAACGCTCATCACATGTTCATATTTAGTCAACAAAATGATTCACCGACTATGTACAAGCGATTATCGCCCTGCTCTCCCAATGACTTTCATTCTTTTACTTGCAATTCATTTTTTCCCCGTTCGCTTCGTTCGGGCCAAGCCCGTGCATTGTGTGTTAAATTTTTTGGAAATAATCAAAATGCCACATTTGTACAGTGGCCGTTTAAAACATCTTTGACACGCTGACACGCAGTAATTTCTTCCTCCTGAACAGCTTCGACAAAATCAAATCAAAGTTAATCGAATGGAAATAAGCAACAACAAAACTAATAATTGTTATTGTTGTGACTTTTGTCTCTATCCCCCTCCCCTAAAGTGATTCCATTGTTCGACGCACAAATCGAGATGAAAATAAATTTTTTATTACATGAAAACATAAATACCAACAGATTTTTCGCGAAAAATCTGGTGGTAATGATAGAAACGGTCATAAATTCGGGATGATGATTTTTCTTTGTTGCAAAGCAGTAAACAACATTGTGAAAATACTTTGTCTGAAATCATTCGTGTGCACTTTTCGAACGAAAAATTGAATGTTCCAATAAGAGTAGAAGTCGCAGCGAATTCGTTGAAAAAATGAGAAAAATTATCGTAACGCTTATGTTATGATTTGTGTTAAATCAATTGATTAGTGCACTTTCCTGCAACCGTTCGCTTAATTCGAAGGTAGAGGAAGAGAAACTCTTTGGGTTGTTTACAAAAACAGGCGATTAAGTGTTGTAACGGTCGGTGTTAATAAATGTTTGAGACGCCTCATTGTGACATTTATCACCATCATTTTTCACAGAGAGTGTGTTTGTGTATGAAAAATGAAAATTAAAATAAACGACATGATGGATATTAAGTAGGGTTTTGTGCTATTCATTCTTTTCCTCTGTTTCTGACTCACAATCCACGGCTGGCGCAAATCCACTTCTCTTTCAGAATTCAACCAGATTTCTGTGTCTGTACCATGAATTGTGATTTTTTTTTCTCATTTGATCGAATGAAATGATGCCATCTAATGCAAACGATATGAAAGTTCTTTAATTCTAGTACGCAATATTTATGCGCACTAAATGAATCCGAAGTGATTGTTTATAGAACCGAGTTTCGGAACTCAAAAATGGAATCATTGTAATCTCGGCATACAATTTATATTTTACAATTTATAGCCGATGAGATCATTACTGTGGAACAAAAGTGCACATTGTTTTATGGGCAGCGAATTTCGGTCGTAATGAAGCAATAAATCGAGAAAACATTGAAAATGAATTTCAGTTAAATGCATCAAAATTGACGGGAGAATTCCATTAAAAAGTCGGAATCGTGAATTTTGAAGTCGAAATTTTTTATTGTGGAATTGCATTTTGGTGTAAATTGTCAAACCGAATGCTGCGCTCGTATCCATTTGCAAGCTAATTATCGATTTTTGCAGAGACCATTCGCATTTATACGCAATTAGTTAAGGCGACTCAGTGCTATTGACCGTTACACGCGAAATGAACCATCCAAAATGGTTAAATTTGTAGCTGCCAAATGATGAAAATGTCGTACAATTATTATTTATGAATTAATTCCCGTGAAATAGCCGAATAATGCGATTTTTCCTCGCATAGACAAATAAAAAAGCGACATTCTGCACCACACATATAGCACGAGCAGAGAAGTGTTGAAATGAACGCATGTTTTTCCAAATGTGCACTTAAATAACTCGATCGATACCACAAAAAATACATCTGCCGCAAATGTGCATTACTATTCGATGGGCTTTGCTCTATGCAGCCTGCTCATGATCTATTATCAGATTCCAACATTTGAGTCTTCTTCTTTTTTTTCGGTGAACAGGAAAAAACCCATAAAACCGTAAAACATGGTAAAACGTGAGCCGAGAGAGCCGACCACACTAAACAAGAGACTATTAAGCCAAATGGCCATACTATTAGCACGCGCTGAGATCCCCGAATAGTTCATTGCCGTCCAGTCTGGTTCGGTCCACTTCCGAATGAGCCATTCGTTTACGAATTTTCGCTGCGTGTTGTATGCGATGAGGGTGTTTAACAGATAGCGAAGTCAAGGTGAATCATTTCTCCGAAGTCACGCCAGTTGCTAACGCTCCAATGCAAAATCAGTCCGAGTTGATTTCCAGTGTAGAACATAAATTTACTCAACGCATACCAATTGACGGGCACTTTTATTACCCTTGTTTCTGTTTCAATGGAAAAACACTGAAACAATACCGATGTTCCATGGGCCGGACGAAGCGCGTTGCGTCGCACCGAATGATATAGTGACTGTTGCAAGATAGAGGAGAATAAAAAATAATCATAAATAACGACATATTAATCACCCGAAAGTTCATCACTGGTCAGCACGCAACCCATCGCAAATGGCCATTGCATGCTGTCTGTCTGTTTACAAAACATAGGGGAATTTAAAAATGCATCGGAACCACAAGCTAAAATGAAGTGGTCGTTTTGAACGTTTCAGATTTTGTCCAGCAATGTTATGCCACATTTCATGGGTATTCGGGTGTCGCATTTCACAAAATTGTCTATCAAATTTGTTCGGTTTTCATTCAAGAAATTCATCAGCTCTTGTTAGCAATATTTTACGGGTTTTCACTGTTTCGAAGGAACGTTTAACATTAAAACGCATTCAGTCCATTTAACATAAAATTTCGTTTGATCGTAACAAGGCCAAATGGATCGCTTTGAAAACTCATGGCATTTGAAGAGGCATCACAACATTTCCAAGTCGAAACAAAGTGTCATGTTTTATGTTTTCATTCATTGCAACGTTTCAACGCCGTCTTTTGTCCAATGCATATCGACTCGACTCGAGAGAGTGAGCGTTCAAATGCATTTGGTACTCAGTATTCGAGAGACGAATTAGTTCTTGACTTAGAAAACTTTGAAAATACCTTTTTTCCGCATACGTTTAAAATTAGAAAAATAATGGATAAAACAGCGGCGTAATAGTGCAATTTGTCGCTGAAAGCCGATAGTTTTGTCAAATACGGCAAACTAAGCAAATGGAAGTGTCATTCAAAATATAGGCATTAAAAGTGTTTTAAAATTAAACGAAAATGGATCGTATTCGAAGTCGATGGTTGATTTACTGGTTGTCAAGGTGCTTCACAGCGCTTGAGGGTAATGCAAGAAAAGTATGAGCTGAAATTGTGGTTGTAATGCAACTTAATTGTTTCAATCGATGTCTTAAAATGCTTTGACTATATGGGGACTTCTGATGGAACATCAATAGATCGGGCATATGTATATTTCCGAAGAGCAAAAGAAACGCTCTTGGGTCGTATGGCATTCCCTGATAGAGATTTATGTTGGGAACGCACATTAAGTACTTTGGTTCCGTTTTGTTTCCGAAACGCACGATGCATTTGCGACTAGAGTCACCAATTCATCTAGCTTGAAATGGAAAAACAGAAGATTTGAGTGTGTTGCTACTTCAAATCACTCTTGAAAACGAACAACAATAATAAATATATGACTTTGTTCTGGCGGTGTCTACTTTGTTGCATCTTCGCGTAAAAAGTCGCCTCGTCTCGCTCATTCATCTCTGAATGCGTTCGATTCATTTGAATTTCCTCGTACACAAATATATTTCCCTTGTCTGCGAAACCGATTTTTTTTTCTTTTCTTCTCGTTTCATTTCCAAGTTCTGTGCTCTTTTCTTGACGATTTTTAAAGGCGACAATAAATAAGCGATACGATTTTATCGTGTGCTTAAGTAAGAGCGAGCGCATTCACTAAATTTACATGGATATATATGTATGATTGCTTAGGCGCCGCTCTCGAACACTAAATGTAGCATAAAGCCCATCTCCACTGACTCGTTTTTCCGTTCTGTATCAATTCCTCGTTTCGTTTTCTGCTTCGCTCAAGTTTCATAATTTAATTTCGTTGCCTCGGACGCATTTCGTCTTTTTGTTTTTCGTTTATATTTTTTCTTCGTTCGCTTTGCATTTGTTTGATGATACGGTTTAGGTGCTGACAACACGATCTTTATGAGCTCGTATAAGCTAATGGAATCTTATGGCTTTTGGCGTGTGTTTGTGCGTTTTGCCCAAATAGGAAAACTGTTTCAATACGGTAAATTGTAAGCAATATACATATTTTTCTTTCGTGTGTGTGGTACTTTGCCGCATTAGCGCTCCGAATTTATTTTCTCTCTCGAAAAAAAAATTCAATTCAGTTTGAATGTGCCAAATATCGTAATTCATAACGCAAATATGGTTAAAATGCTCTTCGCACGCGGTGCCTTTTCCATTTTTTTGTTCTTCTGTTTCCAATGTGTTTAATGTTTTTTTTTGGTTTTCGACCTCATAATTTATCAGAGAGTAAACATGTAGATTTGAGTTAAAAGCGCTTGATTTGTGGTACGCTAACAAGCGCAACATATTTTTAGACACAAATACACACACACACACATTCACTCATTCACATTTGATTCGCTGCCATAAAGGTGTCATTAGTGTTGATTTTGTTAGTTCACGCTTCCGTTGAACAATAAGAAAGCAAATAAATCAAAAATAATTCGAATTTTCAAATCAACACCTTCACCGGTCATTGCGGTAGCCAATATGATTTGGAAGCAGACGCGCCGCTTGTTCCACCACCTGCGCTATAACTATACACACAGCTACACAATGTCCATCGGCCGTTGTTATTCAATCGACAGATGACAATGATTTAATAGACATTCGACAAAAGACCCGATCCATTCAAATGCAGATTGAGTGTGTTTATAAATGGGCTGTAGGAAATGAAAAATATTTGATGCGTGTCCACTGTCTCACTGGCCCACTCGATGTGTTGTGAAATTTGATTGAGAAAAAAGAGCTGTATGTTTGTATATTTTGTGGCCATATGCCCATGATTTCGATATAATAGAATTACCAATTTTAACAAGTAATTAGATGGTTTTCACTCACGCCACTGTTCAATTCAATGTATTTAACAATTCAAATATTTATGTAAAATCAAGATAATTCATCAATGCGTTCAAACACCACAAAGGGCGGCTAAATTCAAATAGAATCAAAGAAAATATCGATCGATTGATCGGGCGACTTAAGACAGAGAAAGACATTTTTTTTTGTTTTCAACCCAACAGGCATACTTCTTCTTCTTCTTCTTGTGCATGATATTTGAATTTTCTTCTTTTGCATTGTCAATGTCAAAGTGACGAGGAAAACTGGAGCGTTAGGAAAGAAAAATCGAAGTGAATCGAATACGTAACGTGTAAAGAAAAAAAAGCGATGTTTATCAGTCGGCTTAAAAACGAAGAATTCAATAGATTTCGACAAGATTAAGACAGCATTGAATTGAAATGCATGAAGAAGAAGAAGAAGAGGAGAAAAAACTGACTGAAGTGACGTTCTTGAGGTAAATAGGAGGATTAGTGCAAATGATCACTTTTTATGTGTCTGTACGCGTTGCCCCCTCTTTAATAGATGAATGCCTCGGAATACTGCTAAAGACGGCCTGATCCGATAATTTGATAATATTGTCTTTGGGCTGCTACAATGGCACCTTAGATACTGCCATGCATGTCGTTCGCATTCAGAATCGACTTATCCGATCTGAATTTGATTGCTAAGATGACAAATTTTGTTATTTTGCTTTCGATTTTTTTTTCGTTTCATTTTTATCCCATCTGATATTTCATTGTGCGAAAGAGAGCAGACGCCCAAGGCAAATGAGTAGATGTGAATGAATATGCGTTTTTATATTTTGAAGAAAAAAAAACTCATGTGCAGGTATTTCGGATTGTATCTATTGAAGCACGAATAATCTGCAACGCCATTGAGTCGTCAGAAGTTCGTAGGGTATCACGAAAGCGATTACCTCTTGAGAATGTTATTTGATGGCATTTGAATTACGTTCAATGGCAACGTCGCATGGACGAAAAAGAACATTCCCCCTTATCTTATCTATCCATGTTCGAAAAACTTCATGTCACACTCGAGAATTCGCAGAAACGCCAATCTATATGTTGACTATTGACAAAAATCGCCAAATTGTGAAGTTTCATTTGATGTTAGTTGTACAACATGTCATTAAGAATGACATGAAGTTTATTTTGATAAGTATTTCCAGTACTCAAGTACTTATTTGTAAATTTACTGCGATTCAATGTAAAAGATCATTCACAAAACCGAAATGTGTTCAATCATCGCTTAGCACGATACACAAAAGTAAAATGAATTCTTCTTTCCGATTTTTTTTTTTTTCAAAAATTGCAAATATGCTTCCATTCATTTGAGAAAAAATGACTGATTTGCACCCGCTCTCACAGTTTGTGGCCAAATCAGTTCGCATTTTGTCCCTGTTCCGAATGCGTCACGTGGCAAACAGGAACACTTTCAACCAAAACTTGTGTTCGCACGGAAAAATTAATTTTTATTGAAAGAGTAACAATAAAAAATGACTTCAGCAAAGTGTAAACAATAACGTTGTCACTTCCTTTACGCATGGCTCCTCGTCCCACAGTTTTTTTTTCTTTCTTCCTATTGACTAAAGAAACGGCATAATGTTTCACATCAAACAGTAAAAAAAATGAACAATACGATAAGTATTATAATAGTTTGCTAAACGTTTAAAATATTGCACGCACTTTGTTGGATACATGCGAGTGAAAAACGAGCCCTCGCCATCCAAACATTTTCTAAAGAAGTGTATAAAAGGAAAGAACAGATAGGAGAAGCTTTAATTTCAAAGTCAATATTTTAATGAAAAGTCACTGTTTCGTTCAACGTTGCCCGTTTGAGCGTCGCCCAGTGCGATCCATGTACACAAGCTAGTGAGTCTGAACAACCCTCTCTGTGGCGTCGTGCGTGGTCGATGAATGCGATGCGAACGCAATGTTTTTTTTTTCAATTTTATTCGACACACGACCGCACGTATGCCAGACATTAGGCTCTTGCATGAATAGAACAATTGCTGCAATTTGGCTAAATTTCGAATTTCCTTACAAGTTTTTGTAATTGTCGATGGCATCCCATGCTCATGTTACACCACCACCACATCATGACCGTCACGACAGAAAGACGATAAATATTTTGGGTATTTTCGCGCGTTGTAGGTAGCTTAAATTCCATTGTTACAGCAGTAGAAACATAAACAGAATAGCATTTTTATTAATGTGAAAATTTTATTTGTATCGATGGGAGCGTGTGTTTCGCATCCATCGCTTTCCGTTCGCCATCCACTGCGAATGCGAACGGATCGAATGAAGCTACTTGAAAATGAACAAGAGTAAATAAAAATAAATAAACAATAAAATGAGTAACTGAATTGGTTGGCAGTCACGTGTGTGTGGGCATGTTGAGCGTGTCACTTGATTAGTGTGTGTGTGTGCGTACATGCGAATGTGCAACGCATTTTTCACATCTTTTTTGTGTCGATGTCATCAGTTCATGTATCAATATTCGCCACGGTCGGGCTCGGTCTATTGAGAAGGAAGGAAAAAAAAGGTAGCTCGGTACGATGATGGTGAGAGTTTGAGTTCGAAAAGTGCACAGTTGAAGAATATCATTTACAACACTCATCAATAATAATAGGCCGAAATGTTTACCCTCAAGATAATTATTTCCATCCAGCGGAACTGATTAAAATGTGAATTTGCGGTTTCGCTTCAAATTAGTGCCCTTGTTCAGTGCACGATTTTTTTTTCTCACACAATCCGATGTGTGTCAGCAGTTCGTTATCATAGATAGTGTGAATTATTTTCATCATCGACAATTTGCTTTGTATTTGCTATGAACTAATTTTGAGCATTGAAGAACAACACAGGTAAAAATCATGTTAAAAGAGGAACAAAAACTCAATCCAAATGCGGCTAATTATCCAATTTTATCGAAGTGTCTTTGTTTAAAGTGTGAGGAATTCGAAGAGATAAAAATTAAAACATGAAAACAATTTTAAATTACCTAAATGGCTAAATGTTCGTTCTGTTCTCTGGAAATGTTTTTTTTTTCCGGCCACACTTTGTGTTTCTTTCCCCGTTCAAAGAGTTCGCCCCAATTATTTATCACTGTGAAATACGGTTTGAAGGTTTCATCAACTGCGTTTTCTCAAAATGAGAACATTATTTGGTTCATCAACCGATAGATATATTTGTCTCGAAAATTGAGAACGAACGAAATATCAAACATGGAAAACATTGAAATCGAATAATAGCATTTTCGGGTATTGAGTTGATAAAATAAACAATACGCTTTTTGTTGAAATATCGAAAACCATTGAAGAACCGCATGCACACATACAGTACAAACATATCGGAAAATCACAAGCAACAGCGCAGCGTTGACGACAACGGTGGCGGTAAAGATTTTCCAAAAACAGTATCGAATTTATCTGCTCGTTCATCATTTTCATTGTGTATGAAGAGAAATTTTTTTTGTTATTTGTTGTAGCGGCAGAAGTAGCTTGGAAATTGCGGCGCAATGAAGCAGCCCGGTTGTGTTTATTTTGTGTAATTTTACCTTCAACATCCACAATGCTCTGGATCTAGTTTTCATAATGTTCATCTCACGAAACACGAACACACGTCTACCGAAATTCGGTTTGGTGTTGATGAAATTCAATATGAAGCAAACATTTTGAATATGCCACACAAATATCGGTTTATTTTACCCCTTTGACATGTTTTGATTTTGTACTTTGGATGGTTGTTGCGTCTTGGATTGGGTTTGTTGTCGAAAATACGCAAAACACAACCGAGGAATAATATCGATTCCGTGTGGTTGCCAAAGTTAAACGACGGAATGGATGGATGCTATCGCTAGCACATAAGATAAGACAAATCGTTTATTTATATATGGAAAGACGTTCGAATGGCACATACGTGACACTGGATATCGACTCGGATCCGCATTATCCATTCACACAGACAGGAAACCGCAATAGACTCCTAGCAAAATTATTCACAACTATTTCAAATCCAAATCTTTGCACGAAACGTGCATCCACTGTTTCATTATCCATGACAACTTGGACTTGCTGTGGGATATCAAGTCTCGAGTTTTTTTCTGTTCATTTTTTCTGAAAAAAGGAATGATTAAATTGCCGACAAATTTTCTACTGCTTAAATTTGTGCAATATGCATACACAAGTTCTACGGACTCAACTCCCAAGAGGAATAAAATCTGTTTCTCATAAATTATCTGAATGGGTTGGCTACAAGTAGACATGTCGCAGTCAGACAAGAAATCAATCAGTCAATAATTTTTTTTAACCTTTCAAAGAAATTTTCAATGTTTTTTTTCACCAAAAAAACTAATTCTGTTGTCAAAATTCAGCTAGACACTTAAATTTGTGGCTGTGAAATGACACGGGAACATTTTGGACAACATTCTTAAGGGAAAAACACGCATGTTACCGCATCAGATGTCGAGTGGTTTGCAAACGAAGTGTTTGCTACTGACGCAAGCGCAATGTATCAATTTCAATGTCAAAAGGAGGCTGCGGAGAAAAAATGCTCAAGATTTATGCAGTTTTAAGTGTTCGGTTGTCCACGCCACAAACCAACAAAACCGATACGCAGTGTCTATCTGTCCTTTTTTTCGGGAAATCGATGACATGGTTTTATGGCTCATCGGTTGCTGCACAACAACAGATGTTATTTTCCTTAAATTATGCGTTCCATAAGTTTTAGAAAATCTCGTCGCCTGATTTGTTCAACATTATTTCCAGACGTAAAAAATTGCTACTTGGCGACAAATTTTTATTTCAACATCTTCGATGTCTCCGTCCCACCTAGTACTAAAAGTACGAAGCATTTGTTGGCCGAGAAAAATTAAATTCTTCTTGTTTGAACAAAAAGTTGTCAAATGAAATTTCGAATTGAATTTTAAGCAAAAACACGAAACGTCTAATTCACACCGACAGGTGAATTGCTCTTCCATGACCGAAAACAGAAAACAAAGGAATGAGTTTGAAGAAGAAGACATGAATTAGAAAAACCGTTTGCATTGTTTCTTTTGAGGTGTTAAATGTTTGTCGCTCTCGCAATGGGAACTGGCTGCAAAATGCGGGCTGACCAAGTTTCTTTTTTCTCCATTTAAATGGGACAGGCAAAGAAAAGAAGAAAAACGCACACATTCTTATTTGAATACTCACTGTTCGTGCATTTCGTTTCTGCTGAATTAATTTTATGTTTATTTCTGCAACGGTGATCAACAATAATGACAACATTTTCTTTTATTGTTTCTCTGATTGAATTGAATAGTAAATGCAGTGAACGAATGGCAAACAGCATTAGTTCATTCACTTTATCTGTGTGAATCCACTGAATTTCCGATCAAATTAATGTGCACATTTCAATTCGCAATTTAATATTGCATTCGTTCTGATTGCAAAATCCATATAATTTGCTATTCTCAAAAATAAATATTGATCATTTCGCAATTTCCCATCTAATGGTTTCAAAATTGAATCTTGTGCTGCTGCAAAGTGACCTTAAAGTCAATGCAAACTTTTTGCCTGCAACATTTTCCCATACATAACAATAATCAACATTCTGTAGTCGAATCCGTTTATCGTGCAATATTTGAGAGAGATAATTTCGCACAAAACAAATAAATTTCGATCGATCGTTGATGTTGGTGGTTGGGCTGGATGAATCCGCAAATCAAATCATGCTGATTGAATCAAACAAACAAAGTTTTCGATTGAAAATGAACAAATGTTGTGTTCCATTATGGGTTTGATGATGTTCGCTCCTGTTTACATACGGTCACGGCATACACATCATGTAGGCATTGTGGCCATGGTATAGGTGGTTGTGTTTACGTTTATGTTGATGTTGAGCGAATGGGGTTCGGTTGAAAACAAACAGTTTTTTACTTACCACCGCACAAATTCATCCATGCGTGACGCACGTTGCGATCTTCGAACGCTGCTTTTTTTTCGTTTCGTCTCTGGCTCAAAAAAAAGGCTGTAATGTATTTTTTTTTCGTGAAATCATTAAAATTATCATGAAAACAGCCGATGTAGCTGAGCACGCCGATACTAATCAATTCAGAGGGTTGGAAAAATTCCGTTATTGACTTTTGACTTCTTTTGACGTCAATCAATGGAAAGAGTGAGGAAAAAAAATCGGAACAACAACAACAGCAGTAGCGAGACAAAAAAAACGAGTTTAATGAATAAGTTTTGGTGTGGAAATCAGAAAGTCATAAAATGCATTGGGAGGAAGCAAAAAGGAAGGAAACAACTATATTTGTGTTCTCACCGATACGAAACACACTGCGCGCCAGCGGAAAACAACTAACAAACATCAAGATAGAAAATTCATTTTAATTATATGCTTGCTTCAGCACAGTGATAGTGTGCGGACGAGCTCACGCACAATAGATTTGTCAACGGAGTATCATCAATAACGGTGTGGAAAGAAAGAAATGAACGACTGTATCGAACGCGTTGAAAAGAACCGGCAAAATAAAAGAATAATTAAAAGGGAAACAGAGAGCGCGAGCGAGAGAGAAAGCGACAGAATAGAAAGCGAACATAGATCGGTAAAGTAATTTCCGGGGTTGGTTTATGCCTCAATTCCATCTAGAAACTATAACATATCCCACAAATTCACTCCATACAACTGACTTCATACTGATGCGACACTGATTGATTTAAAAGTTGTTTGCTTGTAGTACGCGCTAAAAGTTCAGGTGGGAAACCCTTTTCGAACGCGCACCGCGCACACTGTACGAGACTTTCATTTGAGGAATCATTAATATAGTTGATGTTGTCAACCACCGTGGCAATTATATCTGCGCCCGTATCATTTCGATTGTTCGTTCGCATGATACCCATCGCAAAGCGTCGTCTATTCCAAGTTATGTGAACGCTAATGCCTTGTGCATGCAGATTAATATCGTAACATCCGGCTATTTTCTTTCTAATTTAATAACAATACAATTGTTTCCATTGCTGCTCATCAAATTAAATGCGTTTCAACTCGACTTTCGAAGGTTTTTACAATGACTTTTTGTTCCTTCTTAGCCATTATAAAAATAGCTATGATTCGTTTCGTTGAAATGAATGCCGCTGATTAAATATGCAACTTTCATTTGTTGAAGTTGTAACAAATTGCAGTGAATGAGAAATTCTGATTTCAAGATTAATTCAACAAAAGTTACCCCGTTAGAGAAAAAAAAGAGGATGCAAAGTAGTTTTCGCTTCAATGTTCAATGAAAATTGATGCATCTCAAACAAAACTATTTTCTATAGACGGAATATGCATGTCGAAGAGTTTATATTTTAATTGAACTCGACTGTAATGGATATTGACGTAAATGCAAACGTTAAGCGACTGCTGCTGGATCAGCAAATGATTGTTTGCTGAATGAAATAATAATGCCTTTCAATGGTTTCGAATCAGGAAAATCGACGATGTTTGTATTGTGTGAAGAACTTTGCATAATAATAATAATTGAACCGTGTACCGCTTTTAGATTACAATTCCAATGATGCTGCGGCAGAGACTTTCAACCGAATTTACTGTGAATTTCTGTGGATAGCAATTGAAAATCAAATTTAAATGCAGTTGTTCACAAGACTTTACTGGCAAACTTCGGTACACTTAGCATCAAATAATGAACAATCACACAAGTTTCCACGTGAAAAATGAATTGAACCAAAGCGGCCGTCGTGTTGGACATTCTGTGATTTGCATTCTTAACCGAATTCTGCTCGCAGTAATTATGCAGAATGGCGGTCAACTGTCAACACCACTGCTGAACTACAGGGAAAATAAGAAAATGATAAAATGTGTTGGAATTCATTCATGGATTCGATATCTTTAAATTTAACTTTATAAAAGTATGATAATGTTTTTCCACCACTAACCTGGTTGGATCTGCCACTCGAAAAATCCATTTAAATTCTATTTTATTTATTGGAAATGCCTTAAATGTGTATTCCAAAAGCCAAACTTCCGCCAGAATGAATTGCAAAATTTGCAATTATATATGTTGTCGTTCAATCTATAAGTCAATTTTAGCTGAAAATTTCTCATCATATTGACAATGCACCGAAATGACTTTTGAGTGTCATTCACCACCATTCAATGTGGTAGTGCTGCAGAGTATTCTGTGCTCGAAACAATAAAATAATAGCAGCCATGCATGAACGACCAAAGTGCCAATTGAAAATTCAATAAAACCCCAACTCACCGAGTCAAGTGGCCAATATCACTTGAATGTGTTTCATTTCGATTGCGCATAATTATTTTGTTTGAGGTTTTCAGAAGAAAAAAAAACTAGAAATGAGCAATCGGATAATCCAACAAACAGATTTTAATACTAGAACACTAACAAAGAGTCACAATAAAAATCGATTGTGTTTCGATTGACTTAACGTTTGAGTGGAGAGCAAAATAGCTGATGCTGAATGCTGGGTGTTGTGAATTGCAACAAAAGATGCAAAATATTGTTGGCCCAAAACAATCGAAACCGTATATTTTGCAGTGTAGGCATTGCCGCACACGTGCACTTCAAACTCTAATATCCGGTTGCTTGAGTATTGTCGCTTGCATATCGAACGCCAGATTTGGTTGTCAATTTTATGCAATCGAGGCATTCCGGTAGCTGATTTTCGGTAGAAATCGATGCAGACAAAACATTGCAAAAGCAAATGGACTAGGGGTTAGACACCAATTTCTAGTATAGCTAGTTTGTTCAAATCGGTTCAAATATGCGTTTAGTTTCTTCTAGTATACAAGCAGAAACGCAAATATTCTGCTAGTATTTCTAGTATCGTACCATTGCTTCTTCCATAAGTATATCATTGCCAATGCATTTCCTTTGGAAGGATTAACGGTACTTTTTGTAAACAAAACATTTGAACTCCATAAGCAAAGCATTGGCAGTATATTTTAAATGGAAGAATTTGTCCATATTAAAACCACTGGCAATGCTATTGATTAATGGAAGAGGCATCACTCATTTTTTTTTCACAAATATTCTTCTAGTAACTTCTAGTATGCTCAATTTTTGCTAGTTTTCTTCTAGTGTTATTTCGTGTCTACCCCCTAGCAAATGGAAAACTTGAAATGAACCGAATCGATCAATATAGCGACAATTCGAGAGTTTGTTTCCAAATAGGGTGTGAATCTTTTCCGAATGTTTTCTGTTTTGGATTTTGAGGGCTTCATTTGTATGATGTTTTGTAAGAATTGGCAAGTGACACCTGACTTTTTCTGTGTATGTTGATTTGGGTTCATGTCAGACGCCAGAGCCAGAATCCGAATAATTGCAGTTCGGTGCAGTTTTCTTGTGACAAGAATCTTGTCTCACATTCCTGTCGTCGACATGTTTAACCAATGCGCAAACACTCGAATGCATATAACCAAATTGTAAACAAGGAAAACATTTTTTGAAAAGAATGCCGCCATGCACCATGAAGCAGCCCGTCAACGAGAAAGAGGGACAATAACAATGGTGAAATAATATTGAATGGCTGCAAAAATAAAGGACGAGTGCAAAACAAACTTTCGGCTAGTCGGTGTGTTGATGTCTTTCTTTTCAACCATGTTTTCTGTTTGACTGTTGTCCCATGCACAGACACTTCACATAAAATATTCAGTTTCACTTCTGCCACATCTTCAGTTCGTATGCGTTGCACGAAGAATCTTCATTACAATGGCAAACTTATTTGCACTTTTCGGTACTGAATTGTATATGCGATGGATAAACAAAGTCTTGGGAGCATTTAAATAGTCACGGCATATCTATTTCGGCCAAACTTTCGGTATCTTAAAAGCATGTGTTCATCTACGCGTTCACGAAAATGATAACAGCATGCAATCACGCAATCAGAGCAGAAATGAATCTTTGGCCGCAGTTCCTCCGGAAAGTGGTCGGATGTCGTGTTTGAATGATATACATTTTAGCTTAATCTGCAAATCACTGCCATCAATCGGCACCGATTTGCGTGAATACAATATTAACGAAATTCGTGATTAGCCGCAATCGGTGGTTGGCGTTTGAAAAGTATTTCGTCAAACACAAAGCCTTCACGAGCCATCTGCACAAAAATCTGATTGTGTGTGTGTGTTAGCATAATGGGAAATGGCCAAACATTGACTTAAAATGAGTGGCTTATTAGCGTTAATAATATTGCTGCAAGTGCGCATTCAATCGCTTCTTCTATGCATGGATTAAAACAATAAATAATAACACGCTGCAACTGTGTGTATATGTTGCAAAAGTTGAATAGAGAGCCGTCCTGAACGGCTGAACTAACGGCATAATGAGAGATTTTGTTACTTTGAGTTTGAGCCGCAGCGTTTCGAAAGTTTGCTAAACGCAAACCATAAACATAAAGTAACACGGATGATTATGATAATGTGTAATGTAATCAAGTAATAACGTGTGGAAATCCCCTTCGACTGATGCATTACGATCGTTATTGCCGTTCGACCGATTGCAAGTTTAGCCGGAATGCAAGCAAGGGGTCGATTTGCTGCGAAAATCAATCAATCCTGATTAAAAAATAGCAACCGCTCAGCATGAGACAACGATGCAAGCGACATTGGTTTGACTTTGAATTCACATAGTTTGCCCCACATATTGCGAGCCATTGAGCTGCTTCGTCATGCCCGATCACAATTTGCACGCCGAACATATTTATTCTGGATGAAAAGAAGAAGAAATCTTTTGGTAGAAATCATGATGCGGTTGTTCGCCATAAACTGTAACGTGCGCTCGGTTTCACTCAAGTACTTGCCCGTTTTCCCACTTGGGACTAATCTCCGAAGAGGCGAGCATAGACATTGACAATCCAAACACAATCTATGCACACAGTATGTGTGTATTATCATTGGCCGCCAACAGCAACAACTACAACATAATTATGTTGATCATTTCAAGCGGTAGACAGAAAAAATTGGCTGCTGCTGCACACTGCATCGCAATCGAATCCAAAATAGCAGGAGAAATTACTATCATAAAATTAAATAAAATCAATTTAAACCCCTGTGGACCATATGGCCTACTAAAAATATTAAATTCATTCATATGTCTGAACCGAATGCGACAGGGTGGTAGTCGTATTCATGAAGGGTGCTGTATTCACGGGATAATTCGATAAAGCGAACAAGCGCAACGTACGCAAACAAAAACACTGTGTAGATTTTTTGGTTTTGATCCGGCAATATTTTCATTATATTGGTTTAGATTTCACCCATGATGTTTGGTATAATTTTATTATTATGATATTTGTTATGTATGCAGAAAGTGAAGAGGAAAAAACGTCGAAAATGTATTCATACGATTGTTGCGAATGGCGTGCGGTCTCTTGCTCCGGAAATTCATTGAGATTTATATATTCAAATGCGGTGCCACTGCTTGTAAAACGCCAAAAGGAAGCATATATCACTTGAATCGGCCGAAGATGCTCCTCTTGGAACAGTGATTAATACACAGCCAAGATGAGTTGATTTTTGAAATTCCGATGGGATTTGAGGACAAATCTTTTACGCTTGTCTATTTGATTTGACAAATGCCCACATTTCAGCACCTTTTTCAGGTGTCATTTATTTTAGATCCAAGCACTGCCGCTTAACTTCTTTAAATATTTGTGGTCATAACATTTCTGCCCAACGATCACAACGATCGTTTCCGAAGGGAAACCAAAATAAACAAAATCGACTTTAAATCAATTGTGGTTTTTTTTCTACGCTTTCATTTGGGAGGACGTTGTCTGTTGTGCTTGTAAACTCTTGCGGTTTTGCGTATCAGGTAGAAATCGATTGGGTTTTGTGGAATTCGACGTCGATTTCCGTTGAATTTCACGTCGTTTTGCATCCGAATTCAAACTGATTCACACACAGTAAAGATCATTGAAAAGATTTTATGACACAAAAGGCCACATCAGAAACGAAAAAAAAGAATCACAGGCTTATTGGATGTTCAAGGTGTTACAGTCATGCGTAAGAAGCTGATTATCATTCTTTCATCTTGAATAATAAAACTTCATTGTGTAGAGATGCCAACATCGATGTTGGTATATAATTTATAAATTCATAGGCTTGTCAAGAGATGTAATGCAGCTGAAATATGGAAAGTTCTCAAAGACATAACGATAAATCCTTATCAATTAGAAGAATATTTCCGTTCGAATAGTTGAAAAATGGAAATTTCATAGAGTCATTCCACATATATCAATGACATATTTCTTTATAAAATTTACCGCTAAATACACCACAAAGGCATCGTTCCTCGTCTGATAAAGTGGTCATAAAACAAAGAAAACGAATTCGACTTATTACGATTGGTCATTCCAATCTATCTGTCTTACTCTCTCTTTCTCTTTGGTTGTACATCGTTGTAATTTGTTTCTTCTTTCAGAACTCACGAGAGGCAAATGAACGAAAATTTATAAATTTATTATGCAGTCAGGGAATGCCAGTTTTATCTTTGTCCATTCGTTGGTTTCTTCTGAGCGAGTCGCAATGTTTGATCGGACGTAGAATTCCGAACGAAGACCTTATAAAATTACTTTCGGATATACACGACCATTGGACGAAACACAAAATTTAAAGCGGAAAAAATGTATGTTCTTGTTGTTTTTTCGGGGGTATAGGCACATTGATGATAAAACATGAAAGGAGCAAATGCTATTGTGGGGTCATAAAATTCCTGAAATTCCATCGAATGTGATTCATATAATATCGCTCGCTGCACGTGAATAGTTCAAATGATATCCTTTTCTGTTTTTAATGACCGATAGATAACAACTACAAATTACCTTATCATCGAAACGTCTTGTAATGAGTCACAGCGGCCGTTATCATATTCATGAGTTTGATGACGTCATGCGACCCGCACAGTGTGTGTGGAAGTATTTAAAAAAAAAATAAAACAATTTCGGAACACTTGTTGATTATTGTCATTTTTTAAAAAGTCTTTTTTTGCCAACTGATAACGCAAAACCATACAAAAAATCGAACAGCGAATGTCCGACTCATTTTTTCTCTCCTCCGTTCGATGGTCGTTCGTGTGACATCTATCCCTTTTGTGGAAGACAGAAGTGCCGCAACCACAACTTTTTTTCATATAAATGGAAATGAAAGAAAAAACAAACAAACGACACAAGAAAAATATGACAACAATTCGATTATTTCGGCGCCGGTTTTTATCTAAGTCTCCAGCTTTATATTATTGTTATATGCCTGCATTTCGTGTGTATGTATGCGTGTCTGGTGCATATGTCCACCGAGAAATGTGTCTGTTTTGTTCTTCATCTTCCACTGCTGCACACAGCCTCGGAAGGTATGAGGCGAGCTTCTTCATTCTATCGGCTGTGCGGTGTACACACTCCAAAAGGTTTAAATGTGGTCAAATCCACTGAATCTTGTTTTTGTTTATTTATTTACATGAACATTTTTCTTCATTCGGTACTTCACGATGATTCTTTGTCTTTGTTTCGACTTTTCACTCACCTTTTTTCGAAACGAAAAAAAAACACAAATAAATTCGTAAGTTCGCACTCGATGCAATCCCAAGTTGGCCAGAAATTAGCAGAGAGAAGTGAACAGAAGAAAAAAACGAAGAAATTTATATCAATCAATGTGCTCTTTTTCTTGTGCATTTTTCAAGAATTCTCTGCGTTTCGTCGGTTGTTCTGTTTGCGCAAAACAAATCAAAATCCAGCTGAATAATGGATATATACGAAGAGCCACAAAGATATGACTACTTAAATTGCCAAATTGATGATCCATAAAACGGAACGGAAAAGAACACGAAGCACGACAAAAGAAAATACCCTTGATCACAGATTAAGTTTTTGATGATGACATTTCGCGAATATTTGCGCTCATTTTAACTGAAATAAAGATTTATAGCCCAATGTTTTTGCGCTGACATCCGAATATTCTGAGGGAGAGAGTGACGGGCATTCTTTCTGCTTTTGTTGCTGCCTCGGCATTTTTCGGTTAGTAAGCGCGTAAATTAGACTTGTATCGCTTCCGAATTTCGCATCATTGATCGAAGTCCACGGATATTTAATGAGATGAATAGAAATAATATCTCTTGGGAGAATTGATTTTGATTTACGTTTGACACACGTTGCGATTCAGCAAGCAGCGCGTCTTTTCGCCGAAGCCACCTTTCATTTTCGGCATATTTATTATATATTAATATTGATTTATGATCTGGCATAAAAATGTCAACATGTCAAAAGATGAAGTAATGCTGATCCTCCTTAATTGTTCTTATTGATTTTATATTTTTATTCGTTTTGAAATTCGAATTGCTGACGAATGACGTTATTTACTGACACACACATACACTCACAAAAAGCGGCACATGACCCACTAAGTACGTTTTGTTTGCCTTTATCATAAAAAAACCCACATTTGCAAATGGTGTTTTTTCCGGAATCAACCATAAAAATTGGATGTAAACAGTGAACATGTGCATATTGTCACTTTATTATTAGCAAGTTCATTTTACCGTGAAAATCAGGAATTTTATTAGATAAACTCTGCTGAATGTAGGTGCTATATTGCCATAACCACTTACTGGGGGATTGATAAAAGTTCGTTTTATCAGATCATAAAATGATCTATTTACCATTTTTTATTGCCATGAATTAGTTGTCAATAAATATGAAGCAATACAACTATATTCATCTGACATAGCGAGTACCCTCTTAGATATATTCAGCACGAGGATTTCAAGTGGCTCATTTTCCACCACATATCCCAAACAAATGGGGCTAATCTTGAAGAGCCATAAAAATATTCTTGACCAATATTTTGATACGACTCAATGCGTCCGATTGAATTAAATCCCATACGATTGCATCGTCGGTCGCGGCCTTATCATAAATCTTTGTGTGATGAACAAAAGCGAACCGAAATGGAAATGAAATGTCTGAATGTGTGGCACACAGAATGACCCGGCTTCATGAATAACTATTTCCTTCCGCATATTTTTTCCTGTTCTCCGAGCAGAAAAACGAAATATGCATCGTCAATGTAGAGTAAACTGATGGCTCAACAATTCCACTGCCGACCACTAGCATTACAAATGATTCCGAAGGACATCGGTTCGAATCATCTATCATTAGCCGAAGTCATAAAGGACATTCATTGAATGTGGATTGCGGCATTTCCGGCGACGTTTGCACAAGTCATTCCAATTCAATCGTTGTGGTATTCGAGTCGGAAATTTATCAATCTGTGTGCAACATGTCTAATTTATTTCGGGGATTTTAATTGAAAATTTAGTCAAATTGATGCGAGTGAGAGAGAAAGAACACCGAATGAAAAAACAAACAAACAAATATTAGAAAAATGACATTTAATGAGATTAAAAAGGTCAACGACAAGATTAGAACAAAACAAATTTGACGAGAAGACAAAACAATAATCAACTTCTAGCCAAACTAAATTCATTCCAACCACTATCAGTGAAAGAACATTACCCAATTATCTCAACGATTTGAATGCGACAGATTAATTTTTTACGAAATGCAAAGTCTTGGAAAAAAATATAGCCACCGTTTCGTTTCGGCTGACTGAATTTTACATTTATGTTTGGAAACTGGGATCGAAGGAACGTTCGGGCAGAAACGCAAATAAAACTATACTATCTTTTGATTTATGCTTCGTTATAAATCTATCCCGTCGGTTTTTTTTATTGCAATTGCCTCTCTTTTTTTTCGATCTTGGCTCGGCCGAACGGCTGTGGCCAGTGGCCACAATTTATATCGATCATTAGGCAGTTGAATGACAAATCATCGATGAATTTGCATTAAACTTCGCTTCGTCTTCGTTGTCTTGAATCGTATGTTTTATGGTTTTTTGATTTTATCGATTTTTTTTCTCTGTTTCGTTGCTTCACAAGCATATTTATCTCCGATTTTTCATGTCGACTTTGTCGAACAGTGAGCATACCGAACGGGGCAATATGAACATGGTGAGAGATAGAGAGAGGGGAAAAGATTTGTACGCATTTTTTGCAAGCACCGCTCCAATATGTATATTGAGAAATCTTATCTCCTTTCTATTTCTGGAAATACCGATAAAATTTCATACAAAGCACAACTAATAATCTACTGAATATGTTACTTCTACATGTATAATAAACTGGTTTTCTTTGCTTATCGCAAATAGTTATTCGAATTTTATTCTGGTTTTGCATACATATCGCTTAATCTTATCGCAACTTGAATGCGATTGCGAGATGTCAACAATTGCGCTCGAAACAGGTACTCACTTGGTAAATATAACAAATTAAAGGCGGTTCTAACAAATATCCGATTTGTATTTAACGGGAAAGTAAGGTGGTCGATACAAAAAATGTTTGCAAAACCTGCATTTTTTATCTGAAAGTGTATTTTTTCCGATATATTCAGCTCAAATATGCGAGTAGCATGCACTGAAGTTTTGATTGCTGCAACTTACGAAGAAAAAATCACAAGTGTCATGGGAAATAACAAACCGCCTGCAAAATTCATTACGACGTTTGAATGTTCAGCATGTAGTATTATCAGCATTAAGATGCTTCGTCCAGATGTGGTTTTCGAGTGTCCTAGATGCCATAAACCGATGAATGTCGTACAATCGTTTGTAAATATGTCACAATCACTGTGTCTCAATGAGATTTCCGTTCTGCTTTTCGTTCGTAGCAGTCTAAAGATGGAGGACCGAAGTGAATACTTACGATAAATACTATGTGATTCGCGCAATATTCATGCAAACACGCCAAAATTATCAGAGTGAAAATGTTATCGAAACAAAATAACTTCCAAAATTACGATAAAGTTTATGCTGATAAAAAGGTCATTTTTGTTGTGAAGAGAAATTTTCACTTTCAATTGCTCGAAACTATCAACAATTGAAAAAACAAAGTGCGACACACTGGTGCAAAAAATGTAATTGTGATTTATACTTGGATTTGTAAAATTTTTTGTCGGTAACAATTCCAAAAAACAAAAAAAGTCGTCGAATTTCAAACATCAACTGAACTAATCACCATACATTTGATCATATTCGTTCTCTGTTTACAACTGGAGTCGTTTCTACCGTTCAATTCACTTACATTTCCACAACTCAAATGTGAAAAATTGTGTTTTTCTTCAAATGACATTCATGTGACTAAGATATGTTTATTGCTGTACATTGGTCGAAATACCATATTGTCCAATACAAATAGTCCTGAATAATAGAATTCACACCTCTTCAAAACCCCAGGAAGAAGGTAATCTCCACGAGCCCATGTTGTGCGCTGAAGAGCCTTATTACAAGAGTACAAAATGAAGCCTAATCGACAAGGCGAATCTTTTTACATGTCGGAAAAAACACAGCATAGTAGAAATCAAAGGGCAGATCTATGGATTAAACCAAGTGGAGCGTAAATAAAACTTGAATTATTTCTACAACGAGTGAACTGAACTAATCGCATGTGTGCGTGCAATTATTACAGTATTTACGATGGAATTTCTTTCTGCACCCTACTCGTGCTCTCATTTTTTTTAACGCACAGTTTGGTTGATCTTTTCCCGTCAGAGAACATATTTAAGCAGATTACCGTATTTAGTATGGAGAGAGAGAAAGAAAAACACATAGAAAACAAATGACCCGAGAATAGAGAATAGCACAGTTGGTTGACACGGTATTCTGCAACAGATGCTATTTTTAGCGCTACTTGTCTTTTTCCAAAGCTTCACTCCCAACTTTAAATAAGAATTTAATCTGACTGTAAATCACTTTGCAAATATGAATCTTCCGTTCAAAATGGACAACGTGTTAATTGGATGTCCATTGTCCAGTTCGCTTTTTTTTCGATTGACGATAGTCCGCGTTGACCAACCGCTTTGCATTAAAAATCTATTAAATTTTAATATCGGTTATAATTTATTAGACAAGTGCGTGTGAAAAAGGATTAAGAGTCACGTGGCATTTCAATGTCTGGTTTATGCAAATGCTGGCTGCAGATGAAACAATTTCCAGCCGGCGCTCCATTTTTTATGTAATTTTTATTATGGCACTTCAAAAGGAAAATATGATAATTATGTACTAGGTTTGATGCAAGCATATTAATCTCAATTAATCATGTAATTTGGCAATTGTCGCAAGCATTTCTTTCCTTTTGATTCATAAATAAAAATCAATTTCGTTCGCATCGACGCACGTTGTTGGTTCGTGTTATTAATCAGGCGTATGTGTATTGTGTTGAAATGTGATAGTTAACAAGAACAGTAGCCGAAATAGACGTCCTGCTGCGAGACCAGAAAAACCACCTTCATCAATCTTACCTTAAGCAGCAGCTAAAATTGTGGTACTCGTAAATAAGAGGCAAACCGCTGTGTCTTTGTTGACTACATGTCGCCGCATGCGTGCACGTCCGATCTCGTCATCATGATCATTTGTCATCAACTGATCAATTTTCATTGCCCTTTCCATCAATTTTGAATTAAACAAAGGCTTTAATGTTTATTTTTCAATAATTTTATTAAGAAATGTATCAAAACAACGAACTTTTTTTTCAGCTGCTTCACAGACTTTTATCAATTTGATTATGTTAAAAAAAGAGCAATAATCGCAGAGAGCTCTAGCTCATCTGTTCTTTATGGAATAAATCTCATCGCGTAATCGTTACGCAAAAATTCGTACAAAATAAAATTGACAATTATAATTTGGTGTTTGATGGTTAAAAAAAAGCAAAAAGTGTTTATAAATACGATTCGAATGTTTTTTTTTGGTATGGTTAACACATATAATATTTTGATATGGAGAAATTTTGAAAGTATGATAAACTTAACAAAAAACTTCCAAATCCAATTGGTTAATAAGGTTTTTTTTGTTTTTGAAAAAAAAAAACTGCCGTTGTTAATATGTGATGTAGGTATACAAATTATTATCTAGTAGCAATTCCTCATAAATCAGCAGTACTGGATATAAGGAGGGAAAACTGAATTGACTGCTGTTTATTTGTTGGATTTTTTATTTTCCTTCGAATTTAAATGGAGCATCGTTAGCATTTTATTCTTTTTGCCCGCTTCGGATTTTTCGAAATCATCGATGACCTACGAACGTGGGGGGAGCGATGAAAGCGAGAAGGGAAAAACAAACAATACAATTTTATCAATCAATGATTCGGAATTGGAATGCCGACCAATAAATTTAAAAAAAAACCACATCAAAATTTCCAATTAGAACCATTCTTACCTTTAAATCGAATTCTTTTCCAATAACATTTTTGGCGCCATCATTATCACATGTTATTGTCACGAGTGTTGGATAGACGACAATATCAAAGGATTTCGGCAATTTTGAAAGACTTTTTATGATAATCGACGATTGGTCGCTAATCAAAAGATTCTGAAAATGAAAAATAGAGGAAACAAACATAAATATAATGAAAAATGAATGGAATCGAAATATCGTTGTTTGAGCATTGAGTGATCGTATTTTTTCTTTCGATATGACGCCTTCTTAAAAAGTATCGACGCCAAGATTCGTGATTTAATTACATCGATAATGGACTTAAGTTCGAGTGCATTAGCTGATTGGTATAATTTTTCAAAAATCTCCGACTCCGATTAAAAATTCGAATGAAAACCGATGTCGATGCCGATTGATGTACGTGAGAGTTGGAAAAAATTAAATGTAATTTACAACGGGCACAACGATCATTCCATTTCTATTATCCATGTACAATGGAACACTTTGCATGGCTTGTAATTATGATGGGGCCGATCATTTTTCTATTAGCCATGGCTAAAGAAAAAAAAACTGATCGTTGTTGGTAATTTGCTTAAAAGCCTCGACCATTTACAGATTGTCGAAAGCGATTGGCTGAATATTATGTTATTAAGGCATTACACAACACATAATTTTATCGGATGGCCTACTACATGGAGCGAAGATGAACATTTTGACTTCCATCCAGTTCAAACGAAACCAAAAAACATGAAGTGATTTCTGCAAATCATGACCAACCTGTCTCGGTTGCATTGTGTGTGTTACCATTTCTTTTGTTTCTTTCGCCCGTATTCTTCGGTTTCTCTGGCATTCGCTTGCTTCCTATCGATGTTCATTCTTGCGGTTTGTCTGATTTTCTTCATAGGCATTCGTACGCATACGGCGGTACGACTTTGGGCATTTCACTTGCACTTCAAACGTTTTGATGGTGCGAAGTGTTACATACGCACCATTTTTTTTTTTCAAATATAGATACGCCGCTTCGAATATTCTCTCTTTTTTCGCCTTCAATCGTCATCCTTTCATCTCATTTTGTTCAACTTACACCTTTCATGTTTCATTTTGCTCACTAAAAGCGAACCTTAACATTGTTTGAGGTTTGCGGTGTTAACGTTCGATCGAATCGGATGGTTTTTTTTCTCTCTTCTTCTCCGTAATAACATTTTATCAAATGAAAGCATCTTAATGGAGTCGCTTTCCGAATGGAAAATATGTCGAATATACACATAAAATATCATAAAATATATGTGGATTCAAAATGTGGTGCCCTCGCGCCTCTCTCTCTCTCTCTCTCTCTCTCTCTCTGTCTCTGTGTTATTATTGACATTTGAACACTCGCCTCTTTCGGAATGTTCTAAAAGCATGAACGCATAAATTACGGCGGCTTATATTTTCCGCCCCGCACTCTCAATCCTGCAGGTAATAATGGCGAATATGGTAGCTAATAGCAGAATATTGATCATCATATTTTTATGATGTACATTGTACAAGTAAATTAGTCAGAATTTGAAAATTACACATAATTTCATTCATTTGGCTGATTGGGCTTGGTTCGATTCAACCCACACTTACGTTCAAAATGCACTTAGACCAAAGTTCGGATAGTTTTTCTCCATTTTCGAGCTCATGGAAACGCTATTAATGCATCAGACAGTCAATGCGGGAGTTCTTTGATAATTTTAATAAATTACTTAACTTTTCGTCTGATACGGAAAATAGTTCCTCAAAATATGATTGCTCTGCATTTCCGCGGAAGACCTTTGCTCCCCATTTCAATCCATTTATTAAGAAAAAGAGTGGAACTTACCTGATTTTGTTTGTTATTGGCACAGAAAAATCCTAACGTGGCAACTAAATCAACAATCACAGCCTGTGTTTCGGCATTTTCATTGGTTTTTGTGCCGCAATACTTTAGCAAAATGGTAACAACATCCAGAAACTGTAGCGAAAGTGATTCTTGGCTGAGAATTGACTGAAATGATATAAAGAAAATCAGAGGAAACAAATCAATTGTTCATCTTATCAATAAAAGTGAAGAACATTGTTTTATTACGGCATTTGTTGTTAATTAACTACCCTCGAAAGCAGACCACTGGAAGAATTAATTATTCGACCAATGCCCCATTGTACACACACAATTACCATCATCATCTTCTGATGATGATTCAAACCAACGTCGTACACGGAACCGTTTTCGTTCGTTCAAGTGTTTGTCCATGCCATTGTTCTCTGTTTCGGCTTATTTGTACAATTACCCATTGCTTTGCGTGCAGCACGTCCGTGGCCGCGGTGCAGAATTAAATATCCATGTTCGAATCAAACGCATCGCAGCGAGATGATGTCGGCCTTGTGTCAACAAGAGCGCACGGGATAATATCGAAATTTTATTTCGTCAAGAACAACATGAGATTCGTGTTTGTTCAAGTAATAAGAACAAATAGCAAACAGCGGAACGGCTATGATACCGCATTTATTTGCTCATCATTGTTTTTCTCTTCTCTTCTCTTTTTTTGCTTGGTTTCAAGGATTTTGTTTTAATAATTTATATTCTCTAGAGTGTTTGCATCCCCAAAGACGGCTTCCCTTATGAAGATAAGTGTATACATTGAAGACTACACAAATATATAGAGGCGATTTCTTCAGCTATTTTTTCTGAATAGTTTTTTCAAAATTATCATGTTTTTCGAAGCGTGGTTGGTCTTGAAACCAGTCAAAAGGAAAACTTTCCTTTTTTGGCCATCGTTCAAACGATTCAATTCGATAAATACACACTCAATAATTCCGAATATTTTTCGTCAAAAGTTTAATCTTTAAATGATATTTGTTGAATAAACACACCAACTCGATTCACATCCTTGTTTGGTTGATTTTTCAATTATAAATTGATGTTATTCTTCGTTATTTAAAGCGACTTTTTTATTCATTCATTGTTCTTTTACTTTCCGAGTGAAGTACAGAACAATATTTACGGAAAAGTCAAAATTAAACAATTCGCTGTCTGTGTTCCGCCATCCCCCTTACCTTTGCATGTTGGCATTGAGATTCTCCGAGAAATTAAAATTTTGTTCGATATGTGAATTTGATGGAACAGCGAGGAAATTCAATTTATACACGAAATTGCGTCAATATTTACATTGTGTTTCCCATGTAGGAAAGTGTTTTTGACTGATTTCCAAGGAGAAAACTTGATTCGACGAGAATTTTGCAGTCTACGCATTTTTCGAAAACAATTCACGCAATGAAGATTATCATGAAGAAGCACGTGGTTCCAATTGAACCGGGATTCAATTGTGAATTTCGCAAACGCAACCAGTTTTCAAGCTGTTGGCAGGGTGAAAACTTCCTTGATTTTGAATTATTCAAGAGATATTGATATCGCAAGCGTTGATTGATTTCACAAATTAATTGGATTTTGATTGCGAAATCAAAACTTTCAAAACACATCTAAGCATATTTTTACATTAGATTTTGGTAAATATTTGCTAAAATCTTAGTCATCGAGATATTTTCGATTTTATTAGGGCTACGCAAATTACCTGAAAGACATTTAAGTCCAAGTTGGCTATCGTCAAGATTAAGTTAAAGGCTGAAGCTGCTACAGATATGGTTCTTGGTGGAATGCTTTCTCCTAGAGATGAAAAAGAAGACATTGTTTTTGAAATATTACATGGCTTTGTTCTAGTTTGAACTCCGATTGGTATTGAAAGAACGTTAATTATACATACCGACTGGAATAATTGTGGCGTATAGTAATGAAATGGTGCCAAAGAGCTCTGTTGATGTCACTACTGCCAAAAGTTTTGAGGCACTTGATTCTGGAAAAAGATGAATTTTTTCAAACCACACATTAACATAAGAAGAGAGAAAGTGAGAACAAACCTTTCGGGCAAACATCTGTGAATTTCGTCAAAAGACCGAGACACGCCAAAATCGACAGTACAACACTTTGATGAGCTTCAATTGGTTCCCGGATTTTCATGCATCGTTTCGAAAGAGCATCAATCAATCCAATGGATACGGCGTAACTGTGGAAAAAGAACAACAATGATTGAAACAGATGGAATTGTTTTTAAAAACTGAACTGAACAAAAATTTGCATTCTGAAAAGCGTCCATATGTTTAATGTTATGACTCAATCGAGGATGGAATAGATTTTGGTGTTATTATTTCAAGTTTCATGAGGCCGAGGCCAGCAAACCACGATGTCACCACCAGTTATCGATCTTTGAAAGGTCGAACAAAATGTTGGCCAAAACTATTTTTCATCTATGTCTCTTGTCAGTGAGAGTGAGAGTGAGCAATGTGGGCAAACATTGGTGGGTCAACAAAGACACAAATCCAATGTGTAAATACTTGAGACTCAAAATACGTGTGCAATGTGCATTTTTTTTTGTTCTTGCCGACCGAATCACTAGCCACTGTTATAGATGCTGTTAATGCCATTTCAAAACAAAACGCTCTCCAACAATGAATCGAATGCTTGAATTGTCGCGACGTCGTTTGTCGCAACTTTTATCGTTCCGTCTCCTTCTCGGCACTTGAGTGTTGAACGTCAAACCGCAGAGATGTACATTTTCCTTTTATTTTATTTTATTGTGTTTTGTTTTGTTTTGTTCCAAATTCCTTATTTCACCATTTACATATGTCGGCACCGACTGCTCAGATAAAACCAACAATCAACGAATCGTTCGAAATGAGACAGCGAACGTACGCGATCGCTCAATGAAGCGGCACTGGGTTATTTTTGGTATATCTGGCAAAATAGGAATTATTATTTTTTTCAAACGAAAACTTCAGCTGTGGAAAAAGCACTTGAAAAGAGTCACGGGGAAAAGAAATACACAGAGCACATGTACATTGCACACAGGCAATTGGGATAAAAAAAACAACAACATTCATACGGTTTGGTTGAGTTTCATTCAACGTCAAACGTGCGTTTTATTTTCATTTTTGAAACGTACAAATCAACATTGAACACTTTAACCGATGGCGCTGAATGCAAAGTAAATGTATTCTATTGACAGACTAACGAAATATCTTTCTCGAGTGAGTGAGCGAGCGAGAGAGGGAGCATGTGCGAAGGCGACAGGGAAAAACTGTATTTATTGAGTGCACAGGCACACAATATTTCATTTCTTTGCGCGGCATTTACTGCTTTGATATATATAAACAGACGCAGGGAGGAAAAAAATGAGTCAACAATGAGCGCGAGATCGTATAGAGGCTGGTGTTGTGGCATATCGATTGGCTATGAATAATAATAAAGTGCTCAGCATTCGAATAGATATACGCAAATTCAGTTTCCAAGCCACAGAGAAATATCAAAGAAATGCCGAACGAAATTCACTAAAATATGTGTGTGTGTGTGTGTGTGTGTGCTGTTGCTGCTGCTGAACCAGCAGCGCTTCGAACGAAAATTGAAAACTCAAAGAAACTCAACGCAGCTTGGCCAAAAGCTGAGTTTTCTTTTTATTTATTATCATCATACACACCAGGTTGGTGTGTCTATCTTTGGAGATATTACGTGACCGTTTTGTGCGGTAGCACAGATGTGCTTCGCTCACTTATGCACTTAATGAAAATGGCTTTGGTGTTTTTCTCTCCCGTCTCATCTGCGTTACTTATTTTCCTTCCAGCCACGCTGAACTCTTCACATTACTATGCAACGGAGTTTTTATCTTGAAACACAAGCACCGCGCAATTAAGAAACAACATGATGTTGGACAACACACTATTTCACATGAACACGATGCATTTGATTAGATCGAATCCGAAAATGCATCGATTAATTCACTGCAGTGTAACGGCTCAAAGTAAATTTGTGAATGCAAACACAGTCCTTTTGCATTTTTCACGGAATTTCCAAATGAAAAAAAAAATGTCAATTTTAAATCAATTGACTTTACAAAATATTCCAAAGGCCTAATTATTCATTCAATATTCGTGTATTCCGACGCTCTTGTATTCGCGATGGCAATTCGCATACAAGGGCCGATTCCGCTGTATTGGATTAGCAAAAAAAAGTCGTCCTACATAATTGTTTAAAATCGAGATATGTGACCGATTTTCCATCCATGTTTTCACAACCGCATCAAGGTACAACAAAACCGTCCTCTTGAATGACGAGAGCAGCGAGGAAAAAGAAGTGAGCGGAAAATAAAATAGAAAAATGCAGAGAGTGAGAGTGAGAGATTGAGAGGACCGAAAATGAACACAGAGCACACGTCCGTGTACAATGAACATTGTAATAAAAACAACAATACGCCAGCAAAACATGTTATCGAAGAATGACGAGTGCGATATATGGCGCTAGAGAACGGGAATATGTGAGCTACTGCTATTCAGAATGAATGCACTCCATGAAGCGGAACATAGACAGATGTCAATGTTTTTTCCTTGCCAACTACACATACACATCGAAATAAGAGAAGAGTCACAGCAACAGCAACAACAATAGCGCTGCTACACTGAAATGCCGTGCACCGTACAGTTGAGGATTTTATATGTGCACGATAAGAGAACGATCGAACAAAAAGAAGTACATAAATAGTTTGTGGATTGTAGGATATTTCGTGTATTGACAATTGAATTGGCAGCAATCAATTTCATGTGCTAGACTATTGATAAAGCAGCCCAACAAAAAAATAACATTGACATATTTTCGTATGGCGACGGTTTTAATTGATTACATATCGAGATGATTTTCAGTTTGAATCACATTTCATGTCTTTCGGTCCAAATGCGCTGGACGGCTACAATTAAGCGAATATAGAACCACAAGAAGATATTGATCTCTTTTCAAATGCTGGTTGAATTTTTGTGTGCATTTAAACAAATTTTGTCATTCCGTCCACCCGCAAATGGGGTTGCAATGAGGACGACACGCCGTTTTTGTTCTATGTTAAATTACAGTCATGGACAAAATTGAGCGTACGTCTATAAATTTTGTGTTTTATTTTTTCCAGAAACTTTTCATCTCAAATGTAATATATCAATGGGAAGTACATAAAAAATCAATAATATTGGCAATTTTGAACATCTAAATTGGCCGGCCAATAGGCGGCTTATGGCTCTCGGTAAAAATGGCCAAAAATTCAAAAGCTTTTTCTCCAGCCGTTCGATTTGAAAAGTTTAAATGCAGTTTTGAAGGCCTTCAGGAGCAGATACTTTTAAACGCTGAAAACTTTCGGATCGGCTTCAATTTGGGCAAGTTATGGCCCTTGGAAAACCCAAAAAAATTTTGACGAAAATTTTCGTACGCCTATAACTTGGTTAAATTGTAACCGATTTCTATGTTTTATACTATTAAAATTATCTTCATTAAATGGGCTTTTTTGAAAAATTAAATTGAAACCAATCAGAAAGTTTTCAGCGTTTAAAAGTATCTGCTCCTGAAGGCCTTCGAAACTGCATTTAAACTTTTTAAATCGAACGGCTGGGGAAAAAGTTGAATTTTTGGCCGTTTTTACCGAGGGCCATAAGCCGCCTATTGGCCGGCCAATTTTGATGTTCAAAATTGCCAATGTTATTCATTTTTCATGTACTTCCCATTGATATATTACATTTGAGATGAAAAGTTACTGGAAAAAATAAAACACAAATTTATAGGCGTACGCTCAATTTTGTCCATGACTGTAAATGAAAATCATTCTGTTACAATTTAATTTGGATAAACAGCTTCTTTTGCATTCAGCCTCATTATTTCGAAGCAGATATGCCGCCGTTGCAATGATTGTGACTCATCGAACTGTGTTGATTGCATTAGTTCGGATTCGATTTAATAGTGAAAATATGGAAGAAAAGCAAGAATGTTGCCATTCAACTTCAGCTCCATATTCGTTTTACATTCGATCGAAACTAATTTGATTTCGTTTCATTTCTTTCGGAGAGTTCGATTTTGCACCGAATGATTGCTGCTGAACACATTAAAGGGAAGTGATAACCAAAGAAAATGCGCATTCGCACCCAAATGCTCAATTTAACCGAACATCCGAACACAATAAGTGAATTACCTTCACTGTACACACTGCACATCGTATCAACATTCGGATTATGATTAAACGAAATAAGCTTCCTGTAATTAAAGTGTAATTGATGGCGAAACGATAAGTGAGATTTTCAAAACAGCAGGACATCAATCAGTGCAGAGCGCCCGAATGCGCCATTCTGCGGACAGAATTCGCATCCTATGGCGCTTAATCATAGTTATATATAAAAATCACAACAGGAGTCCATACACAAATGCTCTGTCTCTGCGGTTGCAGCATGACCACTGTTCAGACATTACATTTTGTGCCCATTTCGAAATGATGATGATGATGACTCTATTATCGAAGGAAATCTCATAATTACAAAAAAAATCGAAATGATGTGGATTGTGGAACATTGGACATAAACAAACATGCAAAAATCCTCAATAACAAAAATTTATGGGAGTTTTTTTTTGTCGTTAGTTGAAGCCAAATTTAAATCAATCACAAAGTCCAGGTTTCGTTTCATACGCTTTGTTTGCAACAGATGGACAAAAACAAATAAAAGCAAGAGATGCTCAGCAAAACAGGGGCATCAAATGACAAAAATCCGTCCCCGTATTTCAAAACAGGAATGAGATCACTTTTCTCTCTCTCTCTCTTTCTCTCTCATTCAAAAGAATGTGACATATGTAAACAATAGAGATGAGTCAATCAAAATGCAATGATGAGGGCTAAAAATGATACTACAGGAGGCGCGCTTACAACCGAAAAATCACTGAACAAACCAGTTCGGAAAATGGCAGAATGCAGGAACGAAACGACTGAAACAAGTACAAGCGCAAATGTCGCTTATTTGACGCAAGTTCAACTGGTGACAATTTATAACACTTCTGAATGCACTGCCGTCACAGCTAAATTATAATGAAAATGAAATGAATACTCAAAACATCGCAAAATGAGAAACACAAGTTAGTTTATTATTCACTTTGTTGTTCAGAACAAAAATGCGCTCGTGCACATTGTTTGTGTCGCAGTCGTCAATCTCAACTACTGACGCTATATTATGTGTGACACTTGAATAGCAGCCCAATGATGCACGACAACCGACAACAGCGGGAAAATGGGAAAAAATGAGTTTCCATTCGGCATTTTTCTGCTTTATTATTTATGACGTAATTCAAAATTAAACAATTATTCCATACAAAAAACGAAATGTGAAACGAATGAACTATTTTGGGACATTTGAATTCACGCTTTAATTTATTGAAATACGAGGCATTTTTTTTTCAAATACAAATTTTTTTTTCGGTCGCAAATAAATGAAACAAAAAAAGAATCTCCTCGCCTACGTCATCAGACATTCAGCGATAAACAACACTTACTTCAGCACTGTAAGTACAGTTCGAGAATGCGTTTGTAAATAATATATTTTTCGAATGATTTTTCTAAAGTATTTTGATGGATGTGCTGGAGTGACGTGGCAGTTTTATGGAAGAATCAAATGTTACGAATCCATTTTTTAGATGCTATTGTTTCTTTATGCTTGGCACGCAATATCAACAACGAAAAATGTGATGACACGATGTATAAATCAATTCATGACAAAAATGTGATGCAACGTATATTTCTTCGATCGAAGCAAATATGATTTTCCTGAATACGAAAGCAGAGAAAAATTCTGCGTTGGAAGGATGTGATTTCGTCTTACTACGGTCTCGTTTTTATTGCGGATTGTACTTCCGTTCCACTTAACGATTTCAGGAGTCGATAATAATTTTCTTTTCGTTGAATGCGATCACAAACATTTAGTGAATTGCCGTTGAGCGGGAGGAAAGCCGAAAATCACCCCGAAAACGTAGAAAAACCATTTGATTCTATTAGACAAAGAAATCGGTAGCTGAGTGAACATTTGATCCAATAGCTTAAATACGAATCACGACCGTACGATGTGCATTTGGCACGGTCTGTAAAATAGTGTGTGTGAGAGAGAGAGAGAGAGAGAGAGAGAGAGAGAGAGAGAGAGTGGATTTTGCGATGAATAAACATTTAGCAAATAGATTTGCTCTTCTTCAGTCATGTCATCCATCCACAGAGGGATCTATGAACCATTCGATGCTTTAACCATTAGCAGGGATGCGGTCTATCAGTCTATTTAACACTTTTGCCCCATTTCAAGTGCTATTGCCGAAAACGCAAAGTGGTTCGAACAGGCGATAAGAGTAAGCAAGTGCGCACCATCGGTGGTAAAGTAAACAGCATACGAAACATCAATATTGATGCCATCATCATCGTTACAAAAAGTTTCTACCGTCATCTTGTGCCATAATAAAAATGCGTGCTGATGTTGATGTGAATGACAAATCTTCGGGGAATTTTCTTTAACCAAAAACATAAAGGCGAATGGTTTGGAAAAAAAACCCACACACACACATACACATTGAATACCTTTGAGACAAAGTATGACGTATAGTATTTTACATGCCATTTACTGTGCAAAGCACACAAAAACCGGTGACTTTATCAAAATTTCTCTAAGGGGTTTCTGGGTTCGTTCATTTTCCGTGCATTCACCAACAAAACCATTTCAACCATTTTATCACTGTCATTTGTCTACCATGCCGCACTGACTGATCAATGTTTTAATTCGTTTTAGCTTTTTTGTGCCGCTATTAGCGACTGGGTCATTATGTGCCATTTAATGATACTATTGAAAATATACTCGGCTGATTTTAATAGTACACGAAAATGGAAAATAAACATTTCGAGTGTGTTTTATTTTATAAATTTTTGTCACGAGATTTCCACACATAGAGACACGTTGCATTTATTGGCCACCATTGGCTCAGCTCAGAGCTCATGCAAACTTTTGAGCGGCAATTTCGAGACCAAAGAGATTCGCAAGTGGTCTCAATTCAGTTAGTCCAAGCACTGTTGGTTACTGTTGTCATTGCTGTTGATGTTTTCATTAAATTATTTCATTCTTGAGTTTTTATTTGAATTAAATTGTTCAATAGCCCGAAGGTTTGTTTACGTTTCATTATTAAATAAAATAGGACGAGTGTCGAATCACAGAGGGGTGAATGTGCGCGCACAAGCAAACAGATCATAAAAAAGGATTTGAGCCACCGTCAGCTTATTTAACTAAAGCATTTATAATGTACTACTATTTTATTCTAGCTCACCGCTGAATCTATTCAACTAGAGGCGATTTATAAGCTGATTTAACCAAAGGTTCAAAGCGAAACACTGCTTCCCAATTTCAATTGCTAACGACAGTTTTATGATGAATTTTAAATTGGGTATTAATACAGCCAAAAAAAAAAGAGTTTGCGCAAAGTGAAATAAGGGTTCAGCGTTCAAGAAGGTAATTTCTTTGGGCTATTTACCGTGATGACTTAATTTTTTTTTGTGGAATATTTTCTTTCAAATATTTATTCAGTACCAAAGTTGATCAAACATTGATTCGTGAAACAAAATGACCCAAAAAGACTAAGAAAAATTCTCTCCATTCCAAACAAAACCTTAAAAATAGCCACGAATATTTGGCAATTGAGCCACAATAATTAAATACAGATTGCGGAAAGCGTGGCGTCGATTAAGGGAAAATGGAGTAACCGTATTCACGAATTGTCGCATATAATCCATTACACTAATCAGCTCGTCGCCTATACGCTCATTCAATGCATGAATCGGTCATAAGCTACTACATCACATTCATAATCTATAACCATAATTCAGGGCATGTCTACAGCGACGACGACGACGGCAACAGTGGAAGAAAATATTAGTGGGACGATAAAAGTTTAAGTGCGTTATTTATGACGAATTCGAATTGAATGTAATGTGGAAACAATGATATACTGCACAATTACACACATTAGACGAAAATGCCGACCGAATTGTTTGAAAAGGGTCGACCGACTCGAATCGTGTACTACCACCATAGTTCTCTGTGATTCGTAGCAAAATGCGTTTCACTTGTTCCCTTCCCCATCGCCCGCTCGCTCAAATCCGCTCGAATTAACTAAAGTAAATCTGTGCCCCCGAAAAATGAAAACATCACAATCGGCATTATTTCATTTTCGGTGCTTAGCTGTTGTTATTTTACCGTCAATTTTTTTTCTCGCTCTCGCACTACCGCTACATGGATAAATTTTCTGAATTTTATTCATCCTGTCGCCTGTTTACGGGATTTCGTGTTTAGAAATGTACATCGTTGCGAAGCCTGCGGACTTAAATCGATGTTCATAATGCGTGAGCACGCGACAATTCGCCGAAACAAAATAGATGTGCAAACTGCAATTGGAACGACATTTCGAGGGGTCACAATGACGAATTAAATATGTGAAGTGAGTGTGCACTATTCAACCGGTGCAAAATTACAAAAGCACTTCACTTGTTCGAATATTCTGTGCTCATGTTTTTGTTTCGGAAACTGAGCGTATGTAAAGCATATTGCACTCATTTTAATCGGTATTAATCAAAACGCACAACTGATTCAATTCACACATGCAGGCGTCACATTTTTTTTCTTCGGAGAATTCATACGTGCCAAATTCAATTGTTCATAAAGTTTTCGTTGGAACATCAAAAAAAAATTAAAACATAAGAACACAGAAAACTTTCTTGGGCCTGGATGGAATCATGGAAGTTATTATATCTTTCTTCAGTGATTTCAATTTACTAACTTTTTACTTCGGAACTTCCGAAACAGACGCCAATAAATTTTTCTCCAAACGGTTATTTGCCTCACTGAACATTTTGTCGATTTACAGTCCATAATTTCGGTGTCACTGTATGCGTTGGCTCAATGGAAAATATGGAAAAACCGCTCCAAATGTGACGCAAGTGTTTTCGTTTACGTTCTCGTTTTTTTTCACCCAATTCCTGACTTATATTTCAAGTTCAGCATTTCCTCGAAATGTACCAAATAGCCAACATATTTTATGTGGAGAAATGAACCAATTGGCAACTGTTTTAACTTAAGAGGCAATGCATTACAAAATGGATGACAGAGAGAAAAAGAAGTAATGGGCGATTTTGCCAACAAAAAAGCCCGGCGAAATATGTTTAAAGCCATTTCAATAAATATTAATTGCACTTAGAGCATGGCGCACATACACATATACAAGCTCCTTGCACAGCCATGGGAAGTATCAAATGTGAAAAGGCACTGGGATATAGCAGAAGAGCAGCGTCAACGAAATCAAAATTTACGATGATGACTCAGGTGTTGTTTGGCTCAAAGAAAATTCAATATAATCAAATTATTTAATAATTCTTAACATCGTTCCATTTACTCCCTCGAGTCCCAAGTAGTAACGAAACAACGGCTTGGTGTTATGATGCGGCAGCCTAAAAAGACAGTGTTCAAACTCAATTTGTCTTCGGGCCGAGTAACTTGATACCGTAACTACGTTGCATTATCACAATGATAATGGTTGATTCGGCCATGAATCAAATTATATTTTATTCAACAACATGAACATACACATAGACATCAGCTGGTCAGTACTTCGTACTAATAAATAAAATGCGTATTTTGTTATCGGCGTTTTTTTGCTCTTCTAGCCGTTTGTTGAGCAAGTTTAGTGGAGCATAAATCTCAATCTGAGATTAAATACGAACTCACGATGTGACAAAAAGTGCCATTTGTATCGTCATTTGCAAGGGAGAAAAAAGCCAACATATTGAAAACGCATTTTTCTAAAGCATTTTCCATTTGCAAAGTTATTCACAATGTATCATGCTTATCAAATGACAACTTTTATCAAGTAACATGAAAAGGAATAGACGATTTCAAGAGCAGCAGCGTTTGTGTTCATCGGCAACAGACTTCATCTCGAAAAGGGAGCTACATGTCGTGCGTGAGAATTATTCAAGTGGAATGCATGTGACGATTTCAAGTGGCAATCGTGTGTTTTCATTTCGGCGTCTCTTGCATTCTTTTTTCAGTGCGTTTTTTTTCTCTCTCTGTATTCGGTTCTCTAGTTGTAATTCCATTCAAAATAAACAAATGCCGAAACTCTAGCATAAACATCAACAAGAGCAATTGTGGACAAAAAAATACACACAAACTCTGAATGCTGGATGTATTTAATGTCTAAGCAAAACGAAGCGAAACACAGTGCCATTCAGTGAATAGATTTGAATCATTTGTTGTGGATAAAAATCTTGAATAAAGCCGAACACACTCAAAGTACGAACACTTTGGAATAGTTGGAATGAAAGTTTGATGGTCGTTTTATTTGCAGAGGAACCGAGAGCAATACGATATTTTAGCTCTATTTAGAGAGTTTTGTGTTTGCACAAGTGCGAGTCGCCGTGGCTTTGGGATCTCTTACCATTTTTAGCCAGCCATCGATGCTCACTCTATTCAATGACATTAAACAATGAATGAATGGCGCCTTTAAATAGACGAATAAGTAACTAGATGTTGCGAAAATTGGACCCAATAATTGGCTTTGGAACATTGGCATCGCAGTACTGCCTTTTGTACTGTATCACGTTGAACAAATAGCCAATGACTATATTTAATCGATCAAAAAACAATTTGTCCATGACTGACGGCTCACGAGACAAAAGCTATTCAACTCTGCCAAAAAAAAACGCTTCTTATCACTTTTGTATGTAAATTTATTCCTAAAAAAATACATATTCGCGCGAAAAAAGAATCAATTTGGCTATGCCGTGCCCATATTTACACGTATTATAAATGTCGAGAGGGACGTGTGCCAAAAAAGTGATTTTTGTTGTTCGACGAAGACTAAACTAGTTCTTCTCCAACCGCAACGGTCACTTTCCGTTTTTATAGCCATTCCGATTAGAGTGTAACGTTGGTGCACACAAACAACACAGCTCACAAATGAACAACATTAAGTTACAAATAACAAACTGACAATAAAATTGTATCGAATTTGTTATGGATTTTATCTGGTTCTTTTTTTCGGTTTCAATTTCATTATTCTTCATTTTGAACGTGAATTATTATAAGAGAGCCAAGAAAACATCGAATACAAATTTAAATTTAAATTCAGACTTGATATTGAATGAAAAAAAAATCGTTGATATTTTCGACTAGTCTGCACCTGCCAAAGTGCTCGATTGGGATTTCAAATTGGGTAAATGGTTCACCGGCAAAGTGCACACGACATTCTTTCGACATACATTCAATGTCTATATCATTCGGTTATTATTCAATTCTCAATCGGCACATAGTCTCCGACTTCATCATTCAAATGGCATGCGCGCTCATTATAATGATTTCATGTGAGCCCATTATTATGCATGCATTTAGAAAAAAAATGCGACCGCCACTGAAATTCGAATGTATGATTTTCAATATGATGATGAACTTTATCCACAGACTATGTGCTGCTAGTTCATTAAGGACATATGTGTTGCATTCGAATATTGTCAACTGCACGAGTACGGCACACACTATAGCCACAGCAAGTACATTATTACAGGCTTTTCTATAGTTGTTATTTAATAATAATAACCATTTCATTGCCACTAATTCATAATGCGATATATTAATTTAATAAAAATATATTGCATTGTTTGCCTGCCTCTTTTTTATTATACCAATTTTCGGGCTGTTGTATACAGTTTAAAACGGCTCGGAATAATAATAATAATAGAGTAAAAAAAAGAGGTGTCGGGAATTTTCTCATGTTCTGAATATGCACATTATTTATGGCTTTATAAGTACAGAGCAAAGAGTTTACAGAGTTGCAAACACATACCACCGAAAGGAGAATACAAAATCAAAGCTGATTCAAGTTGAAAAATATTCATCACCCTTTTTGATGGTTTAAATGGTAATGTAGCGAGTCGAGCCGAATTGAATTGAATTGAATGGGTTCGAGTGAGTTGCATCAGGGCAAACTAGTGTAAAACTGTCTGAACAAATGAGGAAAAAAGACGGAGAATGGTTTATGGAACGCTGCTCATTTCAGGGCTGAAACTGGCTGAAACATTTGAATATCTTATGCATATTTGTTGAAAGGCAAAATCGAGCAGATGTAAGAGGTGTCTCAATACCCGATTGCATTTTAAAATTTCATTCAATTTATTTAGACATAGTTTTTCGACAGGACGTTTTGCCATTCATACATATCCAAGCCTTGTCCGCTAAAAATGTTCGAGTGAAAAGAGAGAGAAAGAAAACGAAAAAAAAACTCGAACCGAACAGAACGGTGCCAACATGAATATTCATAATTTGCTTCACTCTCCCTCTCCTGCTAATGTTTCATTGAATTTTGAATCAGTTATTGTTGCAGCGTTTTGTTTTTACTTTTGCTGATTTGATTGACGGCTCAACAGATATTTTGACATATTCTTTCAATCGACCGAATCCTGTTTGTTCACCAACGCTCTCTTGCTCGCTCGCGCGCGCTCACTTTGCATAAGTTTGACGCAAGGTTTTCCTATGCAACGTGAATTTCCATTTTTCAATCAACGATTTTTGTGTGAATTACCTGCATTGAGGTTTTTCGAGTAGAAATGGAATGCCGCCAATTTTTTTTCATCTTCTTCTACTTTTTGTGCTGTTCTCTTTTTACAAAATTGTTTCTGGGTCGTAAATAATTGATAAGTTTTTCTGAAACCCGATCTTATTGGCCTCGCATTCGCGTTGAATGACGTGTAGAATATGAAATTGAAAATTTCGTCATGCCGCCAATGTGATTCCATAAACTAGGAATGTGATGCGCGGCGCTCTGTTCGGTTCATGATTTATTCGGAAGATCGGAAGAATGCCAATCAATTGGAACTTTTGACAGAAATACGCATAATAATTATGGAAACGAGCACAACAAAGTACAGAGGGAAAAAAATTAATAGGAAAAAGTGAAGTTTTTGATGAAACTCACACTGTACGGCCCGTGATTCATTCGGTCGGGATTTTGGTTTTTTACATTTTTTTTTCTTCTTCAATTCAACCGTTTTTTTGTTGCTTATGATGTTTTCAACTGTACAATTACGAAATGAAATAATTTTTTTCCCTTTAGGCCTTCAAAATGAGAGCACATGACATTTGAGTTTGTTGACTATCGACTTTTTTCCACTCGCAGGTTTTAAATCGAAACTCTCAATATGGTTGATATCACGAAATCATATCCAGAGCAAAAAAAACAACAACTTTCCTGAACAATTTTGTAGTTGTATGAGTATTAAGCATATTCTCTTTGTCCTTTCAGGTACAGAAAAAAACAGTCTGCCACACAAGTTGCGCTGGAAATATGAAACTATAACGGTGAAACTAGAGTTACAAACAACAACAAATTTCGAGTAGAAAAACAGCAAACAGTTCAAGTCATATCCAGATGTTTGTCATCAACTCAGTCAAAATAGACTAGAAAGAGTTGATTTCCCTAGTTTTTTTTTTGCGCTTTTGGTTTGTCGGTTTTTCGACTTGTGTGTGGTTCCGAATTTTTTTTCTCTATCTCCAGACCTGAATGTGTTCGATGTTTGGTTACAACAACAGCTAATGCCATAATTTCATTTCGATTGAAATGAAATTACAAACTCGCATGTAAATTGATTTTTGTGTTCCAGCATTAGAATTCACTACTGAGGCAGTGTGTATTCAAAGCTGTCATGTACTGACTGCGTTGTGTTATTGTAGTCTGATGTTGATTGGTAAATGAAACATACCGTCGAACCATCAATATTGTGAACGCAATGCGAGCATATTTTCCGGTCCCGAACGAGCGAGAGAGAGGGAAAAAGCGGAATTTGGTTGTTTTCCAAAAGGATTGATTTTAGTTTTCCATTGTACCTATGTATATCGAAGGCGTTGTTTCGTCCAATTTGACTATGTTATTTTTGAATTAGGCTTAAAAAAGTCAATCATGGATTTGGTTTTGTGTTTTGTTTTCTAAAACAACATTTGCGGCAATGTTTATGTTGTGTTTTTTTTCTGTCGTGTTGTATGCACCATTGAAAATCACCCATATGTAGGAGCTTCCTGACCAAATCGAAAAGTATGTACGGTATGCTGAATTTCAAATCGGAAATACCGATATTTTCAATATAAGTTTTTGTAGCGTAAATCGTTTCACCATAAAAAAAAAACTAACAACGTATCAACAAATATGTGTATGTCGTTCAACACCTTCGTCTTATATTTTACAGCTAACGCTTTCTTTCTTTTCTACGCAACTCATTAACAATGCATGTTGAGCCGAGCATTCAACCGTATTTATGTGGATCTGATCATACTTTTGTCTCTGTTTCGCACAAATCCAACCGAACGGCTCAGCATGAATAAAATATGCGAAGAGTTCGGTACAGTAAAATCCGAAAAAGTAAACTTCGACTCTCACATACTTGCGACAGTGTTGAATACGACTCATATGGTTGTAGTGCGGAGTGTGCGCACTAAACACATCGCCCCACGACGTGCATGTCTCTGTGTTCGTTATTTATTTTCGTTTTATGTATTTCGTTGTGCTGAACCGTTCAAAATGTATGTATTAAGTGTGGTGTGGTTGTGTGAGTGACTTACCTCACTACATCTGGTAGGCGTTCCAAAACCTTTGGGTGTGGTTGTTTCAGTACATTGAATGGAGATAAGACAACTGTGGTCGCTAACATAAGCTCCGTCGACAATTCAATCGGATGCGATGGTGTCTTCTCATCTGGTGTCTGATGATATTGAGTAATGCATGCAACAGAGAGGACAAAATAAAGAGAGTAAATTTTGTATTTTCATTTAATCGTGGTTAGAGTATTTCAAACAGCAACAACATCCGAACAACAAAGATCTAGTGTTTTATACATACATATAAAAAGTGACGAAATTCTAATTGCACATTGTTTTTGTCGGTTTGTTAACCATTTGAGGAATATAACGAAAAACAATAACTGCACGCACCATTTTATGGCAATGCCTTACGACTTTCCCAACACATCAACTATCATATCGATAGAGTATCGAATATGTAGGCCATATTTTACCGGAATTTATATTTTATGCCAAAGCTATCGATTGGCAGTCAGAGACATTAAGCATGTAATATGTAATACAATGTCACGTATACATGCGATGTGAATGACCTTGAAACGTTTTACCAATACTTTTCGACTACGATTCACTTTTATTACTTTTTGCAAAGTCCATGCGCATTCATTCAACCGAAGTGCCATCGCATAAATTAAACGACTGATCGAACGTGTCGATTATATTGTTGTTTTCCTTTTTTTCTTTTTTCTTTTTCTCGGTTATTTACCTGCAGACTGTGCAATAAGACATCGAATAAGACTGAGATGGAATTTCCTAGAATTGCATGCCGGGCGATTTGGATACAGGGTGAACACGAGTCTCGATAGCACTGTATTGCCATGATCATTGCCCTAAAATCAATTAAAATCGTTTATATTTTGATATAATATGATTTCTTATATTTGAACGTGATGTTTTTGTTCATTCTCTTACTTCCTCGATATTTCTGAGTTTGGCTCGTGAGCCGACTTTATGATTGCAGCTAGTGCACCCAAGCCATCCATGAGCCATAAACACTGGAAATCGAATACTTCAGCTTTGGCTATAGTACGAGTCAGTTGGCCCAATGGACGTTCCATACCCTGTGGACCGCCACCTTTTCGTATCATAGTTAATATTTTCGGTACGGAACTATCGCGTTTCATGTATAATGGCACCGGTTCCAGATCTTTCGTGTATTCATCGGCCATCTGAGTCATACGTTGACGAATTTTCTTCAATTTCTTTTTCGACGCTTTTGTCAAATCGATTGAAAGGTCAGAAACGACTGACGAGAGATCATCATTTGGTGTATTATCCGAATTTTCGTTTCGATTTGAGTTCGTGTCGTCTACGTTTCGGCTTGGAATGCTCAATTCTAATGCACGTTGTCTAATATGCTCGATCGTTTCTTCGTGTCTGCGCGCCGATTCTTGTTGCTTTTGAAAGATCTTTCGCTGAAGCTCTTCGGTTGTTTGCTGCTGTTGCACTTGTAAAGCCAATAGACGTTCTTCTCTGTCACGTGCCTTTTGGAGAAGAGAAATGTTTTTTTTTTCTTCAAACAGTGATCAAATGCTTCCGATTGCAGATATTAATTGTGTAATTCAATAAATTTTTCAACATTTCTCAACAAATAAAAGAAAACTACTACAGATTTAATTTTAACAGAATCGGAATGACATAAACCGCGCGAATTACCTTTTCCCGAGCAATTTGTTGTCGCATTTTTTCGCGTTCCTCTTGCATAGACACAACTCGTTGTTCCCTTTCGCGGCGAGTCTCGTCGATGCGTTCTAATCGCTTTTGACGTTCTAATGCCAACTCCAAACGTCTGCGTTCAACAGCTGCTTCCTTAGCTGCCTTTTCCTCGACTCGTTTTTGTCGTTCAGCCTCCAAATCTTGTAGGCGACCCTCTTGTTCTTTCCGTAGTTCCATCAAATCCAAGCGTTTGTTTTGTGCTTCGAGACTCTTGATGAATGCAATTTCCTTAAGCTTTTCCTCTTCGTCATGTGCCTTTCGAATTTTGTGTTTGATATATTGGTTCCTATTTTCGGCGTACCTTTGCAGTTTCTCTTCCATTCTCAGCCTTTTTTCTTCGATAAGTTTTTGTTTCGCAATTTTAACATCTTCCACACGAGCCAATAGCGTTTGCAATTTGAATGTTTTCTCTTTGTTCAATGTTTCCCTCATGTCTCTGGCACGCTCTTGTTTCTCTTGATACTTTTCCAAAATTTCAGTCAACGATCTATGTGATGGACTGGATAATTTTTGATGCAACTCTTGTGCTCTGCCAGGGTGTCGACTGACGAAGGCTTGTAACGTGGCCAGAGTTTGAATCCGTTCACCAGTTGACATATCGGATAGTAAATGATGATATTTTGCCTCTAAATTCATATTGTCATCGCATTGCTCGAGCTCAGTCGATGGATCGCCTTCACTCAATCCAAGAATCGTATCACATTCCGTGTCATCAATTTCCATATCCACATCAATTTCAGTATTTCGCAATTCAGCAATTTGCCGTTCCAAGCACTCTTCTTCTTCAAGCAATTTCCGCTGATTTTCATCGCTTTCAGTTTCGTTATCGCTCTCAGTGTCCCGTTTATTATTTTCGTTATTCTGTGACTCGCTTTCAGTGAGGCTAGTATACAATTCATTCACTGTCGATGATAAGCCCACTTTATCGCTAGTTTGGACATTCATGTGTACGCTCAATTTTAGTTCGTCGTCTTGATTCTTAGTTGCTTTCTTTGAGTTTTCCTTCATTTTCTTGGTTTTCTCACTACGGAAATACTCTTTGCGGAGACTGTTCAGCTTGAGTCCGGTGATGTCAGACCGTTGACGTTGCAAAATTGTTGCACGCGAAACAATCGATACCGGTTTTTCAGTCTCTTTAGCAGTTAACAATTTCGTTTTCAAATCGGATTGTTCAACAGAACTTAAGTTTTGCTTAAGTTTTGCTTTGGAATCCACATTCACATTTTTTGCGACTGATGAAGGCACCATTTTCTCTTTGACACAAGCACCATTTGCGGTACTCACCGCAACAGCTTTCGGTTTGGTTGTTTCAACTTCGACCGATTTGCTCGGTGCTGGTTTAGCGGCTTTTTTATTTTCCTTCTTATTGGAAAATTTCGGTGGTGGCTCTTTTTCGTTGAGTAGAGCCAGGGTTGGTAAGCTGGCATAGCCTGATGGCTGATTAAATCGGTTGGACCAATGCAAACTCGAACGGCGTCGTGCCTTTACAGTCAACCATCCATCGTCGTCTTCGTTCCGTGTTGGAATCGATCGTGGCTCTGAGCGCCGTACATTCAATTTAGTTTGTGAATTGGAAATTAGATTGTTGCTGGCGCGAAGTGTCGATGTTGAGCTGTTCATGCTGTCTCGGGATGAAGACTTCAATACATTCGAATTGACTGGTTTATTTAAATCAATCATTGTTTTTGATCGAGCTGCCAGACGAGAAGCCGTGTTCGATGGAACTCCGCTTGTGCGAGGCACTGCGGCTCTGATCATTCGCCTGTCTCCATCCTTCATAACGGGTTCTCTCTGAGTGATAACCTTCGGTTTGTTCATTGGCGCAACTGGTAAACTTCTCAGTGGTTGTTTACGAGCCAAACTCGAATTTACCATAACATTCGGTGTAACAGACGACCGTCCCATAGTGTTAACTGTCGGTTTTGTGGTTTGCAATCGATTCGACGTGACTTTTTGCAAACTGTTTGGCTTAGCTGCAATCGACGGTCGAATCACAACATTTGAATACTTTAATTGGGCACCAGTTTGCACTTTCTTCTCTTCCGGTTGAGTCGATTTGTTGTCTGCGTTTTCTACAATGGCACTTTTCGTTTCATCGGCATCGCCTGCACCTTTCTTCGGATTCAGTACATTTTCCTGTGAGAGGTCAACAGTGGTTTGAATGAGATTACTAGGTTGATTTGCATTCTTTTTCAAGAAAATGTTTTCCATTTCGTCGAGTTTGTTTGTGGTGTGAGAGACAGCCGATTCGATTGGCGTTTTGGAGTCTTCAGTATTTATGTTTGTGTTTTCATTCTTTTCATATTTATCGCGCCACTGTTGCAGCGTTAAATATTCATCAATAAATCCGCTTGTTTGACTATACTGGTCAAAAGTAAGTACCGGTTCGCTAGATTCGGCTTCGACTATGCCTTCCGTTGCATTAGACTCTTGCATTGCACATTGAGATTCATCTTGTTCCACCAAATCGCCCCATGTCATGTGTTGAGTTTCTTCGGGTATTTTTGTGAGTTCAGTCTCATTCGATATACCATTTTCAATAGTGTGCAACAGACCATTTGTTTCACCTTCAGATTTAGATACTTTACCGTTCAAATTGAGTCGCGGGTTTTTTGGATTTCGATCCACCGTCGATGGTTTGCTGGTTAATGCTATATTTGTTTTGATGTCGAGTAGCTTTTTGCGTGGCGATGTTGCCAATTTCACTTCATCGATTGTTTGGCACGGACTGACTTTACCCGAAAAACTGGGACACGGACTCGATTTGCCTGATGCATTTGGACTAGGACTGGACAAACTTTTTGCACGTATCGCTAAAAATTGATTGGAAAATCGATTATTCATTCAGTTGATAGTCGACAAAAATATCACCTTGAAGTACTCACGTGGTGCTGGATTACTTTTGCGCACTTCCCAAGCAAGGAATTGAGGTCGCTGTGGCTGCGGTGTTGCTTCATAGTCCCATGAAACGCGAAACCATTCGACTAGCGCCCGAAAATCACGCGTATAATTCTCTAACACCAAAATTACCTCTTGACACGATGCCAAATTTTCATAACACTCGACCGTTTGATAAATATCGTTGACGGCACGTTGTAAATTGCTGAGCAACAGTGCCCAGTAGCGTGCCTGTAATTCAGACCGTTTATCACGTCCGGTTGATGCGCTTCGCACACGCCGATTTGATTTGTCCGGTGACTGGGATTCCGATAGACTTATCTTTCGATTTAATACTGTGGGCCGGATGTGTGTTGGAGGCTTTTTAGCATTTGTTTCTATCAAACATGAAGAAAAATACATAGAATTAGCACCAAGAAATGCGCAATAATGGAATAAAATTTCCAAATTACTTTCATCTTCGCTGGACAAATGATAAATAATTAGATTTTTTGCCTCTCGTCCTTCACGTGCAATCACATTTTTCATTTCCATGACGAAATCGTCTGAAAAAATCGAACAATTTTTCTGTTGTTCGACGATACGAAATTTCGACAGACGTGCTTTGTTTCACACTTCTCACATGTAACTATTTTCGATTGATTTGCACATAAAACAAGACATTCTTTCTTATCTAAGACATTCTAAATACTGTATGTGCCACAAATTATTCATGTGCGGCCGGAATACTTGAAAATTACACTGGATTCTATCTAATTTCAATGAAATTGTCTGCGTCGTATGATATGGATGATTTAATGCATCACAAAACTACATGTATTGTTTAAGCAGGCGTTTTTATTTACAGTATTTTTTTTACTCTAGGATGAATTTTGTTTGGCGAACTGTCAAACAGAATGAACACCAACTGTACGATAGAAATGTATCAAAGTAGATTCGATTGTCAGTGGAAAGTATTCCGTTGAAGTGATTTAAATGTGTCAATTTTTGTCTTAGCAACCGATGCTCAATATTGAAAATTCAAATTGATGTAATCGATTTTATTGACAATCATCAAAATAGAATCAAGTTTCCTTCGGTTTTTAAATTAATTGCTGAAAAATGAACTTCTGTCACTTTCTCATTCGAATGTACTCAATCCATTTCGATGATACTCAAAGTGCCTAAAGTACGCGTTGACACTTCGAAAAGAAACATGAATTTCGAATTGTGCACGCACACACACGCACGGCCGCAACATACAATCACACACAATCAATCGTCAAATGGTGAAAATAACAGTGGATTCGGTGTACACGCATAGGTGTTTGTTCTAATTTTCTTTCCGAAACGAAAACATTCCATAACACAGTCATCAGTCATCATTTGTTCAATCATCATTGTTGAAGTTCACAACGACAAGCATATTCAGTCGCTGTGTAGTTTTTCTGCTGCTCTGCTGCCATGATGTCATTAGAGTGAATTTTGTAGCGACATCAAAAATTAATACAAAACGAAATTCATTCTCTCGGTTGCATTACAAAAAAAAAATTTGTTTTATTTTCGATTATATTTTCTACTTAAATTCCATTTTATCTTGTTTCAATTTTTTATTTGGAACGCGTTGATAAATTAAAAACGTAAACGTTGAAAAGGCAGACGTGTAAATTCGCTCACTTTTTGTTAACATTGATTTGTGGCAGAGAGAGACCAGCAACGGAGAAAGAGTGTTCATTAAAAGTAATTCCTACACACACACGTAGTGCATTTCGAATGGAGTAAATGAAGGCAAGCAAATGAAAATTACAGAAAAAAAAGATTAAAAATTGAAAAAAAAAGTGCGAATTGTTCCAATTGGATGGTTTTTGTGGATAAATTATTTTTTTTCTACATCAGGATTATTATCAACGCAGGGGATAGCAGGTGAAGTTCGAATTGCAAGTGTTGTCGTCGTGTGTGTATGTGTCGAAGAACCTCACTTTTTTTTTCTTCAATTGTATAAATCACGCGTAACAAATACACCATGGAAACGGTCAATTTAAATGAATTACGAGCGGAAATCGAGCGATTGTCGCGTGAATTGGATCAAGCGAGCAGTGAAAAAATCCAATCGGCTAAATATGGTCTTGGTTTGTTGGAGGAGAAATGTATGCTGCAGCAAAAATGCGAGGAACTCGAAATGCTATATGAAAATGCTAAACATGATTTGGAACAAACACAGGAGGTAAGCACGACCATTCATTTGCCGTCGATAATTATTTTATCGTTTTTACTCTTCTTCTTCGATCGGCCGCACAAAATGGAGTAAATTAGACCGATTAATTGATGGTTTTGTATCGCAAATCAAGATAAAGCAAAAATGAAAAGTAAAAAAGAAGAAGAAGAAGTGTAGTGAACATTGTGAAGTTGAAAGAAAAAAATCGTCGTTTCGAATGAATGCGTAACAATTTCATCGAAACGTCAGATGAAGAAGAATTGGTGGTGAAAAGTGATACACGAAAGCAGCCACATATTCAACGCTTCGATGTGTGCGCAATTAATGAATTTCGCGTACAGCTGACTCAATGACATTTTCGGTGTTCATTCGCATGTGTTTGTGTGTGCATTTTTCGTTTTACTTTTTCAGTGAATGGATTCCATTGTGAAGAGAATTTTGCTGACAAAAGAAAACCGGTGCACAAATTGATGTCGTTTCATTCATTTTAGTGTTGTTTACATGTTGTGATTGTATGTTTATTGATTTTTCTTGTTTTGTTTCTTTTTTTCTCTCTCTCCGTTTATTAAGGCTTTGGCAAAATTTGAATCCACACAAAAAGTGACCAACAAAAGTGGTATCGAACAAGAAGATGCACTTCTCAATGAGTCGGCGGCGAAAGAAACCTCGCTGAATCTCCACATCATGGACCTGGAGAATGAAATCAAGCAGGTGAGTATCGATACAGTGCATTTCATTACGATTGACACTGACAGTTCTATTGCTATTATTTGTCATTTGAAATGTGTGATTGTAGCTACGACATGAATTGGATCGCGTACGGAATGAACGAGACAGAATGTTACAAGAGAATAGTGATATTGGTCGTGATAAATCGGATGCTGACGCTGATAAACTGCGGCTGAAGGTATGCTTTTAGACACCTGCACACTATTGATTGGTCCCCTTAATGTATTAAAAATGTTTTCGCTTCTATTCTGTCCAAAATAGATGGAGCTTAAAGATCTAAAGTACCGTGAAACCCGTATGATGGCCGATTACTCGGAACTCGAGGAGGAAAACATCTCGTTGCAGAAGCAAGTGTCCAGCCTACGAAGCTCACAAGTTGAGTTCGAGGGCGCCAAACATGAGATCCGGCGACTGACTGAAGATTTGGATTTGCTCAATTCACAAGTCGAGGAATTGACTAAATTGAAACAAATCGCTGAAAAGCAAATGGAAGAGGCTTTAGAAGCACTACAGGTTTGTCATCACGTGGTGATTTCCAGCGGTGCCTCATTATAACATCAATTCTGTTTTACTATTTCCAGGGTGAACGTGAAGCAAAATACGCATTGAAAAAGGAGCTTGATGCACATATCAACCGGGAATCCATGTACACAATCAGTAATTTGGCATATACGATACGGGGCGGCATGGAAGACAACAATATCAATAGCGACGACTGTGCCGACGAAGACAATTCAGCGCTCAAACGATTAGAGGCTGATTTGACGACCGAAATCAAGTCTCCGGATGGCACAAAAGTCGACCTCTTCTCCGAGATCCATCTGAATGAGTTGAAAAAACTGGAGAAGCAATTGGAATCGATGGAAACGGAGAAATCGCATTTGACCACAAACTTGCGCGATGCCCAGCAAAATCTCGATAAGAGCCAGAATGATTTGCAAAACTTTATGGCTCGTTTATCGGTGTTGGCTGCGCACGTCGATGCTCTGCAGTCACTCAAGAAACAGGTCGAAAATGATGAGAAGCAAATGGAACTGTCGAAAGAGAAAGAGAAACTCGCGTTCATCATCAATCAGTACGCGAATTGGTTCCAATTGAGTTCAAAGGAGATCGATGGCTTGAAAATCGACCTCGCCGAGTTGCAGAAAGGCTTGAACTACTCTGATGCCATGGTGACATTGCGAGAAGAGATTACAAATCTGAAGAACAAGCTTTTGTCTGCCGAACAGCGCTCGCTCGATTTGCACAGCGACGTCAAAACACTCGCTACCATTTCGCAGAATGCTGGCCAAAGTTTGGGATCGGCACGTTCCGTACTCGTTGGTTTGACAGAAGACTTGGCCCAATTGTATCATTTGGTTTGCACTGTAAATGGCGAGACACCATCACGTGTTATTTTGGACCATAAAAATGAAGAATTCAGCTACGAGAACGATTCACTATCGGCAATCCAATCGCAATTCAAGTCCGATGTGTTGATTCAAAAGACACACGGTTTGGAAGATTTACAAGCGTTGGCCGATTCCGTAGAAATTAAGAAATACGTTGACATCGTTAGCGACCAATTGAAATACCTGAAAACCGCTGTTGAACACACAATCGAACTGAACAAGAACGGTTCACGTGCCAATTTGTCACCGATCGACCAAGATACGCGAGAGGAGATCAACGAATTGCAAGAGCAAGTTCTGAAACTCAAGAGTCTTCTGTCGACAAAACGCGAACAGATCAGCACACTGCGCACCGTGCTGAAATCGAACAAAAACACCGCCGAAGTTGCGCTGACCAATTTGAAATCAAAGTACGAAAACGAGAAACTCGTTGTTAGCGACACCATGTCGAAATTGCGTAATGAATTACGCATTTTGAAGGAGGATGCCGCCACATTCTCCAGCCTACGGGCCATGTTCGCCGCCCGATGCGAAGAGTACGTTACACAGGTCGATGATCTGACCCGACAATTGGAAGCAGCCGAAGAAGAGAAAAAGACTTTGAATCAATTGCTACGGTTAGCCGTCCAACAAAAACTCTCGGTCACCCAACGTCTCGAAGAAATGGAAATGGATCGGTAATGAATTGCTTTCAATTATTGCATTTGACATTCAATTGTTGGGTTTTAATAATGTTGTTTTTTGTTCTTTTTGCAGAGAAATGCGTCACGCGAGACGACCAATGCCACCACAGCGCGGAGGTAGTAAATCTGGCTTTGGCAGAACATCAACACGAAACAACGCCAACAATACGACATTTTTTTAACAAAAGTTGGACGTACAGCGTAAATTAATAGCATTAGTTTATACATTAATCAAATTGTAAGTATCTGTACACGTGTTGAAACGTACTCCATTCCCGAATCCAATTGGCTTTGCACGTGCAAAGAAACAAACAAACCAACACACTACCACACACTTTAATGAATTGTAATAATTTCTGAATCATACCTACGTTTAAACTACAATTTTGTCAATGGATAAACTAAATGCGCAAGAACATCACACAATTACACCGAGCTGTACGTGAAAAGTGACGATGAGAAAGGAAAGGAACGAGTTGAGTTTTTTTGTGTTTTTGTTTCCTGTTGATAAAAAAAGAAAAATCAATAAGATTGATGAGAAAAAAACATGTTAAGAAGAAAGTAATGAATACTCGACCGTGTCACACATGGTCAAGAAGAACGATGAGAATGAAAGCAGCTATAATATGGAATATAAATATGTGAAACTAGTCTTTAAGATTGATCGATTGTACTTAAACTACCCCCATTTGGTGTTTTTGTTTGCTCTATACGCAAAAAATTGGAATATTTACGGAAGCAACAGAAGAAAATTTCAGTAATTTACTAATTGTAGAGTAATAATGGAGATATGGAGCAACGTATTTTTTGTATCAAATGAATTATAACAACAACAACAAAACATTTTACAGAATTTATCCCAAAATGAAAGAAACACCGATGAAAGAAATAAACTTATATTTGAATATTATACATACTGACAGAGAGAATCAAGTCAAGCGAATATTATTTTAATATTTAAAAAAAAGACACAAGCTGTGAACAAAGTGCAGCTAAATAAAAAGAACACTCAATTGAAGTACACAAAACAAGAAATAAACGCTAAAATCGATCTATTCTAAAAATAAAGAAGACGCACCGAGGTGTGTCTGTGCACTTTTCGTCCCTTTTCGTGCACATACAGACAGATTTGCACAACTAAAAAGAAATTAAGAAGAAAAGTTGTTATCAAATATCAAACGGCCATCCAAAAACAAGAAATCTATTTTATTTTCTCTACTTTGTTTACTTCACTTGCTCTTTTTAGTACAAATTACTGAGAAAAACACCATTTGTTTACATGCCGAGCCAATAAAATGTTTTCATTGAAGAAAAAAAAATTAATAATTGAATAAAACCGTTAAATGGGAATTGGAAGTTAGATGGGATTGCCTCTTTTTTTTATTCCTTCTTTTTCTGGTAACTTTCGTACACACAATTCCACCCGTCCTAGTTAATAATCGAATTATTATCAATCAATATTTAATGAAAAAAGTTTAAAAATTTAAAAGAAGAAAAAAAAACGTTCAGTCTCAAGCACAATTAATGAGTGTTGTTCTAAATATTGTACACGACCGTTGACAAAACAAGCAACAATGCGCCAAATCAAGATGCCGTCTAAAAGAAATACATGTTTTATTCAATGTTGAAAACAATTTCATTTTATGTCAAAAGAAAAAAAAACGATTAATTTAAAGAACAAACACAACACAATATTTACAAAATAATTTACGATTGCAACGAACTTTTCAAACAATATCAAAACAAACTGATTAAATTCCGAAACCGTTCAACTGATGTTTAGCTCAATTAGTTTATGGAGAGTTTTTGCTGAGAAGCTACTGAAAACAGAAACAATTTGCGGCTCTTTTTTCACGTTTAAGAGCTCTCACTCTGCAATAAAATCTGTAAAACATTTATATATCGATTGAAATCACGATCTGTCCAAAATCGTCAAAGAAACATTTTTACCTTTAAATCTTTTTAGGAGACGTATTTTATATTCATTTTAGAGGGGATCTCAAAACAATTTCACATAAACATACCGATTTAGTTAAAAAAAAAGAAGAAGTAAAAATCATTTGATTCGCTGTTAATCCGAATCGAAAATTCTGACGTATTTTTCTGTCGTTTAAAAAAAAAATATGTGTCGATTACATGGAGTATTATCCCCCTTTAGATATTGTTAGCCGTGATATATGGAAAATTGACAAAAAACTGTATGTTTGGAAAATCGCAAATCAATCTTAAAACTATTCAATAAAAAAAATCAACCAAAACTACACAATTTTTTTTTCGTCGATGGAAAACAACAAATTTCGATTTAAAGTTAAGCAAAACAGAAAAACCAAAATAAACACCATTTTGTAATATTTGATAGTATTGATGAGGTGTGAACGATCATTGACGTTCGTTTACATTCAAAATTTATTTGAAAATAATATTTATAAAATATATTGAAGAACGTAAGATGTTTTCAATATTCGTTCCGATTGCGGAACAATATTGAATTGTGTAGCTCTTCTCATTCGATTTTTAGTGTATAAGCATAAATATGAAATAGTTTATCATTTCTGCTGTGATTCGCATTTTGTGTGAATCGTGTGTTATTTAAAACATTTGTCTTAGGATTTAATGCAAAATTTCTGTCGTTGCCTTATAAATTATTTACCCTATTTTCTTCTATATATGTCCTATGCCATTAACCTGGTATGTTATTTTTCTGTTTCGTTTTCTGTTTTTGTTAAACCTTAGTTTCACAATCTAACAATTTTTTATTGCTATTCCCTTAACTGATGTCGGTATACATGATAACCAAGCAAACTTTAACCAACGTAATTGTAATAGCGTTTAAAGCTTCATACAAAAAAAAACACACTATTCGCAAACTAATGAAAGTGCAATTGATGGGCAGCTCTAATAAATATTTTTCTGAAGTCAATAACAAACGCAAAAAGCATTCTTTTAGCAATGAAATATAATAATTAAACATCATAGATCGGTCCATTTACCATTTTCGGTTCATGTATTCACTTTTATATTTTGTTATGGGATTTGATTTAATTAGATGATTCTCCTTATTTTTTAAATATCAATATCTCTATATCATAGCCTTTTAACTACCACAAATCAAATCTAAACGTAGATAATATTCGTAATCCAATGTATAGCTACTTTAGACTATTGAAATTCAGAGTATTTATTTAGTTGCCCAAAACTATGATTTCAGTTTCTTTTTCTTCACTGCTAAATACTTATTTTTATTTTTTCCTTTAATCGAAATTATATTATACAATTAGATCAATAAATAGAATATGAATGAATTTTTGGATTCTCTTTTACTTTGAATACGTAGTTGGATATGGAATTCAAGCTTATTATATACGGAAATGTGTTCCAAGCCTCTATTCCCGTTTCATTCATTTAAATAGTATTCAAGTCTGGGACATCTGGTCAATCTTAACATATTTTAACTCTCCCCTCCGATTGGCCCATTCAACACGCGAAAAATAGTATAAATAGTATCAAAAAATTGAAATGCTGCATTGAACTACAAAAAAATTCAAATAATTTTGCTAACAACGAAAAAAGAATTCGCCACCGGGTGGAATCGAACCACCAACCTTTCGGTTAACAGCCGAACGCGCTAACCAATTGCGCCACGGAGGCTATGATTTGGAGGGTATCAATGAAAAATTACAGCCCCAAGATCAATTTTATTAGAAATTCGATATGCCAACGAATGTGTCATATCGCTAAGGAAGCAGTTTCCTTATCATACCTAAGGTTACTGAAGTCGTCTAATCAAACCTATACTTTGAAACGTAAAATTTGCATTTGAAAATCCAATGAAAATTCCCTTTGAAAATCATAACATAGATTTTTTGAAAAACTATCAAATCAACCTCAGACAACCCTACTTCAGATCCTATGATTCTTATCACGTTTGTAGTTCAATCATTTTTAATGTTTTTTTCCATTATAGATTCATTGGAGTTGTAATTTTTCATTGACGCACTCTAAACCATAGCCTCCGTGGCGCAATTGGTTAGCGCGTTCGGCTGTTAACCGAAAGGTTGGTGGTTCGATTCCACCCGGTGGCGAACAATTTTTTCAATTTTTTTTTAAACTATCCACGAGTAACTATGAATTTCGTATAGCAAAAAAATTTATATTCATCAAAAAAAATTGGTTTTTGATTAATTTCATATGAGATTTCATATGAATGGTACTCAGCAACAAAGTTTTTATATACATGCTGATAATACGTGGATAAATGTTAAAACACGCCAATGCTGTGACAAATTCTTTTTATGAAATTGTGCCGTAATAGTTTGTGGGCAGTGACATCGAAGAACGATTACGAGAATTCATTTAATTATCTGCTAAAACTGTTATTAACATAAATTCCATTTGGGAAAACGTCATCATATTTGTACAACTGTGTATGGTTTCTATTGGCTTACGTGTACTTAGCGTGTTGGTGTGTACTTTAGCTCATTCAGTCACTCTGCGGCAGCAGCACGTATTTTGTCTTTCTGTATTTAAGTATATTCGGTTAGCTATCATCCAAGGGCCTCCGTGGCGCAATTGGTTAGCGCGTTCGGCTGTTAACCGAAAGGTTGGTGGTTCGATTCCACCCGGTGGCGCAACTCTTTTTTTTTCCTAAGCAAATTTTTTATGATTTTTCATTCTCGAGGTTCAATATGTGAAATATCTTCTGTTTGAGCCATAATTCGTTGGAAATTCATTTTTAATGAAAAAACGCTTGGGTTTGTTAGTTTTGTAAAGAATAAATCTTTATTTTTATCTTCGGAAAATACAATAAATATTTTTTAGATCAATACTCGCTAATTTGTTCTTTGTGAGTGTGTTGTCTTAACAAAATGTTTCTGTCATATACAATGGTTGGATCGGAAATGGTCAGATATTTTCTATTTTGGCCGGACATTATTCTAAATTGGGCAGAAATAAATTCAAATTATGCCCGATATTACATTCTGATTTGGGCAGGTTTTTTTGGATTGAATAGAAAGGGGAGTCCATTTTTGTGGTGCGAAAGTTCTTAATTTCAATCAAGTAGGGGTCATTTGTATAAATTGATAAAAGTTATTGATTGAAGTAAAGTAAAAACAAACAGACAGATAGTATGTAAGCAATCCGAAAAAGAAACGAGACAAATTTACCAGGTGTACATAACAATTTATATATAATATAAATTCACGTGTAGAAACTTGAATGTGTGCGTGTTTTGTTAGTGATTTTTTTGGTGTTTTTCTTTCTCATTCATCTGAATTCAGGTTGTTGGATTTGATGCATCGATTTAATTCCCTTCACACTTTTCTTTCAATGTTTTATCGGCGTGAGATGATTTTTTTCATTCGACAGACAACGCCCACCACGTCAGAACACGTGCTCAATATAGCTCATTTACAAACGAATACCTGCATTACGTGATCGCACAAAGTTCAACAATTCATCGGAATCTTCACACACGAACGGCTTTAAGTGGTGGCAGGCAACATCGTGCCATTTCAATCCGTCGTTGTAGAAGTTGTTCAAGATCGACAAACACGATTCATCGTTACCTTTAAAAATAAGGGGAAATTTGCGATTACTTTCACGAACGAGAAAAACAACATTTTTCTTATTTCACAAAAGAAACAAGTAAAAGTTATTCTCATGCACATACCTTGTGCAGCTTCACGATTATCTGGTTGAGCTTGGCCATATCCTCCAGTGTAGCTCCAGTCGCCAGTGTTGCGTTGAGATGTTGGTCCTACACAATGAAAATTTACGTTCAAAAATCTGTATCATTCGAATGTGGAACCTTCAAACATACCGATTTTAGCGCCTGATCCAGACCAGAACCATCCATTTTCATTTGGTGGTTGCAAATCACTTCGGTCACAACCAGCAAAGTTACATTTGCGACCCGATGTCCAGATGTAACGAACATTACCTCGTGTCAATCTTTGTTTAATGAATTCATTTTCCTGAAGTAAAAACCACCGCGATTAGTAGTGAATCAAATTGATAAAAACTGGGTCACTCAATTGATAGTGAAACTTACTTGAGGCGTTTCAAGTGAAACAGCATCCATACAATGTCTGCGGCAAATGTTTCTAGCGTCGAGCCAATCGACTTCTAAGTTGCGTGTTGGCCCATGTTCCCAACTGAAGAAGTATGAATGAGCCACACCACGAGCATCTCGATACGTGGAATGACGAACACCTAATCGCACGAACAACAGAAAAAATCATTCATCAAATCAAAATTCCACTTACATAATTTTGACAATTAACAGCTAACAACTGTTGTTTGCCGCCAATTATTCGTTACAGCATCGAAAAAAAATCTCAAACTAATTTCTATCGCTTGAAAAATGCTTAACAACCCATACACCCATTGTAACAACGCGCTTCAAAGTACATCATTTTTCGTTTTTCTTTTCCATACAAAGAAGCGCATTGTTTTCTGAATTACGAAACGATCAACAGTTTGTACACGAAACAGAAAAGAAAATGAGTGCATTCCGTGTGTGTGGACGCATTATTCGTGATTCGGTTCCCTAGTTTTCAGTTTTCTTTTTATCATCGTTGATCGAAATTTTCCAGAAGCATGAGCCTACATGAAAAAAGAAGCAAAAAAAAAGAATTGGCATAAACTTACGGTTTGCGCAGCTTCTGGGATCGGGTAGAGCCAAGCGACGTTGTGCCAACGCAATTGTGGCGCCGATTGTGAGAAGTGTCAACGTGCGTAGCACCGACATATTCTGCAAAGAGAAACCAAGAAACAGAATTACTAAACCATATTTCCAAGAGAAAATCCACACATCGGCGAAATTACGTCAGTAATGCGCTTGAAGTTTCACTCGCGAAAACGATTTCACTTGATCCCAATGAATTCCAGAGAGCGCTTGCGTTTGCGCTTGCATTGGGATCTCTTTTGCCACTTGTGTGCGAGTGTATATGACTTGAAACTCAACTCAACTCAACGCAAAACGCATTGCTCCACATTAATTTCTCATTGAATCGCGTTCAACCGCAGTTCAATTATATATCCGCACCTATTTCCGCATTCATTGTATGATAAACATAATCATCGGCTTTTTTTCTCTCTCCACATTTGCATTCAATTGATGAATCAATCAAATGCAAAACCTCTATCAACTCTATGGACGAAAATAGCAATTATATGTATGTTTCTCTGTTGTGTTTACCTCTTTGATCTACATTTAATCATTTGTTGTTGATAATTCGTAAACGACTCATTGAATTTGTTCAGAAGCATGAGAACCTCATCAATGGCCCATTGTCTTTTGTGTTGTTTTTAATTGATTCCATCAAATAATCGGGGAAGTTGTACATTTTAGTAGTTCATTCATGCGAATGAATTGATTTGTTCGCTGGAAATATGGAATTTGTTCGAGAGAAATGTTGCAAAATACTCGATATAATCAAATGCAAACTACGATTGGCTGCCTCTCGCTATTAATTCGATCAAACAACCAATCAGAGCCAAAGCATGATCTGCATAATAATATGCGGAATTTGGCTGACAACATTTTTGGCTACAATTTATATTCTTCTCTTGTGACAAGTGAAACTTTACACGCATCAAAAGAAAAGGGAAATTGTTTGCTTTTCACTAAATCCAAACATAAGAAGAGCTGTCGCAGGCTGTCGTTAATTTTATGATTGTCTCGCAAATTGGTGTCAATAATTTTGATTTTGGTGAGGTCCGGGTCTACCATCAGTAATTGGTACTAAGATCGCATCAACGTAATTGGATTGAAATACCGCTAGTGGATAACAATCGGCATTAATGAAAATGCGACAGACGTCGATCCATTGAGCAGTAGTTTTTTTTAATTAAAAAAACAGATCGTTGAAAGTACAAGATTAATTTAAGAAGAGTAAGTGTTCGGGCAGGCGATGTCGAGCAATATCGTATCTTATTGAAAGAAAAAAAGTGCGTGGATTCCGGTTCGAAATCAATGTCACTGCGGATCAAAAGAGAAACAAAATCAATGCCGAGGTGTAGTTCTGTACACACACACACACACAATTACAGTCAATCTATACAAGTGTTGATAATCTGAACGAGTGCGCGCACTTGAACATTCCACACCGTCGCTAAATGCTCGGCCGATGTTTAACGCGAAGATGAGGTGTTTCTACATACATCAAATTCAAAAGACACTCGATAAATAAGCGATGAAATGAACGCGTATAAAACTGCAGTATGTTAACACAGTGTGGCGAGCGCATGAGAAAAAGAAAACATCGGCTGCTTATTTTAATTGACTCTATGGTTCTGCTTGGACGATGTGTATGTTTGTTTGCTTTTTTTGCTTTGGTGATTAACATTGAAGTTGATCGAGTGACATTGAATACATCATGCGCAGCGTTCGCGCGGACGGATAAACCACTTAGATTTGGCTAATTGCATGCTGCGCGAACGAGTGCATGCCAAGAGAATAGTGTGCCACAGGGAAATCAGATGATTGCAGACACAAAATCTAAATCTATTCGTTCCGAGCGAACAGGTGGTTAAGGCCAAAAGTTCAATTTGTTTGCCTGAAGATCGATGATGAGTGGTGTATCAAAAATTTTAAGTCAGAAAAAGAAAAAAAAAAACAAAAAAACTAATCCATCGAAAACTTTCTTTTATTTTGACTTTTCCTACACTTGAACTGAAGCAAATAGCACGGTCAAAGTGTGAGTTCGTCATGATGCTTATGAGAAAAAAAACAAAGCAAATGGCGAAACGCTTTGAAAAGCAGCAATTTTCTCATAAGGCAATCGTGCGCCAACCAACGTTCCGACTCTTCATCGAGCACTTTATGTTTATTATCACAATAAACAACGTACCCAGAGTCATATCGTGCGTACATTTAATTGTGAAAGTTTTTTAAGTGGATTCACAGCAAACAATTGTCGTTCAATCGATACAATGCAAATTGAACATACCATGCGATCAATCGTGCCCATACTCTTGAGCAGCTCATCGAACAACGAAAATATGGTCTTTGTTTTGGTCGTTGGTTGATTGCACTGCAGGCCATTAGCGTTTCATGTGAGTCTCGAATAGTTGAATGCAGAAAAAAATTGATGGATTATCAAATGTTACGGAATTTTGTTGCGGTCTTATCGCAATAAAATGACACGAGACATTTTGCATTGATTGAACGGGCAACTACTCATTCCGACCACGACTCTGTAGTTATTTTTGGATTCGAGAGTTACGACTAACGAACAAAAACAAAAATTACGAAAATTCCCTTGTAATGCCACCGTTCATGCAAAACAGCGCACTTTCGTTGGAAATGCATCTTTGAGAAAGTGTCGCACCTTTCTTGCAATCTTCGATTTGCGTCGAGATGTTAATAAACGTTGTGAGAAGAATAAATTTGTTTATGTGAAAACCGCGAACCGCTAAATGTTCGCCAATAATACAACATTTCATTGCAAGAAACTTGTCTTGTTTTACTGTCGCCCGCGATGCTTTCGGAACTGTAGTGGCAAATGAACGTTTTATTTTCATTGATACTATTCACAAGCCAGACACTCGACGTTCTACGCTAGTTTTCCTCTTCCTCAATTTCATTCATACAGCAGATTTGTAAAAAAAATGAAGTTATCATAAAAAAAACGTTAAACTGTAGGCTTTCACGCAGTGTTTTTCTTTATTTTGGCATCTTACCTCAGTAGGAAAGAGGTTTCGCGGAAAGAGTGAAATTTCTAATTTATTTATTTAGATTTAATTTCATCGTTGTTTCGACACTTTTCAACTCTGTTTTTTCTTTCATTCACATTTTAAGAAAGATTTACTTTCTTTCTGTTGTTTGAGTTTAATGTGCAGCCAACTGTTTGGCATCACCGCGAAATTGATACCGACCATAAGTAAATCATTTGCTCACGCGCGTGGTACAACAGTTGTGGAGTAAGGGAGAGGAACAATTGGAAAACACATTTTTTCGTAAACCAAATTGAGGTATTTCATTTTTGAAATGGCGCGCAGTTCAATCACGCTTTTCATTTTGAACTTGCCTACGAACATTACAGTTTATGTGTGCTTATACCGTTTACATAAGATTCTTCGACGTGTAATGTTCAATCATCATGCAAAATGAAAATAGCAACCAAATATGCTTTTAATTGCAACTATTAAGAAAGCGAGAGAGAAGCGAGAAAAAAAAAGATTTCAATATCTATTGAAGAGTGTGCTTAGATTACATTCAGTTTTTGGTCGGTTGTAATAAGTATCGAAATAATAATAATGAAAAACTTTCTTCGCGCGCAGCATTCGATTATTTTTAACACTGTATTTATGAGCAATCGTGATTTGCCATTAATCTTGTCTTGTTGGTTACTGAGCCAATTGTATTATGCAAAGCAACAAAAAATGAGCGTATTTGTGTGCGATGAGAATTCAGCTACTTAAACACCATTGAATTGCCACTGGGCTGTCAAAACAATGGAGATTGTAAACATTTGTGTGTGAGTTAAAACTTCACACCTAGTGGCGAATCGCCTGTTGTTGTTGGCGGCGGCGGCACACACAGACAACACGAGACGTGCACATCATTATAATGAGCTAAATATAGCGGGAACACGGTTAATCATAAGTACATTGTTCCGATTCGAAGTGGTTTTTATGTTTAGCGCATGAAGCGATTTAATCGATTCATTCAGTTTAAGCGTATTTATTCTTTCGCTGGCGATCGGCTAACATGCTATTGTTTCTGTTTGTGTGGCCAAACGCATATCGAGACAGAAAAGAGCTGGTGCACCAGTTCTAAAAAGAGTTATTGACTGTAAACAGAGAGTGCACATTGCACTCAACGAAAGATTTATGAAGTTTATTGAAGTAAAGACAGTAAAATGGCTCTAGATGACAGGAATGAGCCTCAAAAGTATGCGCCTGTATGTGTGTCTGTGTGTGATTTGTGACAGAATAAAGTAAGAGAGATAAAAAAAAATGTATCAGCCAGAAAATATAGGTGAAATACCAAGCGGACGAGAGAAAAAAGCGCAAACAGAACGAAAACAAGTTTATTGAATTTCATTTGGTCAATGACGATGCGAACGAGAGAGAGAGAGATCTTTGTATGTATCTTAACGATGGTGAAATGTTTATTTCTTTTTCTTCAAGTTCAGTTTATTGAACCTTACTTGAATACGGAGAAAAAAACGACAAATTCCAAATGGTCGGAATCGGTAAAAATTTATACATTTTAGAATGTTAGCGTGCCTCTAACGGTACGTGTCTGCCTACATTAATTCCCAACAAATGGGCTTCAGATTGATGATTATGTCACATAATGCCGAATATTATCTCTTTGAATGCCTTTCTGTGTTAAAAGCAGACGCATATGCAAATTAATATACATACATTTACTCGGGAGATTTATTTACACACATTCCGTGATGGCGATATATAAAAAAATTATAAAAATAGTTCAAGCAATTTCACGATGATGCGTTATAAATCGTTCGATTAACCATAGAGTATGGTATCAAAATGGAAATGGAAATTGAAATCAAGTCACCAATTCAAGGGATCGTCCAGTTGCTCAATCGTTCAAGTAAAAATAAGTTTATGAACATTTTCGAATGTCGGTCAGTTAAAAATAACAAAAGAAATTGTCAAGTCGTTAAATCGTGTAAATAAAATGTTTTACTATTTAGTTTTGCTCATTACTGAAACCAACTTCACCGATGACATCACTAAACAAACACCTATTGGGAACGAATCGTTGAAAGAAATGCGGGAAAATTGTGCCACACCAGATAATGTTTGTGGAAAAAATCCAATATGAGAGAAAACAGAGATGACATTGAAGTTGACGCAATTATTAAGAATTCAAACGGTATTTTCCCCCGTTTTGGTCATGAATATTTTTCGAGTTAATTTGATTCACACACACAAACAAACACACATAATTCATTGCGAAGAAATTACTGAGGTCAAGATGAATTTATTAATAAATTATTATGGCTGAACTGTTTGACGAGATAAATTAGAAAATTCTTATGCTATATCCGGTTGAGACGAAATTCCGGACCAATTCACTTTTAAATTATTGCCCCATTGACTTTGCAAGTCGAGCGCGTGCAATTGCAAATTGAAACGAGTTTCGACACATCATGGCAAAGAGAAATTAACAAGATGTAAATCGAACATTGAATTTAATTTCTAAATGATTAAACCGATGAAATTGGATTTATCGCACTCATGTTACAGTACACACCGATCGACACACGCAAACAAGAACTTTCTTCACATGGCGCAGTCGCTCGCACCAGCCAGTTGTTTGATTCGAACTTACCTTTTAATTTTATCAATTGGATTTTCACCAAAATAACACACCCAAGTAGATTTTACTATGACACGCGAACAGACACCGAACAAACAGTGTTGAAACGATTGAGGAGCTTTACTTGTGGCAACAAAGCGGGCGAACGGATCGATGTTGACTGGTTGGCAAAACGTTCGGCACCCAAGTTTATAGCCTGGCCTAAATACCCCATCACCAAGCGCTGGCACACCATCATCATCATCGCCGTCGACATCTATCTCTCTTCTTTCTTCATATTGTGTTCGCGTTAGCGCGGTCGCGAGCAGTGTTGATGTAAACCGCACCGTGCAGCACATACAGGCACTTGCAATGGAACATCGAAGCATCGAACATTGCAAAGTTAACCTACTTCTTTGTGTATTCGATCCGATGCTGGCAAAATTTCCCCACCATGGCCAGTCGAACGTATACACGCGCTTCTTCAATCACTCATCAATGCGATCATTCTATGCAATACCGCGACTTATGTGATATATATATGGTTATTTTCCCGTTAACAGCAAAACAAAGAACTATCACTATTCGGTGAGGCAAGTGATTTTACATTGGAATTCATGGTTGTGCCAAAAATAATCGCAGACAACTGTTTCTGGGCAGTCGTCTTTCCTACACTTCGCTATCATATCCGATAAAAAAAGAGCGTTCTTTTTCGAATGACCTTTCTGTTGTTTGCAATCTTATGCACGGAACATCTTAATCTCTATGTCAGATTTCCCCTTCACCGGCTTTGAACCCATATCTTTGTATATCTATGCAAATGATAACAACATCTGAATATGGAGAGGAAAAATCAATTTCTTCGCATGCGTTTGCCTTAATATTCGCCTTTTGATATGAAGACGATAAATAAAATTCACATGAGTTATTGCAGGAAAAAAAATTCAACAGAAAAATATTTATAAAACAGTGGATAAAAACATGTGATTCGACAAGCAGATGGCCTTGTCTTCACATCGACGTTTCCAGTAATAATTGAAAAGAGAAAAAAACTGACAACATCGCAAAAAAATGATCACATAATAAAGATGATCTGTGGACGTGAGTAAATTTTTACCGATTTTTCAGTGATGTTCGGTGCATTGACAACGGTGCGTTTCGATTCTGCTCGAAGCCTGTCATTCAAAGCAATCGAATGCAAACCATTCATTAACAATGATTCGGATAAGCACAACTGCAAATTGTGTAATACCTCGAGAATGGTTCTTCGGCGTTTGAAATACTGAAGAGTGAAGACTCACTTTGATTTGACGATGCTACAAATCGGAATAGCCTTCAAATGTTTCGAGAACAACCGATATTGGGAATTTGAAAGGGATTGTCATTTTATAATTGCATCGTTTGAACGAGAGAGAAAAACAATTAATGGCATGCCATTTTTAATGTAATTGCTCAAATTCCTCAAATGAATCATATTTTACAGGGAAATAGCACATTAGCATTCGATTTCATTTTTATGAAAGCTTCCTTCATTGATTGCTATAAATTCAAAAGAGAAAAAAAAAACGAAATTATCAGCTATTTAAATAATGGTGAAATTTTTTTTCTACTGAAATATTTCGCACATAGATCAATAACCATCGAAAATTGTGAATCAATTGAATGAATATCAATTTTCACTTTGTTATGTAAACACAAGTACATCATTTGGAGACAGGGGGACATGCTTTCAAAATAATGATAATTTATTCAATTGCGATGGGAATATATAAAAACGCGTAAATTTTGGCCGGCCCGCTGACAGAATATATTTTTGTCAGCCTAATTCGTCTCGTGCATAACAAGACAAAATTATTTAGTTATCCACACGAAGTGAAATTGCTGCCTTCTGTTTTCGTCTTCAGCTTCGTTTTTTCCACTCTTTGCGCTGGTTGTTGACAGTAACTAAAATAACAGAGTACAATGGATTTTGCATGCTCAGTTTAAGTTGACTGTAGTGTGTTAATGTTGACACATTTCATTTATGCAAACTGCCGCAAAATTACTGTCGATGTCGTCAATTATTATCAATGAATTGGTCTCGTAAATAAAGATGTTCGAATCATTGATCGATAAAGTATATGCACAGCATGGCCCATCCACGACGATATTTTTGTCGATCAACTATAAAATTCATGCCTACACTGAATATGAAGCGCTTTTTGCCTCATTTTTTCGGCAATTGCACGATGGCATGCCTTATTGTCCGATTATCTTTGCACGTATGATCCGTTTGTTTACGCAATTTTTGTTTCATTCACAAAAGTTCACGTATCGTCGGTGTTTGTGATTGTAAATTGCTATTACAATCGAAATCACATAAAAATGGCGTCTCTATTGTTTGGCACGTGCATGATAGATTGAGTTCGGGTAAAGAACGATCCACGTTTTGTGCCATCGTTTAATAGTCTTGCTCGTCTATAATTTGCTGTTATTTTTGGTGTTAGTTTTTTTTTAATCCAAGAGACATTACAAAACGTCTATTGTCATAGACATTATAGTGTCTTTAGGTGCAAATCTATTTGCACGTACAAACGTATATTCAAATGCACATACTGGAGACCATAATCAAGATTTGCTATTTTGTCGGCGTTGACGAAACAGATTACAATCCGAATGTAGTGCGATGCGGTACTCTGCGAGTGTAATTGTAAGATTTTGTACATGTTTTTTGTGTGCAAGTTCGCGATAGAGCAGGTGTTACACACGGTTAATTGTGCTATGATCTAATGAAAATGGGTTTTTTTAGTATTCACAACGTGGCATTTGCGATTAAACAATCAACCAGCATCAACGACAATTTTATCTATCGTGAAAAACCATACAGTTCCCACATCATCGAGGGACACACACACGAGACAGGCTGCAAAATGAAGTGATGTTGCGAAATGTGAGCGACTGTTATCAAAAGCCAACCTGCACGTAAAAACTCCATTCAACGGCAAACTTGTATTATTTTTCTCCATAAAATTGTGCGGCAAAGCATTGCACCGAAAGACAAAGACCGAAAATGACGACATCATGCCAAACAAATTGCTGATCGAACAGCGATGCATTGATTTGAAGTGTTCATTGCTTGTCGCATTTTTGCAGCCACATTTCGCGCAGAGCCACATCGCACCATTATGAATGAGGAATATATGTGCTGGTCAGCACATCAAACAAAGATGCGATTCAACTTGGGCGAACCAGTTAGTGGCTCATGTGCTGAAAAAGGCAGCTATTTATAATTACTTCAGACATAAATCTAGTGAAATATGTCATTACACGCGGTTGCATGGGCCCAGACGAACAAAAAGAGCAAAACGACAACAAAAAACCGTTAACAGATTGTTTTATTTCTTTCTCTCGTTCGGCTGTTGTTTATTTTTTTCGTTTGCGCGAGAACTCGCGAACAAATGTACAAACGGGCCTGTATGGGCTGCGTTGTTGCTGTTGTACAAATGTTAACGCAATGGCTACGAGTCTCGCCAAAGCGTTAAGTGAAATGATGCCACATAGTGCCATTGCATTGCAATGAATAAGATGAAATATTTACACACAAATTAATTCCCAAATAGAAATCAATTTCACTTTCATAAGACAATCTCTATTCAGCAGCATTCACTCTCACTCTCGAATTAAATCACACTCATCGTGATGGCATGTGAATGAAGGCACACTTGTGGCTCGGAAAATGCAAAAGAAATTACACGATTTTCAATCGAACTAATGATGTTTTCAATGGCTGTGTGTTCGATTAAGTGCATATCTTTAAGTTGCGCCCATACTCGCGCATATCTGGTCATCACAATTATTATTAGCCTTAATCATTTCTTTTGTTTTCAATGGCGATAAAAAAACACAAACATTTGCTGGAAGCGACGAAAAAATAACAATTTCTCGACTCTTTTATCAGTGGAGTTTTAGTTATAATAATTATAATTTATGGTCCAGTATGAATGGAAACCACGCAGATGTACCTACCTCAACTCAAATTGTTTTGGATTTTAGCGTGTCCGCTGAACATTGAAACTTTGGCATTTTGTGTCAAAGAGAAGCACATTGTTTGCGAGCACATTTGAATTGCAATTGAGATACATATGGAGACGAATAGGTAAATGAACTCAGACAAATCGATAAATAACTCCGCACATATGCAAAAAGCACTGATGACCTTGTATGTCAAACTGCTTCGTGTCAAACCATTGATTGAATGCGCATCGCGCATACACATTTTCCCCTTGTCATTATGGCACTCAGACCAACGATACACGTAAAACATAAGAGTGATCTGCACTTGTAAGCGAACGTTTTTCGTGTTTGGATTCGTGTTGATGGAATATTTTCTCAAATAATTAATAGAGCTCACTTTTTTAGCACTACATGAAATGTAGAGCTACTAATCTGCGTTTTTTTTTCTAATACTTTTTCGAGCCATGAACAGAATTAGAGTGGCTTTCAATTTTATGCTCATATTTTTTATTCAATTCAAACTAGTGGCAGTAACGACAAATAAGTGCATAGTATCTCGAAACGCTAATCAAATTTTTATTATCAAATGTTATTTAAAATTTACATTACTTTTTCCCTTTTTTTGTATATTACTCTTTTACCCTTTAGTATAAGTAATGGTTGAGATAAATTCTATGCGCATATTATTTATTTGATTTAAAGGAGTTACATTAATGAAGAATAACGTATAATAAAACAATGGTTTAGTTAAATTGATTTAATATCATATGTACTATCAAGAATTAATTCCCTTTTTTGATTATACATCTTTTCATCATACTTTTATCATTCATTTTACTTTACGAATCGATATTCGCAAAACAGAGATGACTACAAATGCATTTCGTTATTATTTTTTTGTTATATAGTATATATCAAAACATAACAAAAATAGTAATGTAAATGAAAAATTAAAGAAACAACAACAACTGAATAAGGTTACACAAGATGTTTTTATTGCTTTTCATATTTCCAATTTATGATATTACTTCTTTTTCTTCTTTAAAAAAAGAACATTCTCGAACGATGAATCCAGAACATTCTTCTTACGCTTTAATGAATTTGCACTATCACTATCCATTCTCTCAGACCCTTTTGCTTCTACTTTTATCTTTTTGGACTTCTTGAAATTGGTAGACTTCTTTTTCCGTTTTGATACTGATTTAATTTTAATGTTTTCAACAGATATAATTTTACGCATTACAACGTCAATATTTTCATCATCAGAAAACTTCATTTCGTGGATTTACAAATAATTTTAACCAAACTAAAATTACAATTGGAATTGACATTCAAATCACAAATATAATTCAAAGACTACTTTAATAAAATACATTTCATGTAGTGCGCCAATAAAATAGTTTGTTGTGGAACAACAAAATAGAAAAAGTATCTATAAACTCAAGAACGCAGAGCGGAGCGGAGCGACGCTCTGCGGTCTTGTTTTGTCTTCAAGTAGCAAATTTGGAATTCGCCAAATAATGTAAACATACACAGCGAACAACAAAAACATTCAGGACGCGTGAAGAACGAACGGTAACCATTCAGCAAATTTATATCCAATCAATCGTGTAATTTACTGACTTCAGTCACGAAATCGATATTAATGCAATTGAATCGTAGTATTTGCAGTCACTTCGGCCAGTCATTATTTTGTACATCTTCTCATCCATTTCGTCTCTTCAATCTTTTCTTGTTGTTTTTTCTCCATCGATCTGCGTATATTGAAACGATCAATCGAACGTAAAAAAGTGTCAATGCAAAGATATGAAAACCGGATTCATAACGTGAGTGAACGAAGCAATAAAAAAAATTGTTTTGGTAAACAACGTCTATCAAATACGACTTAAAAAAACGACCCTTTCGAAAAAATGTAAACTGAAGACGTTGAGCATAAAATCAAATTAAACGGTGATTGTTTTTTTTATTTTAAATAAAGTAATATTGAATTTAAACAGTCTCCTCCATGTGCGGAACGCGCGATTCGAATGGAACTAATGTAAATAACAACAAATTAGCCGTGATGCATGGCCAAAACAAAGCAGACGTTGTGCCGAATTTTAACCATATCAAGATTATTTTTTTATGCAATGGTGCATTACCATTTAGTACCTCGCGAAACCACACTTGGTGAAGTGAAATTATGTTCTGCCAAGGGAAGAATTAATTGTGTGAACATCCTCAATTTGCTATTTTTGCATAATCTACTTCTTATGCTCTGCCATCGTTGAATCTTATGCTCAGAATGATCTCGGAACAATGAGTAATTTTCACAATGTGCAATTAAACCAATTTTCTTTTGGCAAAACAATTAGCTCCGGGCATGTAGTTGACAAGCGAAGCTTGATTTCAATTGAAAATTCAGAGAATGGAAATGATCCCAAGTTCATACCCAGAAATTAGACTGTTTTAAATGCAACTGTTAATGGAAGGTGATGTAAATTAAAAACAATCGACTTTATTATAATATAAGCATTGTTGCAGCTGTGAATGTACGACATTAGCTTGAAAAATACTTTGAATTGAGTAGCTAAAAAAATATCGGACATATCAACATCACAATCGGGAAGTATTTATATTCAAATTTCCCACCGTGTCTCCTGAATAAAAGCACCAAACCTCGTTTAAAAAAAATGTCCCGCTAAACATGCTGTGAATGTCATAAATGTGAATGATATCTCATTCTAAAAAATACTTTGAATATTCATAGCGGTAGCATAAGTTCAAAAAGTTATGGAATAGCTGAAACATTTAAACTGATTTCGTTGAAAACTTCTTGATGTGTTTTGTATTTTCTGCGATTTGGAACAATTTAAACATCAAATATGTCATAAACACAAACACAGACTGTGGCTGAACGGTTGAAGGAGAGTTTCCAAATGTGTGTATTGTGTCATTGTTTCGCCGCATCACATGTATTTGTATTGGTGAGCACCTCTCCTAATGTCAAGTTGTTTGGCGCTATTGTGAAATCGACATCGTACAAAGTATCCGTGTTACTGCTCAAAGGTGCTTACTCGTTGAAAAGAACATTCTCTTCTTTGTTATTGAATTTCGCAACGCAAAATGACGAACGATCATATAAATATTACGGAAATGCGATTCAATTTTTTCATCAAAACCGATGGATTAGGTGAGGAGTATTTGACACCCAAAATGATATTGGCCGATTTATTTTGGCGAATCAAAATTTGCAAAGCCACAACTGTAGGCGGTGAAGATGTGGTCAATGTATTTCTTGAATGTTCGCCGCCAACTAGCGCATTGACATTGGACTGGATTTGTGAAGCAAAGGCGACAATCGCTTTGTGTTCCATTACACCGAACCAAGAGCCGTATGAGAAAAGATTGCCGAAAGCAAAATTCACAGAGAATTCGACAACCATTGGATGGATGCCGTTTGCCAAGTGGACTGATTTCAAGCGTTACGAGCAAAATGGAATCGTCTGCATTGACGTGCAGCTATCGGCAAATCCGGCAAAACAACACACCGAATCGGAAATAGAGCAAATGGGTACGAAATTTCGTTTCACTGTCGATAATGTGAGCCAACTCAACAGGAAATCATCACCAGAGGTGACAGTACAGGGAACCAATTGGTATGTGGTACTCAAGAAGGGTGACGAAAATTTAAGCGTGTTTTTGTACCTTAAAAAAAATGTATTCAGCGATAATTGGTTTTGGAAAGTCAAATGCTCTTTCAAGCTGTTGCCATTCTGTGCTGCTGCTGAAACGCCACCAGTTTGCAAACAATTCAGCTACGTATTTGGTTACAAAACGGAGAGCTGGGGATTCATGAAATTTATTGCTTGGAATGATCTCATGGACCCAACCAAGAAGTATGTGCAAGGGGATAAGGCGATCTTTGACATCGATTTGGAAGTTGACTTCCCCACGTCACTGTGGGATATCGATCAGAACTCAACCAAGCAAAACGACCAAATCCAGGAATGTTCCGTTTGTCTCCAAAACATCGTCGGTCGGGAACCGGTTGCAACCAAGTGTGGCCATTTATTCTGCGGCGATTGTATTAGACAATCAATCGAAGAGCACAAGAAGTGTCCAATGTGCAATGCCAATGCCGATTTGGCCGACCTTCGCATCGTTTACATTTCAAAATAAAGACAAATCAAACAACTTTTACTCGTCACGGAATTTACATTTTGCACGTGTTTGACTGACTGACGTGACGTGACGATGCATGGAATATTTTATTTCTTAAATAATTTACGACGCTATAGCAAATTTGAATCGATCGCAGCATATAATATTGTCACTTTCTTTAGTTTATGTACAGTGTACACAATTTATCTAGCTTATAGTTTGACAAGCCATTGAGGTTATAAATCTTCAATTCTAATGAAGCAAACAATTTTTTATCAATAAAATATAAATACAAACTTCAAACAAAGCTTATAGGATTATGATGTTTGAAATGTTTGACGATATTATGACTTTATTACAGATTTTATAGGCAAATTCACCTAATAATATTGAACAAATGCGAAAACACGTAAGTTTCATGACGGTAAGTTTCTAAAAGAAGACATCAAGGTTAAGGCATACATTTTGTGTTAAATCTTGAAATGGTGGAGAATAGTTACGATGTTATAATTCTTTATTTCTGAAAAATGTTCAATTAGTTCAAATCCTTCGAATGAAAGTTCAGAATGGATGTTCGAAGACCATTTTTTGTTTGTTATTAAATAACGATTGCATCACACCATGATACCGTTGGAGCACTTTTTTGGATTACCATTCATGACCTGTTCATTGTCCATGTCCATAATTTCATATGTGGTCAACATTATATTTCTTGTGGATCCTCATTACACAAATCAAATTTTTGAAAATAAAATCCAATAAATCTCGTGATCAAAAAATTCATCAAATACAATCAATATGACAATTTTCGAAATGAACATAAAAAAATGTTAAGAATACTGGGCTGGAATTCTAAGAATTCCACCGAAATCGTTCGGAATTATTTTTTTCGTACATAAGACCATATTGGAGTGAAAGAGAGAGATTCCACTAATTTTCTGGATATCACCGGAATTATTCCGATAACTATCACTTTTCCTTGAAAATCTTAATAATTCCGGTGATATCCAGAAAATTAGTGGAATCTCTCTCTTTCACTCCAATATAGTCTTACGTACAAAAAAAATAATTCCGCACGATTGTGGTGGAATGTCTTAGAATTCCAGCCCTGATCGTGTCTACTTGCGAATCCAAAAAAGTACATTCCGTACAACGGAATGGCGAGCAAAAACAATTTGGATTTGATGGACACCTATTTTGAATTTAGCATAAAAACGGATACATTCAGCGGTGAATATTCGACACCCGAATTTAAGTTATCCGGAATACCATGGAAGATCAAAGTTGCTAAGAGAGTAGCCGGCAGAGAGGATGTGATTGGCGTGTTTCTACAGTGTTCACCGGTCTTCGAGTCAAATACATTGGATTGGTCTTGTCAAGCACAAGCCACTATCAAATTGTTATCCAATACACCTGGTCAACTACCGTACGAGAAAAAAATACTGAAAACTCAATTTACAAATGGCTCACGGTCCAACGGATTGGTTCCATTCATCAACTGCGCAGATTTGAAACGATACGAGCAACACGGGGAAGTTCATTTTGATATCCACTTATCGGTAAACCCTGTTAAGTTTTTTACACCATCCCAAACCGAACAAACACGCACAAAGTTCCGATTTACTGTCGAAAATATAAGTAAATTGAATGCAGAAAATTCACCCGAAGTGATACTACGTGGCAACGTTTGGCATATGCAGGTGTGGAAACATGATGAACATGTTGAAATCTTTTTACATAATAAAAAGAAACAACAAAGTGAAAACTGGGTGTGGAGAGCAAGGTGTTCATTCAAGCTGCTCTCATTTGCCGAAGGTATTGAGCCAATCGAAAAGAAAATAAATATGTTGTTCTACAACGGTGATTCTTGGGGCTATAATAAATTCGTAGCCTGGAACCAATTGATGAAGACATCTAACCATCGGCGTGACATGCTTCATACAAACGGAATTTCGTACAAGCAGCGCCCGTGTACTTCGTAGTGGAAAAAAAGTGAAGCTTGCTTGTCACCAATATTGATGTTCACGAACATCAAATTGTTTATGCGTTATTTCGCCCATTTTATGAACTGGAAATGAAAAGTTCTTCAATTTCTAGCAAATTTCACATATGAATTCATAAACACATCGAGAAAACACAACTTTTTTTCACATAAAAAGCAAAAGCAAGATGATTTTTTCGTTGATGGTTGTTCGATCCTGGATCGTTTGTGATTCATTAATGATTTGCAACACATCCATTTTTGATTTCGATATTCCAACTGAATACGATGTTTTGTATTCATTAAACAATTCCATTTTGATCACAAAATAATTTTTTATTAAAATGGCTATGACGAAAAACCACGCGAACGATTGCAAACGATAGCACAAACATTAATGTCTAGGAACATCAAATACGGAAGATTAATGATTTTATCATTCAATTTCTTCCTTTGGCGTCGATTTCGCAATACAATGGGACGGTTGATTGATTTTGTCATGTCGATTTAGGCCCCAATGCTTGATGCCTTCCAAATGTTTTTCGATTACACTGCGTTTGCCCTTATTGGAATGTTGAATGGCAAAATTTAAATTATCACGGAAATTAGTTCGTCTTCTTCGACATCGGTGGTGGGCACTGGGCACTTCGTCGGTCGATTCGGGGAACATCAGCAAACCGGCAGGCTGAAAATTATTTTATGTTCGATTAAATGCGTTCGATTAATTGTTTGTCGCCAATAACAAATTATATTACATTCAAAGTTGATTTTTGAAGATATCTTTTATAAATGTATACTTAAAAAACACAATAGAGATTTTATTTGGAATGAAACAATAAAATACAAAAAAATTACCGTTTTTATTCTGGAAAAATATAAAACTTGCAGATTAGATCAACACAAAATGTTTGTTTGCTTGTATTTTTATTTATTTTGTTTTGTTGCTTCACATCGGCGAATTAATTTGACATTTGTGTCGAACTTCAAGTCAGTGTTTCCCGATGAATTCGCTTTGACAATAATGTCAATTCGAATTTGATGTTCCTAGACATTAATGTTTGTGCTATCGTTTGCAATCGTTCGCGTGGTTTTTCGTCACAGCCATTTCAATAAAAAATTATTTTCTGATCAAAATGGAATTGTTTAATGAATACAAAACATCGTATTCAGTTGGAATATCGAAATCAAAAATGGATGTGTTGCAAATCGTTGATGAATCACAAACGATCCAGGATCGAACAACCATCAACGAAAAAATCATCTTGCTTATGCTTTTTATGTGAAAAAATAGTTGTGTTTTCTCGATGTGTTTATGAATTCATATGTGAAATTTGCTAGAAATTGAAGAACTTTTTATTTCCAGTGCATAAAGTGGGCGAAATAACGCATAAACAATTTGATGTTCGTGAACATCAATATTGGTGACAAGCAAGCTTCACTTTTTTTCCACTACGAAGTACACGGGCACTGTACCCATGTGGCTGCATGTCACGCCCATGCATCTAACAGATATGTTCGGCAAGACAAAGCGGTTTTCGAAATCGATTTGTAAGTTGAACCTGCCAAACCATTGTGGGATTTCGATTGTGATCAACCAAAGCCAAAAATCGGTGTGCTCGAATGTGCGATTTGCCTTGTGCGAAGTGTCATTGGACGTGAACCTACCACTACAAAATGTGGTCATATTTTCTGTGAACCATGCATCAAGCGAACAATTGAAGAACGCAAGAAGTGCCCGCTATGCAATGTTGATGCCAGCCCACTTGATTTGCGTTCCGTCTATCTCTCAACATGAAATATTGCCATCAATATGTCCACAATGGACCCATATGTCATTGATTATATTCATACTCCTCTCTATTTTTCATTTTATTATCTATTTCGTACGAAAAACATATAAATCATTCAAATAAAAATTGCAACAGAATAATATTCCACTTGAAACAGCTTTTGAATGTTGATAGATGCTAAATAAAGATTTCCAATATGATTTACCAAAAAAACATCAACGAATTCGACTTGAAAAGAATATTTATTTTCATTATTATTCGCAAAAAAAATTGAATTGAAGAAAAGCAACGAAAAACATCCAAAGAACATTCAATTTCAATTGCTTAAGCCAAATGGGCATCGCAAGCATTTGTAATGAAATTTGTATACAAACATTCTGAGCTGATTCACACAAGAACGATGTTTCATCATACTGGCTGTGTGGCTTTTGAATTTCGCGTAACTGTTTCTAACCCTTCTAGTGCATTTTTTTCCTATAGCTGGGATTATAGGTTCTTGGTTGATTTTGGATCATAAGCGGAAAAAATATCAAAAATCCTGCATTCCCCATGATTTACACTGGAAATGAGATAGATGTAAATCAAATATTGATCAAATCGATTATGTCTATTTTTGAAAGAGAATTAATTTGGCCAATCTTTTGTTTAGTAGTATATTCTTCTTCATAACTAAACAACCGCTTGATATAGACCAAAAGCGCAAAAGACAAAAACATAGAAGACACCTCAATCAGTAAAAATGCTTTTTAAAATGATGTGATCTCATTCTCACATTATACAGGCGTTTAAATGTTATCCACCTTTTGGTGGTTGTATGCACTAGAGGGTTAAAGTTAGTTTTTGTACAGTCTGACCGATATGTCTTGACCGCATTGACAGTTGTTGGCAATTCTGCGCCTTGTAACATATAGTCATGCTACTCACTCTATAATGCTGTAAAGAGACATGCAATGACATTTCGAACGAATGACAAGCAACCGACTTGCGATTGCAAGGAGCGAGCTGTGCGTTTGTATGTATTGGTTGTTATTTGAATCTGAAAGATGTTGTATGTACAGAATGAGCATGAGCATGATGACTTTATGCGCAAATAGGTTTATCTCACTCCCGCTACATAAAATCGTTGTGTTTTTGTTCCGTACATTGTTTGGTTGGCACAACCGTTCTTGTTTCTCAGCATTATTTCTAAATGTCAATGCGGTCAAGACATATCGCTCAGACTGTACTGTGTTTGTATTTGCATTCGCATTTGCATTCGATCGGTTCTATCAAATTCATCGTGCAAACTTTACTGCGTACAGAACATTTCTCAAGTTGTCATTGTTGGAGTACAGCCGTGAATATATCACAACAACATGCAAAACGTTAAAATATATCAAAAAGAAGCGCAATTCGGATTCTCAATCAAATACGACGAATTTTATAAAGAACACGTTACATCCGAAATTGTTTTGGCTACTGTCCCATGGAAAGTTAAAGTTACAAAGAGAATAGACAATGGTGAAGATGTGATCGATTTATTTCTGGTGTGCTCACCGGGTGTTGTACCAAACACACAGGAATGGTTTTGTGAAGCAAATATGACGGCCACACTGTGTTCAACTACAACGGATCAACAGTCGTTCAGAAAGAGTCTTACAAAGGTTGCATTCAAAAGAGGCGAAGAATGTCATGGACTTGCACCTTTTATCAAGTTAACTGACATGGAACCATACAAGCGAAACGGACAAGTTTTTTTTGAAGTTCAATTATCAGTTAATCCGCTAAAAACACGCAGCCAAGCACAAATCCTGCAAAAACGCTCGATTTTCCAATTTACACTCGATGATGTGAGTAAATTCAACACAACGCACAGTGTTGACGTATCTGTTGGTGGTACGAATTGGAGCGTATTTCTCCAGAAAACAAAGCATACTGATATGAGCGATTATTTGGGATTCTTCCTGCGTGATGAAAGGGATTCACAGGATGATAACTACTGGACATGGCTCACAAAGTGTTCGTTCAAATTGCTTTCATTTGATGATGGCAACATCCATCCGCGCGAATACAAAGTGGAACGTACTTTCTACTCTAAGGGTGATGATTGGGGCTTCCCCAAATTTATAGCTTGGAATGATTTGATAAATCCAGCATACAAGTACATTCAAGACGACAAAGCTGTATTCGAAGTAGATTTGAATGTTAGTCCAGCCAAACCAGTGTGGGATTTTGGTCGCAAGCAGCCACAGCCAAGGCCAGAAAACGGTATACTTGAATGTTCAATTTGTCTTCAAAATATCGTTGGACGTGAGCCTGTTTCAACAAAATGTGGTCATTGAACCAAACACACTCGAATGGTTTTGTGAAGCAAAGATGACGGCCACACTGTGTTCAACTACAACGGATCATCAATCGTTCAGGAAGAGTCTGGCAATGGTCGTATTCAAAAAGGACGAAAAATCACATGGATTAAGACCATTCATCAAGTTAGCTGATATAGGACCATACATGCAAGACGGACGTGTTTTTTTCGAAATTCAATTGTCAGTCAATCCGCTGAAAACACGCAGCCAAACACAAATCGAAACGAAACGCTTGATATTCCAGTTCACCCTCGATGATGTGAGTAAATTCAATACAAAGCACTGTGTGGATGTGTCTGTGGGTGGTACAAAGTGGAGCGTGCGTCTCATGAGAAAGCAACACAATTTGGCGGTCGTCCTGCGTGATGAGAGGAATGCACAAGATGACAACTGGACGTGGCACGCAAAGTGTTCGTTCAAATTGCTTTCGTTTGATGATGACAACATCCATCCGCACGAATACAAAATGGAACGTACTTTCTATTTTGAAGGCCATTGTTGGGGCTTCCCCAAATTTATAGCTTGGAATGATTTGATGGATCCAGCAAACAAGTATATTCAAGACGACAAAGCTGTGTTCGAAGTAGATTTGGAGGTTAGTCCAGCCAAACCGGTGTGGGATTTTGGTCGCGAACAGCCACAGCCAAGGCCAGAAAACGGTATACTTGAATGTTCGATTTGTCTTCAGAACATCGTTGGACGTGAGCCTGTTTCAACAAAATGTGGCCATCTCTTCTGCAAAGCCTGCATCAGACAATCCATTCAGGAGAACAACAGATGCCCAAATTGTAATGCTGATGCCGTTTTGTTGGATTTGCGTCCTATCTACCCTTGAAGCCGATATTGCAATTTTGATGCTGGCTCACATGATTTGGCATCTACTATTCAACATGAACCATTACTGGCTATCCAGTCTAGCTGTTGATGACACATTTTTGAAATTCATATTTCTCAATAATATCTTACTTTTCATCGTGAATTCGTACCAATCGTAAACGTATCATAAATCAAAATTAAATATCAGAATATTTTATTTGAAATAAGTGTAGCATTTAAATACAATTTTAACAAAGACTTTCAATATGATAATACAATAAAACATCAATGAATTTCACTTGAAATTGTAGATGTGTTTTAAACAAAAGCTATGGAAATTCTCCAAATTGAAAAGACGAAGAAAAAATATCAAGGTTAGTTCTTCTTTGGTTGTTGTCTTAGTCAAAAGTTATGTTGCAAACATATTAGGTACGTATTTTCAATTTGCATCTTTATTATCTTACGGATTTATGGGTGGGTGTGAGATCACAATAGAATTCTGAATAAAAAAAAAAGTAGGAACTGTTAATTCAATAAAATAATGTGTGAAATCGAAAACAATTATTTAATCATTTAAATAAATATTTACTGGTAAAAGCAAATATGCTGCAATGTTCACAATGGCTCCATCTATGGTTAATACGTGGCATAAATTTTCAAAACAAACGAAAATGTGATACATTGTAAACACAACGCTACGTAATGCATCGAATTTCAACGTTCAGCCTACGTAAATCGTAAATACGTAAATAATATACGTTGTATATACACAATTATAAACGTAATGAGTTTCTGTCAATGTGTGTGAATATTGGAAGGAGAGACCGTACAAAGCCATACATTTCGTAAGATTTGCTTATGACATTTGGTGTTTTGTTGTTCGACTGTGCACTTATTAAAGAGTTCTTTTCATTGCAATTCCAAAAATCATAAAATATGTGTGCCTACAATTTTTATGGATTTCAAAACGAGCATCGGCAACCATTGGAGTGGCCACCGCATCTTTTACCAGAACCAAAACCAATTTTACCAGAGCAAAAGGCCAATCCGTGGAACTGTGGTATTTGTTCGAAAGTACGAGTTGATTTTTTTCTACGAATTTGACTGTAAAGTGGTGTATATTTATTGTTTGTGTATTAATCCCTTTCTTTGTATTTGTTTGAAATAAAGGAGTTCAAAACCAAGACACAATTGGATAACCATGTAGAAAAACAGCATGTTCAGAAACAAACGGATGAAACCCAGCCGAAACCGAAGGGAAAGTATCAATGTGATCAATGTGATAAAGTCTCTCCCAATTCAAATGCACTATACACTCACATTCGTCAAGTTCATCGTGAGTCCATCTATAAATGCCATCTATGTAACAAATCGTTTAAACTGGAAGATTCACTTAAGGTATAAAATCGATAAATTCAGCATTCGCTTATTCCCCTTCTATCCTCCTCCTCCTCCCTCCCTCTCTCTCTCTCTCTCTCTCTCTCTCTCTCGCTACATCTTACCCATTTGAATAAATCAATAATTCAATTAATTCAAAATAAAAAAAAAACCATTGAATAAATTAATTTTCAGGATCACGTTTCGATGCATCTGAAGAACAAGAATTACAAATGCACCTACTGTGACCAAGCGTTCGTATGGCGTTCAAACATGTACAAGCATCGAAAGCAATTGCATAAAAACGAATGGATGTCTGAGAAAATGCGAGGAACCAGATGAAAGCAGGCCACCAGGAAGCGAAAGAAATTTCGTGACACTAACTATACTTTACTTTAAAACTTTATCATCTTCGTAAATTAATCAAATATGGATGAAGTCGTGTATTTGGAGAAACAGAAAAAAAAATGTGTCGATTAATAGACAATTATAACACAATCGGTTGCTGCAGTGTACCACTTCGAAGCCATTAGGGCTGGTGGCTAGATTATCTATGATCGGGTAGTGTCTCACTGCTTGTATAAATTGTAATAAATAAAGTGTATGGGAATCATTCAGTCTGTGGTCAGGCGATGGAATAAATAATAACAATAATCACACATTTTTTTATGAAATCACACATCAATTTCCACTCACAGTTTCTATTATTTCGGCATTTCATTTTATGTAAACGATTTTCAATTTTGTGCTTTTCACTTTGTTTCGGTTTTCATTCTTTTCTCGGCGCTTCTTTCTTTCTAAAACGCAATTTTGAGAATTGGTTAAGAACAAATTTTGGTCTTGAAATCTCTGTTCAATTTTAAGTGAATAAATAAACATAGAAAAACTTTTTGTCAAAGTCAACTTTTGTGCATTTTTATTTGATTTGACACACTAGATTTTAATGGTAGTGAAAACGATACCGTTTCATTTGAAGTCTAAAATTGTCCGTATGGATTTCATCAAATTTGGATTATTCACCAAATAAACGACTTTATGAATAGGGGCTCTTTCAGTAGGTCATGAATGGATTTTCGTTGAAACCAATGAGATTTCTAAATAAAGTGCATCAAGCGATAGCGACAGCAGGACCGTCTTGGTTGAATCAATTTCATTTGATAATTCTGACGAACAAAAGACGATTGATTATCAAGAAATACGGCATACTTATCGAGAAGCAAGACAGATAATAGACGCAGATGACAATAGTGAGAGTAAAAGAGACAAGGCAATGCGATAATATTTGTTGTGTGAATGAATCATTGGTGATCTCAAATGCTATGGATTTGAAATGGCCATTTTCATACTTTTCTTCTTATTTTTATGTCTTGATTACAATTAGATATTCAGTTTGTCCAGTAAATCCACATCTAATCATATTTTGTCATCCTTCAAATCTCATTTAATTATCGTTTGTTTGGTAATGGGTCACTTCCATTTTCTTCATAGAGATCACAATTTATCAAGCGGAAACAGTCAAAAAAATCCCAAAAGTAAGTTCGCAAACAACAAATTGTAATCTAAGGCATTTTTGTTTCTTTTGAATTTCGACTCGAATCATGTGTTCTGATAAATATGGCAGTAGATACTTAAACAGTGGTCTCTTTCTTAAATCCCATCAATTCAGAACGAAAATTGAACAAATTTTAATTTTAATTCAGCCATTCCAAATAATACGCTCCAAACTAAAGTATTCAATTAAAAAACGGATGATATTTGTTTTGACCCGAACACTGAGTTTTAGAAGAAACTCGTAGCCTAAATTCGAGAGAATTATTTTTTGCTACGAGATTTTTATATAAACTGTAAAACTACGCTGTGATTCGAAGCACAGACTCTCTTTGGCAAATATACGAGTTAATACGAGTCACGCCTCAAATTAGACTCTCATAAGTAGCATTTCATCCGACAACAATGACTCATATTAATCATTTCGGCGAAAGATTGATAACACCGACTTGTTGCGCTCGAAAACAAATTTAGTTGATCAGTCGAGCTTCATCTCTCATACCAACATGTCAACTTGCGGAATCAATCTAAAAAACTTTGGTTTTGTTTATTCCATAAAAGTAACGGATATCAGTAATGGCTTTCATTGGACACCAGTGGTAACAAATGTTAGCGGAGTGTCGTGGTTCATTTCTGTTTGTACGGGGCTTTGGGATGGGGAAAGTGCAATTTACGTATACGTGAAGTGTTCACCGTGTAACAAGTCGAAGGAATCGGAATGGTCTTGCGATGTGGATTTTTCAATTACAATGAATTCAATAAAGCCCAATCAAAACGCTTATGTGCAAAGTTATAGAAACACCACATTAAATCATGATTCCAACAACGTTGGAGGCACATTCATCACTTGGACTGATATGCTGCCGTATTTGCGAGGCCATTTAATGGTTTTGGATATTGAACTATCAATGAGTCCCATTCGATTGTATCAACCAGCACAAGTTTTCCCGGAAAAATCCACCTTTCGGATTTTTGTGGACAATATAAGCCAACTTGGACTAAAGTTTGGACCTAAATTTATTCTTGGTGGTAATAGTTGGACGGTGTATGTTACGAAAAGTGGAGAATATTTGGGAATTTTCTTGCGTGACTTGAGAGATCCTATGATCAAAAATTGGACATGGCATGCAAAATGCTCATTCAAGTTGCTCACGTCCGAACTTTTCTTCAATCCATACGCTCCTGCAGCTGTAGAGCAGAAATTTCATTACAGTGGCCACGATTGGGGCTATCCAGAATTCATACGATGGGACATTTTGATGCGTCCAGAAAATAAGTTCGTGCAAAATGACCGAGCCGTTTTTGAGATTGCTTTAGAAGTTCAGGCTGCCGAGCCTTTATGGAACATTGAGCGTGAGTCAGTAAGAATTGAAGAGGAGCCTATTTGCTGGAAACAACACAACACACACAATAATGATAAAGACACACTCGAATGTCCAATATGCTATGAAAGTGTTAGCGACCGAGATCCAGTCACAACAAAATGTGGTCATTTATTCTGCAGCGCTTGTATCAAGCAAACGATTAAAAAACTTAAAAAATGCCCAATATGCAATGTTAGTGCCAAATCAGCTGATCTGCGTCGTATTTATCTTACGCGATAAAAACGATTTTTTTCATTAAATTCTCAATAAAAAATTTGATTTAAATGTTCACAGTGCTTTCTTTCTATGTAAGAATATACTTTGTACGCAGTTGTTAGTGATTGATATTGTTTTTTTTTTTTATAAAAAATGCTTTGCGAAATCAGAACAACAATTTTTTTAATTTCTTAAGAAAAAAAACTTTTTCGGAGTAACTCATTTGCGCTAGATCATTGGTATGATCAACATTCTCAATTCAAATGTTTCTATCAATTGATTCGACAAAAAAGGTCAATTCTGGGGAAAACTGTGATTTCCAAGAAACACTCGAAATGAATATGGGCGATAGTGAAATGATTGTATTTAAAGTTAGAAGCGTTTTTACAAACTGTCAATGAATATAGATGTCGCCGCTCATCACATGTCTATGAAAACGTTTGGACATAATCTATCAAAGACAAAGTTGTCAATGTGCGCAGTTGTCAAACAAATGTAAATATTATAAACAAATGTTTGGTTCAAGGTTTTTGTTAGCCCGGTTCAAAAAAATATGAAAATGCGATGGAAATACAGACGAAGAGGTAATAACTACGATTTTCTATGAATCATTCAAATATTTTCAATAATCTAGATCTATTTCTAGTCATAAAGAATGGCGGAAAAATGCGAAGAAATTTCAACGCAAAAGACGACGACGCTTGGCTGCGATAAAACGTGATGAAGGTAAGTATTTTCTGGGGGATCATTTGTCGCCACGAGTCAGAGAAAACTTGCACAAGCTCATGGAAATCTGTGTATGGAATTCTACGACACAATTCCAATCAGTTGAATCTCAATGTCAAAATAGAACACATTGAACATAATTCTTTAGGCAACGCATGAATCTGCATTAAACACATGAGCAAATATTTTGCATGCATTTTTAAATAGTTTGGTTTCATTGATTTGCAAACTCATATGACGTGTGAACAGATTTACAAGACACGGTCGGTTGCCCATTTATTTTTCTACTGATTTATGACATTTGCTCTGACCCGCGTGACACATAAGCCCCTTAAGCATTTTCATCCGACGACAAGAAACATTTTACTACATTCAAACTTATCACACACAGCTCTAAAACAAAATGAAGAGTCACCAACGTATCAAACAAAATTGGCTGAAGAACATGCATTGGAATTGATTCAATTGCAAAATATTGAACGAATAAATGAGATTGAACACGAGAAATGGATGAAGTCTGAATGGCGAATAGAAAAAGAGTGGCAGATACAAAAAAGTAAACTAGAAGAGCAGGCCAGAAGAAAGGAAGAAGAACGACAGCGAATACAAGCGGAATTCGAAGCGGAACAAAAGCAAATCGCAGAAGCCAAACAGGAGAAGGAGCAACGTATTGAAGAAGAAAAACAACGACAAATTGATTTAGAAATGAGAATCCAAGCGTATGTTGAGGGCGTAGGTGATCAACCACCAGAATTGCTAGTCAATGCTGAAACGAATCCAGGGAAAGAGCCGTGCCAATATTTCGCGAAGATGGCATCGTGTCGTTTCGGTAACAACTGCATCTGGAACCACCAAAGATCAAACATAAGCAAAGTGTTGCACATACAATCATTCTTCAGCAATATTCATTTGGAGCAGAGCACAACCACCGAATATGGCAACGATTTGACACTTGAATATGACGAGACTGAGCTCAATGAGAATTTTAGAGAATTTTTCATTGATGTCGTCCAAGAGTTTGAGCATTTTGGTTGTATCAGATATTTTGTAGTGTCCACCAATTACAATCCACATCTTCGAGGTCAAGTTTTTGTTGAATATACTTCAGAAAGGTAAATCGTATTCTTCAATGTTAAAAAAGAAACCATAAATGTATGAAATTTTAACGCGATATTTCATTTTCCAGAAATGCCTTAAAGGCTCAGCGCAAAATGAATGGCAGATATTATGCGGGCCGAATGTTGAATGTTGAATTTTGTACGGTTTTATGGGAGAAAGCCGTTTGTGGTAGGTGACACATCCTCATTTTCAGTTGGATGTTTCCCACATCATGATGTATCGAAGAGTTTGCCGATCATTCGTAGCCCAATTATTTGTATCCTTTCTAATATGAAACATAGACACTATGTAGTATAAAACCTACACGATTTTATTGAAGACAAAAAAAATCATAATTTTTTTCGCAATTTAGCCACAATATTAACCTTGACTATCCCAAAAATATCATAACATAGGTTCATGGTTGAAGGATAGATGTGTGAGAGGCCAAAATTGTGGCTTTTATCACATTTTCAAGAATCCTGATGGTCGATATTCCATCGAGGAAACGCTTTTGGAGCACAAGAATGCATTGAAAAGTCAACGGAATGGATCTGTTCGCAACGAAGAAAAAGACAAGTAAGCTTATGCGAGGATATTATTGTGCAAAATTATCATCGATTCAATATGTTTTGTGGGTATAATGTTCAATTTTGATTCTACAGTTGGAACAACGGTGGTGAACACAGTAAGGCGAATTGGAGATGGTCTGAGAGCCCAATCAGAGAAGTCATTGTCAAAAACGTGACTCAACTCAAAACAGAACAGCGTCGAAGTCGAGCTAGGAGTCGCAGTAGATCTTCATCGCGTCATAAGGGGAGGAAAAGATCGAAACATCGCGATCGGAGTCGAAGTCATTCAAAGAAAAGAAGCCGAAGATATTCTCGAAGTAGAGACAGGGATGAAGATAGACAAAGGGATAGGGATAGAAATAGTAGACATAAAAGTAAAAAGGAAAGGCGAAAAGACTGAAACTATTTGCTGAATGCTTGAATTATAAGAAAAATAATTCTTAGTATTAAAAATTAAATATTATATTTCAAATCTCTTGAACGATGGGTTTTCTCTGTTCAAGTGAGCATCTCCGGTCCACGATTCCTGTTTATGTGGGTGATTTCATCTTTTTCCGCTTTTTTCTATTGTTCCTTATGTCAGAAATGATTGTGACCACCTATTCTGTGTTTGTCCCATCTCAATTGAATTTTCAAGTGATTTGTTTCGAATTTCTCAGGAAAGAATTGTTTTCCAGCAGTCCCATACACGAGTTAGTTGTATGAATTCTGCAGATTCTATTTTCTGTGGAGTCACTGTTTCTTGTTTGGTATGAGATTTGCTCGCCATTTGCTATAAAATTGCACAAGGGTGCGAGAGGAATAAAAAATAGCCTTTATGGCTATCGTTTCAAGCAGATTTGTGTTGAGTAGTTTTGTTTTCTTTGTGCAATCGATATGTATAAGCCGCGTTTGATGCCTCCGTTGAAGTATGAATGGTTTATCGTGGCATTAATGTCATGACGCATCTGCCAGTCGTCATTTGCTATTCGATTTTCTAAATTTGCATATCTTCTCGCACTAAATCAAAGATAGCTAATCTATCCTTGAATTTCGTAACTTTATGCAAACTCATATTCGTTTGTTTTAATTTGCGAAACGTTTCAACACATTTTCCATGACTTATGTAAGCAATGTGCGTCAAAGTTTGGTCCAGCCAACCAAACGAGATAGATGGTCAGCTACGGCTGACGCTCGTTATCCAGATAATTTGCGTGCCGTGAACGCATATAGAACGCTCCGCTGACATTCCGTTTTTGTGACGTGCGATCCATCCAAATTCATGATTGAATCCATTATTTTTCTGACTTTGTGACGTGGTATCCAAACAAATTCATGGATTCTATCATGAATTTGGATGGATCGCTCGTCACAAAAACGGAATGTCAGCGGAGCGTTCTATATGCGTTCACGGCACGCAAATTATCTGGATAACGAGCGTCAGCCGTAGCTGACCATCTATCTCGTTTGGTTGGCTGGTTTGGTCTATCGCTAAAAACGCAGTCAGCAAAAAGAACTTCTACAAGAAATGCTAAATAGGGGGAATTGGAAAACCCAAAGGAATGAAAGAAACATACAAGTTGTTGGGTCATTATTTTTTATTGATAGAATTTATTAAAGTGTATTGGAGGCAAAGTTTCTGAAGCAAGGGGTCAAATTACCCCCCTCTGCACAAATTTTGCCAGATTATCCATACATGGAAAATTTTACTGATTGAAATCTCAAAATAGGGGATCTTTTTTTAGGTCTTCACTTTTGGAATTACCCATACTCAATTCCAAAATTAATCATTTTAATTTCTGGGTCTGCGCTTTCGGGGTCGGCGCTCCTGTGCATAGCACAACTATGCTCCAGAGTCAAAAAGAGTCTGCGATAACCAATAACAATATCAAATTATTCATTAATCGAGCTCAAATCTCATTTTATTTCATCTGCTCGTTGAAATACGATAATATTGTTTCTAAAAAACGTCAACATTTATACCGGTATTGCTATGCCAATAGATGTTAATACATTATAGTTATTGAGTTGAAAATCCATTTCTTACCATAAAAATGCAAATGGATTTGATGAAATAAATCGAACCGCGTAGCAAGAGAACAAGATTGACATCTTTTTCTGTCAATGTGACACGAGAACGATGGTTGCAGCATAAATAGCAGCCTTCGAATAGTTGCACCAAATAACTTTCGGCTGCTTCCTGTAGACATACTAATGTACTTGATTGCATACGAAAATCAATCGCGTATCGCCGTATACGTGGGTATTCGGCATGTAGAGGGTCGTATCTGTATTGCTGCAGAACTTCACGTACCAAACTGAAAAAATGCACAAAAAACAAAAACAAAAACAATCATCAATAACGGATAATAGTTTTTATGCAACATTTTTGAATCAACTTAGCCAGTCTAAGTTCTTAACCGCGACATATAACTGAGTGACTGTTAGTCGTTTTACTTACGCATGGGTAGCGCATATTCGTTAAAAATCTTACCGTTGGAATGGTAACTTTGGAATCAGCAACATTGTGCTGGCTTGTAGTTTCTTCATTTCCTTTATGACACGATCATGTTTTTTCCTTGTGAATAGCAACAAAATACTGTTCGCAACACACTGTGGGAATGGCGCTAACGAAAGTCAGTTTGAACTTCTTTATGGTTATATCAATATTATTTCCCTCCGAATCAACTTGGCAATGAGTACCGTACGCCATCTAGCAAAGAAACTGCGCATTAATGACCTGTTAAAGCGCCAAGATCAAAAACAATAACATTTTGAATGAAACTCAACATAAGCAAAATATTTCTCATTTTTCTACATTTCATTCTCCTTAGAATGAATTTGTTAATTTGAAGTAATGGCCAGCTAAAAAGCCACCAAAGCTTGCATTGTGATGCATTTTTTGCAATTACAAAGTAATGCAAAATATATAAATGAATAATGACATATTTGAATATAGATGAATGATTTTTTCACACAATATGTTCGTATCTATTTTACTGAATTGTCGTAAGATGGGTTTTGTTTGGTTTGGTTCATTCGTTGTTTTGCATGAAATTCAAATAGTAATTCATAACCATGAATTTCATTCGTGCTCCGACCAATGTTTGTGGAGAATCTGAAAAGAAATTGATGTCTTCGATGTATTGAATGAGAATCTGCTCAGATGCGTCCTGTAGACATTCCAAAGTAGTGAACTGCATTCGAAAATCCTGTCTTTGTTGTTGTTGCATAATTTCACGCACCAAACTGAATTGAGACAATAAAACGATTCATATATGTACATATTTATGTAAATAGAAAAAAACCATTTCCTCGTATTTGAATGCTGAATGTTGACTGCAGAATAACCAGATTGGATGTGTTTTCTAATCCGGATGTGTTTTTCGCATCACAGCCTGTGTCCATGTCTGAGTGCCCATTGATTTTGGTCAGTTCTTGCAATTGTTCGCAATTAATGCCCGGTCACTTTGATTTTTGGTGCTGTCATCAGTTTCATCGCCGTCAGTTTCCTCATTTGAGTCACTTGGCCCCACTGATGGTGGTCTTACAAGGTAATCAATCTCACAATCGTCATCTGTATCGACCACATTGTTTGATAGAGTGCCGGCCTCTGATTCAACATTTCTATACGAACGATTACATTTTGTTAGTTTTCTATCTTAACCTCAAAATTTTTTTTCTTCTGGTTACTTACTGTTGCGGTAGTATTTGGGAAATGGACAATTTCTTGGTGTTTTGTAAGTTCACCGATTCCTTTGCGACGCAACTTATCAGCTTCTTCGAATCAGATTGGTTTCTAGTTTGACGTCGGTGTATAGTGGTCTGATGAATTAAGATTTTGCGATTGGATTGTAGTGAGCTATCAGTGCTTTTATTACTGTAGGCCGTTGGAGAAAATCTTTTTACTGGCTGTATTTTAGCGATAGACCGAACTTTGGCGCACATTGCATACACAAGTCCCAAAAAATGTGTTAAAATATCTCGCAAAATAATTTAATCGAATTTTAGTTTGCATAAAGTTACGAAATTAAAGGGTAGGTTAGCTATCTTCGATACAGTGCGACAAAATATGTGAACTTAGAACATCGAACATCAAATGACGAATGCGTGGTGACATTAATGCGACGATAAACCGTTCATACTTTAACGGAGGTTATGTTCACATTGACATACAATTTCAAACGTATCAATTACACAAATAAAACAAAACTTTCCAACACAAACTTAACAATCTGCTTGGAACGATGGTGAATAACAATATCAAAACATTTATTAATCGTGCTCAAATCTCATTTTATTTCGTCTGCTCGTTAAAATGCGATAATATTGTTTCTAAAAAAACGTCAACATTTATACTGGTATTGTTATGCCAATTGGTGGTCGCAAAACATGTTAGCACATTGTAGATATTGAGCCGAATCGGCTCAGCCGAAAATCCATTTCTTACCATAAAAATCCAAATTGATATTGGTATTATTTTCTCCTCTTCAATAATTACGTTTATTGTTATAAGTTATACTGTCAAATTTGGAATGGTAACTTTGGAACAGACGTGTGCATGCAAGGTCAAAAATCCTAGATGGGGGTAAAAGAAATTTTGTCGATAGATATCGAAAAAAAGTGAAGACCTTAAAAAAGGTTCTAACTTTTGAAAATCGATTCTATCTAGTGTAAACTAGTCAAAATCTCTCGAAGGGGGTCTCCATTTTCAAATCCTAGATGGGGGGTAAAACCGGAAAACCCTCCCCGTTGCACACGTCTGCTTTGGAATCAGCAATTTTGTGGATTCTTGTAGTTTTTCCATTTAAACAAACTTGCCGATATTTCCGAATTTTTTCATTTATCTCAGAAATGGATGGTTTTTTCGCTTGAAAATCGCCCTTCGGGTCGGTACCTCACATGAAATTTTCCGCCCGATCGATTGAGACTGGTCTGAACTTTCCCCGATTTCCCGATTTCCCGATTTCCCACAGTAGCGCTTTTCCGCGAATTTTCCAACCAAAAAATGCATGTGTGCTGTGCATAGTAATATTTTGGTGCGTGGGGTAACTTTTCTAAGACTTGTGGTAACTATACTCGTCACCAATAGATAGCACAAACCTACCACATTTTATTTCTGTGTGTAGCGTAGTTTTTTTTATTGAGAAAGGTGACAATGGAACGATTTCAATGTTCATTTTCTTGCCAGAGGAATCAACTCCAATCGACCAATTATTAAACAAATTAACAGCAAAAGTGTTAGATACGGTATTTAGCGGTTGCAGTGACATTACATGTGAAATCTATGCTTTTAAAAGTGAGGTTGACGTTGTTTTTCCAAAGATTACACTTGAAAAAGATACTGAATTGTTTCCGGTATGTTGAAAAGATCAATATTTCATTGAATATTTGAACTATTTTTTCAGCCTTATTTTACTTTCCACAGGTTATGGAACGTATGGGAGTAAATAGTTTATGCAAAAACGCGAATTTTAGTGATCTTTTCAAAGATTATTGGAAAAACTTTGAAGTTGGAATCAGAACAGAACTTACACATAAGGCTAAAATTGAAATCGATGAAGAAGGTTCAATCGCTGCAACTAGTACACCTGTGGTGCATATTTCAAGTGGGCCCCCTCAATTTGAATGTAATCATCCATTTATTTTTGTAATTCATGATAAAAAGTTGAATGAAATCTTATTTGCTGGAACTTATCACGGACCAAATTGATATTAAAATTGTATCAATTCCTGTCTGTAGATATGGAATATCTTTTATGTAAAGATCTAATGAAGATTGTTGAAAATTGAAATAAAACTGAATATTCGATAACGGATAAATAATAGGTATTAACAACGATGTTTACTGTGTTTTTTTATTGCTTTGGAAAACCAAGGTCAGAATAATAAGAAAATAGAAAAAGCATTTGAAAACTTCTGTAAAACGATGACTGAATTTTTTTTACCTCGTAGGGTGAATCTGATGTTATCGTTCAAAGTTTATGTTAGCAAAATGGTCGAAAACGACCTCGTATGATGTTTTCATCTGAGGAAACGACTATTTCTTCGTTGTGCTTCAAAACTTTATTCAAGATTTTACAGGATTTCAACGAAAACGATTCTACTTCTCCTCGATGTTTGAATGAAATTTCGCCATTGAACGGTGTTTTGAACCGCAGCGATGACTTCATCAGGTAATGTACTGAATTACTTTCCCATGATAAAAATACTTATGCAGAAGTCAAGGATACTAAATCAGAACAGACGATAAATAACAACCATCACCTCTATTATATACTTGTGTATTCATTTTTATTATTATTTTGTTTTTATATCAGTTGTTTGACATCAATTTATTTTAATGTATTTTGTGTCGTTTTGTGTTGATTTTTGAATATTTCAAAAGATTTGTTTGTTTCACGTTTCGGCTAAATTCTTTGACTCATCATGCACTGAATCAACTACACAAGTTACTTATATTAATAGTTCACCTCTAATGCAATATGTGTTTAGATTTGTTTTTTTTTTATTTGCGCAAGGGAAACCACATCTCAATTCATGTAACAATACATTCGCAATCGAGAGTTTAGCACTGATAATTGGCTGCAGTCAACTGTAATCGATTGAAACGCGACCCGTTCTGTCCACTTCTCTCTGATTACGATCGATTAACAATGCTTGACCATCGAACAAATGATGTCGTCATACATTTGAACATATTGAATGTGTGCTCACATGCGATTCTTATTTTCCCCTCGAATTACATTTGTAAGTCATTTTTAGTCCATTTGTTCTGTGTTGATTTCCATGATTTTTTTTTGTTTCTCACTTTAATGTAAATGTGTAAAAGTTTATGCCATTATATGCATGTATATCATTGTATAATTTAAATATAATTCCTCTCTTTTTATCAACCAATCCATTTTGGTGGTAATCCAAAAAGAAAACATCTTTAGTACGCTTATTCAATTTGTATATGTGAAAAAAAAAACAAATATTCCACAATTTGTGAGTAAAATAGCGCTTCCAAATTCAACACGTTTGTTTTTCTAAATTGTATGTATTTTGTTGTTGATGCTGTTGTTGTTTTGGTATTGGTTTTTGTTTTGTTTTATTCTTGTTGCTCAGTTTTATTTCAATTTTAAAATTGTGTGTTTGTCCATGACGCCATTCATAAATAAAAACTCGACACGCAAACGGTTCGTTTTTTTTTTTGTAATTTCTCAGCAGTTCCTTTATTCATATTTTTCTTTTAAATTTAAATTGTTTGTTTTGTATAATAATAATTAATTAGTAAGATTTTAAAATAAAAATGTTGTATAATTGGAGTTAAAAATTTGTTTTTGTTGTCTATGTTGAAGAAGAGGGATAACGAAATAAAAAAAAAGTTCGAAAAGGAGAAAAAAGAAAACTATACAGAAACACAACGAAGGAAATGCATTGAACGCATTTTTCCCTCACGTGAAACTTTTCCAATAAATATTACATAATTTGATTGTTGTTTATGATTTTATTTTTTGTTTAAAAAAAGAAAAGAAATTCCGTAAAAATGCAAAATTGATGGCGTCGGAGTTGTGGATTCTTGTAAATTCCATAATTCATTGAATGAATGTGAACATGTGTTTATTTTCTGTGTGTAATTCTCTTTAAAAATGTATAATTCTCTCTATCTCATGTGTGTGTGTTTTTCTGTTTATCAAAGAAACAACTTGATTTCGATCGAGACGATTTTTGTGTTACATTTGATATTTGTTCCAAATTCGCCAGTGAGTTTGGCAAATTCAATTGGTTGCTTGTTTTGGTTTTTTTTTGTTCTAATGCCACGATACACTAAACTTACACTTATTTTGTTTTTGCGCACAAATCCACAATTTTTACACTAGGAAATTGCGTCGTTTTTGTTTTTTTTCTTTAAATAAAAAGTGGTGGTTATTCATCACGCAGCATTTGAAAACAAAACAGTGCGTTAGATAAGCAAAAAAATGTCATTAACTTGTTTACTTCCACAAAATGCCCATTTTTAACACAACAATAGAGAAAAGAAAAACAAATGTCGCTGAACCAATTCCGCAAATTTCTTTTCTCATTGTTTTCGGATTGATGAGCATTTATTTTTTTCCAAATGTCACGATAATTACACGAAATACGGCTCGATGAGAGAATTTTATTTTGAATGAGTTTTTTTAGCGCTTATCTTACACGAACCCAGAAAACCATTCACAGTCGAAATCATGCATTCAATTCTGCATTTCTTATGCAATACGAGAAGTTTTAACATTGTTTCTTTGTTTCTCTTTTCTATCCTCTTTTCTTTTTTTCCTTTAAAAAATGTAATTTGCTTGGCTACTAATTTTTGTTTTTCTTCTCCAATTTCGCATTTCTATTCATCTACGAATAACTCTTGTTTCAGATGATTTTTTTTTTGAATGATTCGCTTTTTTTTCTTTATTTTTTTTATTCACTGATTTTGTTGTTTAATGCATTTTTTTTGAATTTGTAAAATTAAAGTAGCAATTAGATAGTATTATTAATATTTATTGTTGTTTTTTTTCTCAATTTTTTTCAGAGAGTTGTTTTTTTTATATAAACACTAATCTGATAGGAAAATTATTGTTTATGCATATGCAGTTGTTTCGGTTTGTTGTTGTTGTGTTTTTCTGCTGTGTGTTGTGTGTGTGTTGGTGTAAATGTAATTACTTTTTAACATTATTACTACCGTTAAATTTTATTGTTGTTTTTAAAGGAAGTAATCAGGTGTTCTTCGTGTAACATGCGGCTCACCACGACGAGGAGCTGGATCAAATTGAAGGCTGTAACGGAAAATGATTAAATGATAAGTCAATCAGTAACTTGAAATTGTTTATTTCGATGATTTGTCTGTTTCTGGGAGCATGGGACTGAAACTTACAATGAAAACTTCAGTGAATCATCTAATTCCATTAGAGCTGCTTGGTTACCACAACGATAGCAATAGTTCGGAGCAGAGAAGATTGTAACGACGTTGCGATCATGACACCAATTATAGCCCTCCATTACAAGTTGATGTGCACGAGATACAAGCGTTAATCCATTTGTATGGTTGAAGGTTTCCGAAATGTCCTGTTTCAAGTGGAAATATGGTTAGCATCAATTTTGATGGAATTTTGAATAAATTGTTGAATTTCATAAGAAAATGCTATTTTTCACTAAAGTATTTTAATGGTGAACACAAATATGTTTCCATATTGACATATACATGTTGAACTAATCGTTCTTATCAATTCGATACAGAAGAAAGAAAAAAACCCAAGTTTTCATTTTGAAAAGAGCTATTATAAGAACACTGTACATGATAAGATTGGAATGAGCTGAGCGATAAAATTACTCACTTGTCCAAATGTGTAGCCAGCGCCACGTGGTGAGATGCCCCAGCCACCTCGGTCATCTGGATCTGACCACAGTAAATCGCACATCGGGCCTTCATGTGGCACTTCTTGTATCCGGTCCAATGCTCTTATATGGTCTAGCGTGTCAATCGATGGGCTCAAACCGCCGTGCAAACAGAAGATTTGGCCGTCAACCAATGCAGTGAGTGGCAGATAATCGAACAGATCGGTGAAGAATTTCCATACGTTGGCGTTGCCATACTTGCGCAAGCATTCATCATAGAATCCATAGACTTGGGTGATTTGACGGGATTCGTGGTTACCACGTAGAATTGTGATTCGTTCGCGATAGCGTACTTTAAGCGCCACTAGAAGTGTTACTGTTTCTACTGAATAATAGCCACGATCAACGTAATCGCCCATGAATAGGTAATTTGTATCGGGTGATCGTCCGCCTATTCGAAATAGTTCCATTAGATCGTGGAATTGACCATGAACATCGCCACAAACTGTCACTGGACATTTCACCTCTTGCACATTTGATTCTTTTGATAAAATTTCCTTCGCCTATTTTTAGGGAAAAGAGAGAAGAGAAGAAAATAAAAAAACACCGTTAGAAAGATAATTTTTTCTGTAGAAAACGTAGGAATGAAGAACAAAGTTTACGCAAGGGCTCGTCGTTTCTTGTTCAGAACGGTAATCTCGAGGCGACACGTGATAAGACACACAAATAAAAACAAATTATTATCACGAAATTGACATTTGATAAGTACGCATTGCTATGCGACTATTCGTTAGCAAACTGAACTTTGAGCGAACTCCAAGAATAATTGCGAATGAAAAACACCGGATTTTTACATTTCAATTGAATCAGCGCAGGAAGATTTCATTCCACAGCGAATGTATTTTATTCATTAATTCACCGAGGCTGAATATTGTCGCTGAATTTGAATTTACAATTCCATTATTCTGCAAGATTGGGAAATGTGCACGTAGATATAATTTTAGCGGCGACATCCCTTCGCTCTTTCTGCTCGACAGAGCGTTTCAATGTAATGCAGCCGCTTGTGTTGCAATTTCATCAAGCGAAATTCATGTATTGCAAACATAAGCGCTTTTCTAATCTCCGACTCACACTCAACACTATTCGAATGAGACACAAAAAAACTACTACTAGGTTGAACCGAACATAGTAAACACACAGGCCGAAACCATAAAGTTTTGGCTTTTGATGAAAAGTAAACAATACAATTTGGAGCTCATTCGTTATGACATTTCAACCCATCCAATGTGATTTCGGCACGCTCGATGCCATCAGTTTCTATTTTACGAGTAAATTGGTACTAGCTAATAAAATGCCAGTAAAAATGGTTATGTTCCATTACTCGAATCAAACGACATTAAACAAAAAAATAACAGAAAAAATCCTGCACTCAATCTGTGTGAAATGTTTATTTATTTTATTGCGAAATGATTTTAAAAATAGCTGACTTTTGTGTGTTTGTGGTAGTTGTTTGAATGGGTAGCCGGCGATCCGACACACACCATCTGGGAAATAAATGAAAACGACCGATTTGAATAGTTTTCAAATGAAATTAATTTCCTCGTGTTTTTTTTTTCTCTCTATCTCTCGCTATTTTGTTGTCTATGTATGCGTTCAGCCAACGAGACAGACGAATGCTGGCGTATTGCATGATACATGAGAATAACAATTCAGCACTGGTTTCGCTTATTTTTCTTCTTATTATTTCTCGCACTCTCTCTCTTTCTCTCTCTATCTCTCTATCTCTTTCTTTCCCCCCTTTGCAAAGCATAAAAAGCAAATGCCCTCACTAAAATTGGTGTGTTGTGATTCTTCGCGAATGTTTCCATACTATTTTTAAGCTCTTTTATTTTCTCTTTTTTGTTGTTGTTGCGTGAAATACAAAATAGACGACGCGCCTAGCTGAATATAGTACATAGAGAAACATACAAATTGGCCACATGCAATGTGTGTGACTTTCTTTTAACTTCCTTTGTTGGTTTCCCGTTGTCAGTTTCGGCGAACTTGTACGTGAGCGTGTGTGTATCTTGTCAACTTGATCTCGCCATCGTCTGTTTGCATATTACGATCACGTTGCCCACACCGCACAATTAAAAAGCACATTCAAAAATTGTGGAGCTGCCATTGCACAGCCATGTTGTGGCCGACGATTGTCTGTTTTTTTCACTTGCCATAGTGCCACTATTTCAATAAAAATGTGCGGGAAAACAATCGTTTAAAATAAAGTTAAGCACATTTGACCACGTATGGCACGTTGTGCAGAGCGCAGTGTGTGCAGAAAAAGGAGGTCGTTGTCATTTCATTTCCTTTTATGCGATAAAAAGATTTCTTTTTTTGTCCCCCGATAATGCCAATGCCCAAGACCCCGAGTGTTCGTAATTGCGAAGGAAACGTTCGGATTTATTTTGAGTCGAATGCGAAAGGAAGTCCGCACGGAATCATTGCAACTAAAAATAAATTGATTTTGAAAATAAATCGGTGAAGTGACGAGGCACAAAAAATAGATACACTCTGAAATCTGATCGCTAGCCAAGCAGCCACCGAACCAAAGTCATTTCATTTGCATCTACTCGGTCCTCACCTTTGCACTTTGCACAGTATTGATTTTTGACGTACTTGAAATGCTTCGACTGACTCATTACGGGAATTAAGCTCGAATCGTGCGCTAATTACGATAATAATAATAAAAATGATGGAAAATAGACAAAAGCGCAACTAAGGCGACTTAATTTTTGATTTAAAAAACAAATCAAATGCACTTTTTCTGTGTCATAGTAGCCGCTATATCAATACCGGTTTTATTGCTGATGCAATCGCGACTTTGGAACTGAAAAACACCAAGCTTCGCTTCGCCCAATTCATGTAACTTGATGACTAATTAACGAAGATAATATATGGAATAATTGAGTTAGACTGAGCAGCTAGCTATAAGTGTGTTGTCATCGTATATACGCTATGCGTATACATTAATGAATATCACCATTTAGAATTGTATCAACAAGAGGGTATTCCAATTCAAACATGTCTTGACTGTCTATGAACGAAATACATAGTTGAGTGAGATGATTCGATCGAAAATCGCAAAAAAGAATCAACAATATTCAGCCGTATGAATGAATAGCGATATGGAAAAGAATATTCTCATCAGACTTGCAAAAACGGAGCTACCTTTGCAAACAACAAACAAACAACGGCATTTTGTGAACGTTCTTGCCCATTTTGCGTCTTTACACGGAATTTTGCTGCTACCGAGAACTAATTAATCATCTTCGAGCAATGGATACTGAGCTTACCATATGGAAATAACCCAGTGGTACTAATCATTTAGTTATCATTTTGTCGAGTTATCTAACTTGGTCGCATTGTGATAAGTTCGTTTGTTTCTTTATAGTCAACTTGCTAAATGTTTCATCGTACGACATGAACGGCTACTGAATTTTGCGTAATCGTTATTTTTCTTATGTCTGTGTACCTGAGAAAAAAGCGACAACAAGGCAAACGGCGCACGAAAATCGAATATCAAATTCACATGCATCGAATTACCCTCACGAGAATCAACTTTATGAATGCGCGCGTTTCACTGAATCGAACATGTAAACCGTGAATATGGCATTAAATTTGTATGTTATTCGATTACATGTCACAAGGATGCTGCTCTGCTCATTGACCTTGCTACTGCCGCTCACACTTACGATCATTTATCATCATTCGTCTCAGTTGGTTCTAGAATCAATTGAGACTCATACATCGATCACATGAGTGTGTACGTAACGAGTATAGATAAAACAAACAATGCGAATAAGAAGAAAAAAGCAGTGCAAAAAGGTATCACTCGTACCTTTCCACACACACGTATATTCATTGTTTCGAGCGATAAATGCGGGCACAGCGATCAAACGTGTTGACGCCGTCATTCATGCACATTCACAAAGGTGTATGGTGTGTTTTTTTTTTTGAACAAACACAAATCGATGAAAAATTTAAAATATAAATCAATCGATCGAATCGCCCCGTTTAACCGGTGTCTTTCTGCTCTATTTTGGTGGCGCCTTGCACAGAATGACATTGTCATGCAAATGTTGCGATTCATATGCATTGCTAATAGCCAGCCAAGTTGTTTTTCTCGACGGTTGTATTGCCGTTATAATTCATGTCGATTTCATAGCTAAAATTCAATTTCGATACAAAAATTTTCAATTTTTAAACGAATTTCACTTCCGATGTGGCCTCGAATAAATAAACGAACGGAACTAAATAAACTGTAACAATGTTGGCAACTCGATTTCAGATGTTTCATTCTATATCATCGCATGAACTACATTGTTATGTTATGAATGCACCACCATGTGACGGAAACTATTTTAAAAACCCTTTCCAATGAAACAAATTCCGGCCCATTATTCCCACAGCCGAAAATTGACTTGGTTTTTCTCTTGATTGATTTAAAGGGGAAGAAGTGTTATAACAAATTTCATTTTATTTGAAATAATTTTGCCATTTGATATGACCATAAAAACATTTAGCACTTCAAGTCACAATTTTAATATGCAACGTCTTCAAAAATATTTGTACTTGTTGCCAGCCACATACACGTAATTGCGTTTTTTCATTGTGAAACTATGACGATGGCTTGAGTCATACAACAACTGACACAGTTCCCTGAAAACGGTTTTTCTTTGTTTCAATCGGAATTGTTTTCATTTTTTCTTCTCAATTTCGAATGATGAATAAATTGTAAATATTCCAATAAAATCATGCACGACCGATTTTTGAAGCAAAGTCACCGAACTCACAGAGAAATGAGCATTTTACCGCTTGACAAGAGAAAAGAATGATATATCTCGTCGAGCAAACGAACCACTACATTTTAATCGACAATAAAATATATAGAAAAAAACCCACAGATTATCGTAATTTACAGCATCCAAGGTAGCAAAAATAAAACGATTCAAGTCTGTTAATCTGATTGGTGTTCACTTGTTTCGCTTGGTATAATTTTCTCAAAATCGCATCGTGCCAAAATCGCACGATTCAACATTAAACGCGCACGTTTCCAAAAAAAAATATTATAGAAAAAAGACGTGATCGCATCAAAATCATTTTGTATATATCTACAAATTTCGTTGAGAAGAATGATGGGTCTCATTTCGTTCCATGTGTATAAAATCCAGTGCGTTTCATCTTGTCTTCGCTGTTTATGGGTGTGTTGGTAGTGGTGTGTGTGATGATGGGCAACAGAACGAATTCTGGATAGAATTGCCAACCGAAGAGGGAACGGTGGATATGTGTGCGGCATTCAATACACAAACGACGGAAAATATTCTACGGTTCAAGTAAGCGAGAGCGACAATTTGGCAGAACAGAAATAAAAGAAGAAAAAAGACGAAGAACCGAAGAAAGAAAGTCTATGTTTGCAACGAGAAAGAGCGATGATTTTTTACTCCATGTTTGCTGAAAATCAGGTTATTATTTCATCGACGATAATGATACATACGTAAGAAGAGCCATTATTACTGACTGAGAGAGCTCAATATCTTTGTCGCGATGTTATCTCAATGTTCTATGCCCGTTAATGTATGCATATTTCATGTTGTATTTTTAAAATCGATGACTTTTGTTCAATTGCGCTATTCATCGTTTAGTGTGCATGAACGGTATGTGTCGCTGGTAATTTTTCGAATATAATCTTTAAACCGAATGGCACTGAATCATATCAATTTGATGGATTTCTTTTGTCTTTATTGTGTGTGTGTGTGTGTGTCTGTTTTTTTTGGTTCAACTAATCAATAAATATCTAAGAGTGTCGCATAAGCTGATAATTTTATTTGGCTTAAATCGAATCGAATCTGAAATGGTTGAATGTTTCATGACAAAAATCCTTCACATTACCTTATCACACAACGTTTTCACTTGCGTCTCTGTTAATTGTTTGCACTCATTTAGCTGCTCGATAAATTGATCTAAATCTTTAAGCGTTGCTTTATCCTCCATAATTAAACACTTTTTAAAACTGAACAATGATGTGTCAAACGGTTGGTTGCGTGGATTTTGTTAAAAGTTCGATTGAATTTCGTTTGATTTGATGAGGAAATTTTCTTTTTACGTAAAAAAATTCCGCATGAACGATGTTAGACTAAACCTCACTTCAAACAAAATGGCTGAATTTTATTTTACACTATACCATGACGTCAGGCATCTCTTTTTCTCACACGACTGTTCTCTACGGACACATTCAACTGTATGGTATACACGGGGCGAACGAACACTTGGATGGAATTTTTCAGCGTTGCCTACTTGGGCTGGCTGTGCAAGAGAGCTAATATATGTATGTACTGGTGAATTTGACACCAAGAAAGAACGAGACAAACGAATGATGCGCGCGCAATTCTGATGCTAGCGACACCGTCACATACAGAACGAATCGCATTCAGCGGTACAAAGTTATGTGATGGCATCACAGGAAAACGAGGTTGAACGGTTAATCAAATTTGAAATGAATTGCATTTTCGCATTTTTTTCAAGCTAGTGATTTGCTCAATTTTTCCATTAAAAATAAAAAAAATTAAAATTAGATTAAAATTCAGTCATAAAATGATGAAAATTGCATGTATTTATTTTTAGACTCATTATTCATCGATTTTATTCCGGATGAGCTGTCAATTTCGTTCCGATTGTTGCCGCTTTCAAATTGTGCAAATGTCATTCGGCACTTGCATCGGCCAATACTGAACCGCAACGGGCGAATTCAGCGTGGACAATGACTTACGGTTGATGCGGCGCTGTCGTTCGTCTTTCTTTTTTGATTCGCTCGTGGAAGTGAACAGACGTGAATCGAAGTTTTTTAAACGAAAGTAAAAATGACTGAAACACTTCAACGTCGTGGTACCCTTTTGGGACATAGCGGATGGGTCACCCAAATCGCAACCAACCCAAAATACCCTGATATGATCTTGTCATCATCTCGTGGTAAGTGAATTTTTGCAAAAAATCCCAGAAAAATGCATGTAAAAAGTGTGCCGGTAGTGTGTATTGAGCAATCTGTCAAAGGGAACCACGTTCCACCAAATAAAGTTCCGAAAATCCATCAATAAATATTTTGATCATCCGCCGATAAAACATGGAAATTCCTTCGAAAACCAAATATTACTTCATTTTAGATATGATTTTGAAAAAGATTTTCTTTATAAATTCGCTCTAAATAATCACAATTTTCGTGTTAATCATTTGCACAGACAAGACATTGATCGTATGGAAATTGACTCGTGACGACACCAACTATGGTATCCCACAAAAGCGTTTGTACGGTCACTCGCACTTTATCAGCGACGTAGTTTTGTCATCCGATGGTAACTACGCTTTAAGCGGTTCATGGGACAAAACATTGCGTCTTTGGGATTTGGCTGCTGGCAAAACCACCCGCCGTTTCAAGGATCATACAAAGGTGAAGAAAAGATTTCCAAAATTCCGTTCAACATGAAAAAAATCAGTGAACAAAGCAACGGTCTAAAATCGCAAACATCGAATTGTAAACTGGTGAAACAGTTGCAATTTTGAGTAAAAAAGAAAAGAGCACAAATGCGATGCAGTCATCGTCAAAGTGTTTTCTTTCCATTTCCATTGGACTGAAGCCCTTGGCTGATTGGCTGAGCAGTGCCACATTTAGTTTGTAAGAGCCATCTCTTCGGAGTGGCAGAAGAACAAAACATGGCTTCTACCGAATGTGGAGCGCGTGTGGCGTCCATTCCAAAACATAATACGTAAGTTTAGCTTGTTAAAGTGTAAGGCGTTTCCCATCGATTCAATTGATTTTTGTTGGAACATCCAAAATTTAACCTTAATTTTATTTCAATAGATGTCAATGCTTGATTCTTTGTACTAATCCGTTTTCATTTCCATTTCATTCGAACAACAGGATGTTTTGTCAGTTGCATTCAGTGCTGACAACCGTCAAATCGTGTCTGGCTCACGTGACAAGACCATCAAGTTGTGGAACACTTTGGCCGAATGCAAATACACCATCCAAGATGAAGGTCACTCCGATTGGGTGTCATGCGTTCGTTTCTCACCAAACCACACCAACCCAATCATTGTGTCATGCGGTTGGGATCGTACCGTCAAGGTCTGGAACTTGGCCAACTGCAAACTTAAGATCAACCACAAAGGTCACAACGGTTACTTGAACACCGTCACCGTTTCCCCAGACGGTTCATTGTGCACATCCGGTGGCAAAGACACCAAAGCTTTGCTCTGGGATCTCAATGACGGCAAACATTTGCACACATTGGACCACAACGACAGCATCAATGCTCTCTGCTTCTCACCAAACCGTTACTGGTTGTGCGTTGCCTACGGTCCATCAATCAAAATCTGGGTGAGTTTCATTTTCAAAATTGCGATATTCACATTTTGAAATGGCATTGATTTCACTCCACGGTCCGCTTATGAAAAATTTCGATTTTATCTCATTCCGGACTACTAACCAAGATGCCAGATTGAAATTTGGCTTTTAAACGTTGTATTTTGACACTTCATTCGAAATATAACACCTGTCTAGTCAAACAACTTCGTTTCAATCAATCGAATTTGATTGCTAAAAATTGAATGGAATTTACCATTGATTGATTTGTTTCGTTGAGAATGTAAAACTAATTTCGAATCATTGTTTATTTACAGGATTTGGCTTGCAAGAAAACCGTCGAAGAACTTCGCCCAGAAGTCATCTCACAAACCTCAAAGGCCGATCCACCACAATGTTTGTCGCTCGCCTGGTCGACCGATGGTCAAACCTTGTTCGCTGGTTACAGTGACAACACAATCCGTGTATGGCAAGTGTCAGTCTCAGCATCCCGTTAAGATGCTCATCGAAGCCGTGCGTCGCATTTCCCGTATTTTGTTATAAAAGTACACACACACACACACCAAGATCAAATGTCGATGCAACAGCCGATCCAAATGCATTTCCATATTTAACATTTAGTTAGAAAAAACATCAATTGTTTTTGAGGCGAAAATAAAAATATGGATATTTAAAACATTAAATTGACTTCTTTGTTCCATACATCGTACCTTCTCTCTTTTTTTACTCATTAGGCTTATTTATGCATTGTAATGTGAATATCTTTAAGAGAATTATGCTGAAATATAGGATTTATCTTGTATCGAAAACAAATGCATTCAACGTTTTGTAATTTGATTCCTGAAGAAAGTCGATTTCCCAATCAAAAATTGATTTAGAGAAACACATCGGATAAGTATAGATCAATTTCAAAATGAAGAATTTCTATTTTAAGCTATTTTTTCACTATTTCCTCTTTTATTCATGCATTAACCAAGACAGATTGAGAAATCAACACATGGACTTTGCAGCAGTGCCGAGTTAGCCATATGGCAAATGAGGCAGTTGCCTCGGGCACCACGTTCTTGGGGGCACCACAAGCATGGGATTTTTTTTTAATAATCTGAAAAAGAAAACACGCAGCCAAAAATGGGCCCAAAAATGTTTTTGGTGCCCCAAAAATGGTATTTCTTAAAAAAAAAATTCGATATGTACGTTCATTTCATCAATAATTATTTGTATATATAACGGGAAAAAATTGCAAGGGGCACCAAAATCATTTTTGCCTCGGGCACCAAATTTGGTTAACTCGGCACTGCTTTGCAGCTCATGAGCCAAATTAATATTGCATGTAATTTTTCTTAACAAATTCTGAAAACAGGTTCACAGTGCGACAATGTCTTTACCAAACGAATGCTTGGTCCACAGCGTAGTGCATTTGTCATGACAGAAAATGCGAATTAGTGAAAATTTCAAAGTACGTACATTTTGAAGTATCTCAACAGTTTTGCAGTCGTATGGGTGAACAGCGTCAATAATGTATGGTGTAAAACATACGGTGGTCTCGCCTCACCACACACCAGATATCGTTGCGTTTCATTCGCACATTGGAACTGCGTATGAAAATGTTGCTTTTTTGATGCTACTAAGCGTTGTTATAGACAAATGTATTTTGTCCTTCGCCATTTTCATACTGCTTCGCTTTACAAACAGTTCAAAATTTTTAGTGTTCCCTTTGATTTTGACTCTCTTCATCAAATCTTTTATTGTAATCAATTTTAATTGCTTTTTCTTTTGTGAAAATTTATTGTGTAAGTGATTTTTCCATTTCTACAAATTATTTTACATTATTTGAGGAACATTTGGGAATTTACGCGAAATATTTCGACTTTTTTCAAAGATTATTAGCGTGAGATCTGTTCGCTCATATCGATTTTTTTCTTCTTTTTTCTCAGTTGAACGATGTCTACAGAAAGTACCGTTCAAGATCAATTGAATGAAATTCGAGTGGAAATGGCTAATTTGGTCGAAGAAAACAGAGCAATTCGAGAAGAAAACGGAGAAATTCGGCGAGAATTGAAAGAACTTAAGGTAGAATATCACAAGGTTATGGAAAAAATAGCTGACCATGGTATTCTTGTCAGAAATCAAGCGTAAGTTGACATTGTATTCGGTTATAGCATTATCTTCGGTTCAAGCTCATCAATTCCCTTCGGAAAAGAAAACGTCATTGCCTTTTTGGAAACAGCCGGGCAAAATGCGGTTGACGATTTGCAAGCAGCCGGGCGAAATGCGGTCAATCAATTGATTGAAGGCATACGACAACTCTAGCAAAGCAAACGACATGATGAATACAGAAAATTGGAAGAGAAATTGAAACAGAAAGACGGAAAGTATCAATCATGAATGATGTGTCACCGATGGATAAAAAAGAGAAAAAACCGAAAGAAAAGTTATCATCAATCAAAAGATTAGGAATAAAGCTAGCATATACATTTTTTAAATAATCTTTACAATAAACATTGGTTAAATTTCCCTAATTTAAATTTTTCGAATTATTTCTTTTGAATTGGAACGAAATTCTCTTGGTTGGTGGTGTTGTTGTTGTTTCTTTTCCTCTTCTCGGCTCTGTTTTGCAGCAACAGTAGCGGCCGTCATTGTGTCGACGTCGTAGTCGTAGTCATACAAAAGACCAGCACTAACTAGTGTGAGTAGTAATGTTGTATAATGCATACAACAGTACAACTTAAGGTGATGTGCGGAGTTTCTCATAAGAAAATTTAATTTTTTTGTGTCTGCTGAAAAAAAAAACAGATTTCTATCAAACATTACCTAGTTTGGCAAACGTACAAAAAGTATACATTGGCCGTGATTTGCACGAGCACATTCCCAGTGAAATAATCGATTGGAAAATTCGATAAAAACCAAATAATTGTTACTCACAAATGGTGTATAGATGAGCGCAATTTAAAAAGGTAAACCTTTTTTTTCATGTACGAAGTATTTGTGTGAGCGGAACTTTTCGATAGAAAAAGATATTGTGCTCTGTGGGTTTAATTTGCATGTGAACGGAAAGGAATCAAAAAAACGAAATAGCGATAAGTTATACATCAGTTTAGTGTACTAAATAATGTTGGAACATATAGTCATGACACTCTACGTCCCCAACAAATCATCTTTCGTGACAGAACTCTGTGTGTATTCAATGTGCAAGATGCGACTTGTGTGGCAATATTAACGGATAGTAGCCACACACGATACAATAAGAATAGCCACAATTTATTCATCGTCTTGTATGGCTCCAAAATTTTCGGGCACCCGGAATATTTGAACGACAGAGCAAACACGATGAACCAGTCGAAGTAACGTAAAGTGGTTGATGAAAAAAAGGTAAAACAATATCAAAACGGTGTACTAAAAATGAACATCGTTCTTTCTACAGAATCGAATGAAGATACAAAATCGGCCGAAAAGAAACAAACAAAGAAAAAGATGAAATTGGAGCCAAAGTCACATCGGTCTCGTGTGATGCAACTCTGTGATTCGTCATCCGATGAAGAGAGCACGACAAATGGTAAAGACAGTCAAGATGAGCCAATGGACACTGAAGAAGAGGTGGTTGTAAAGAAAGAAAAGGAAAACAAAACACCGTCGCCCGAAAAAATGGCGAGCAACAAAGTGAATGGAAGTTCAAGTGGCAAACGTCGTGCTAAAGTTAAGAAAACTGTCACAAGAACATATGAAGATGAAGGTGGTTTCATAAGTAAGTCCTTGAAAAGAGTTGAATGTGAATGGGATTTGTGAAATTTATTGCATTTCTAATATTTGCAGACACCGTTCGTGAAACAGAAGAAGTCAGTTGCTCCAACGAGGAACCAGAAGTAGCACCACCACCACCGAAGAAGGCCGCTGCAATCTAAACAACGGCAGCAGTTCAACTGCAACCGAAAAGAAATATGGTTTGTTTACTAATTTAGTTGAATGCATCACTGATGGCGCACCATCAACAAGACACATCATTCTGACGTTTGATCGAAACCAATTGCAACTTTGACAGCGAACAATTTGCTCCTATTTTTTTTTATTGGGACGCTTATACAAAATTCGTCCGAAAACAACACAAAATATTTTTGTGATAGAAAAAGAGAACGAGTTACTCAATATCAAAACACCGTACATAGCTTGGTAATTAACAATAGAAATTCAACAGAATCTTACAATATTCGATACAGTGGTTGATTATTGGTCTTGCTTTTGCTTTTGCTTGGTGTTGCAAAAAAAAATCGTGCGTGTAATGTTGTAGTGTATTCATATGTGAAGCTTGAATGAACGTCTATACTTCGAAAAGGAAAATTAATATCATAAGTGCAAAAAGTGGCTACGAAGTGTCAACAGAATATTTGCATGGACCAAACAATGTAAATTGATACGGAAACAAAAACCCATATGTTTCTGCTGCTGTTTGAGATCTGATAGTTGTTCGGTGGATGGAGAAATAATTGTTCATACTTTTCAATTAGTCGTTTAATTGTTTGTTTGCATTTACGCTACGTGTACAATAATTTACAGCTTTTGTGTTCATATGTATTTTTGTAGTCGATCGTGACATGTTTTTTGTCATTTATATCTTTTCGCTGGAATTGTAAACTTCGTCGTTTTTTGTGCAGCAGCAAATGCAATAAAAAACCGATATAATCACATTAATACCTTTCTGGATAAAATGCACAGTTATCAAAATGATGAATTGCAAATGCTTTAACCTTACCCAATGTCATTAAAAATTCCGATAAAACAAAAACTCAACTCAACTCAATGAAATTGCAACGGACTGAGGCGGGAACAAAATCTCATTATTCGTGGTAGAGAGACAATTTGTAATCAATAGAAATCATGTCGTTTGTTAGTGGTAATTCAAGTAACGAAGCGGTGCAAAAGTTCTTGGAGATTTTGCAAAACGATTTCCGCACATTGGCCAACGAAACGAAGAAAAAATACCCACAAATCAAAGAGGTTCGTTTGAAAAATCGCTGATTTTCAATGTTAAATATAGCTCGCACTTTTATTATTCGACATTATCTCCGCATTCAATTGTTCATCATTTCCATTTTCTTCTTTGTTCCCTTCCTCGTTTTAGTCATGTGAAGAAGCAATAATAAAACTGGAAGCAGCGTCATCGACGCCATCGACTCAACTTTATTATGTCGTCAATCAAATTTTATATGCTTTAGTTCAGGGTTGTGGATCGAAAGATGTGAAAATTATCAAGGTTCGTTTTTAACTCAGACTCTCGTCATTTTATTGCCACTTTCAATGGATATGGTGTTTCCATTTTAATGCTCATAATGGTTTCCTTTTGTTCTTCATTACACTTCTTTCAGTATTGCCTTGGAATGATGCAACGATTAATAACACAACAAGTAGTCGATCAAAAGGGTGCTCGTTATATAACTGATACTCTGTGGATGTTAATGGAGCATGGAACGGAAGAAGTTAAAGTGTTGCAAACGGTTACTTTGTTACTGACGACAAATAGCGTTGTGCACGGTGAAACACTGGCCAAAGCACTTGTTTTATGCTTTCGTTTGCATTTCACCAAAGATTCGACAACGATAAATACGGCCGGTGCCACGGTGCGGCAATTAGTTTCACTGGTGTTCGAACGAGTCATTACTGAGGATCAGGAATCGGAAGCCTCAACGTCAGAAGAGCAACCGATACAAGAAGTGAATATTGAAGAATTGAAACAAGCCCCTGGCCAAGCACCAAAAGGACTCAACGTGTGTGCGTCCGATGCATTTTTGCTGTTCCAAGACTTGGTACAGCTTGTGAATGCTGATCAGCCATGGTTCTTGCTTGGAATGACCGAAATGACTCGCACATTCGGGTTGGAACTTCTGGAAACGGTTTTGACCACATTTTCCCCGGTTTTCTTCAAGCATCCCGAATTCTCGTTCCTGTTAAAAGAACGGGTGTGCGCGCTTGTGATCAAACTCTTTTCACCGAATATCAAATACCGAACCGTTGTTCAGACAAATCCTCAGCAACCAGTTGCGTTGGACAAACCATATTTTCCTATTAGCATGCGCCTATTGCGTGTCGTATCGATTCTAATACAGAAATATCACCGCCTTTTAGTGACTGAGTGCGAAATATTTCTATCTTTAATCGTTAAGTTTTTGGATCCGGATAAACCTGCTTGGCAACGCTCCTTGGCACTCGAAGTCATTCATAAAATGACCGTACAGCCGGAGCTGCTCGTGTCATTTTGCCAATGTTACGATTTAAAGGATCATGCAACGAACATCTTTCAAGATATCATCAACTCACTCGGAGCCTACGTTCAAAGCCTATTCGCACCAACACACTCGAATAGTGTTAATGGTACGGTGTCAGAAGATGCGAAATTATTCTGATGGAAATAGTTATATCATATTCAATTTTGTATTTGCAGCTGTTTCGACACCCACTCAAACATTGCCGATGATGAGCACATTACCGATGGTACCGGGCGCATCACAACAAGCCGGATTCCTATTTAGAAGTGTCTGGCTGCCGCTTATTGTTACATTCCCAACCGGACAATCCAAATCAACATTGTATGTATCAAATATGCATCGTTTTTTCATCTTTGAATACTGTTAATATGGATATTTTTGACTCTAATAGCTTGGAGATGCTCGACAAAGTTGAACCACCACCAATACCGGATGGATTTGGAATTTCCGTGGCATACGCTTGCCTTCTGGACATTGTTCGATCGATTTCGTTGGCTGTTCTTGGTCCATCGAAGGTAAGCTCGTATTTTTCGTACAACTTTTTGAATAATATCAGTTCAAAACTATAATTATATTCGCTCAAAGTTAAAGTTGAATTATTAACTGAGTTTCTGTTCGAATTTTCAGATTGGAGAGGAGAAACCTACACCGTACAAGGATAACGTATCTGAAGCTGATCGACAATTACACGCCCAACTGATAACATCGAGTTGGTGCGGTCTGCTGGCTGCTTTAACTCCTCTAATTGATGCGGCTACCGATGAATCAGTTACTGAGAATGTTTTGAAGGCAATGCAAAACTATGCCGCACTATGCGGTACATTGGGTAATGCAAATAGGTAAAAAAACAACTTAGCATCATAACTTATGCAAACCTTCCCCTTACCGAATAGATATTCAAACACCACGAGATGCTTTCATAACAGCAATTTGCCGCTCATCCTTACCTCCGCATTATGCATTGTCAGTTCTGAATATGGGCTATCAATTCTCGGGCATCATAAGTACGTATTCAATAATTTCGTATTTCAAGTAGAAATATTCGATAAGTTGCGGAAAAGTTTTTATTAAAATAAATTTGCATTAAAATGTATCTCTTTTATTTGTAGCTCATTCTCGTTCTCCGAGCCAAGACCTAAATCATCAATATATGACATCGTCATGCGGCGAAAATGATTTTCGTCATCAAGTTGTGGCTGTTGGAACGCCTTTGCCAACAACATCGCTTCCAATTGGCGCACAACAAGGACCGGTTATGTTAACGGCTAAAAATTTGCAATGCATGAGAGCGATGCTACATTTGGCCCATTGCCATGGGTGTATATTGGGCACCTCTTGGCATATTGTGCTCGCAACATTGCAACATTTAGTTTGGATATTGGGTTTGAAACCGTCGACGGGAGGAAGTTTACAGGTTGTGCCAAAATTGTCCACCGATGCAACAGCTGGAATAACCACATCGGTTATGGCCGATTTGCCCGTTCTATCTCAAATGCTGAGTCAATTGTTCGAATCTAGTCAGTACTTGGATGATGTTGCGCTACATCATTTAATCGATGCATTGTGTAAACTATCACAAGAGGCAATGGAGTTGGCTTATTCGAATCGGGTAAATTTACTCACTCCTTATAATGTTCGAGGTGGAAAAGTTTATATTTCTTGTTTGAATTGATTTTCGCAGGAACCGTCGTTATTCGCTGTGGCAAAGCTATTGGAAACGGGTCTAGTGAATCTACCTCGCATCGAAGTATTGTGGCGACCGCTAACAAATCACTTGTTGGAAGTGTGCCAACATCCACATATTCGAATGCGTGAGTGGGGCGTAGAAGCGGTTACGTATCTCGTGAAAGCAGCACTGCAATACAAATACGAAACACCACTAAAGGATAATATGGTGAGTCAAAGTAACAAAACAGATTTCATTAAAATAAAACGAAACCATTTGTAACAATCAATGTTTTTCTTTTGTTTTTTCCAAACAGACGCTGCAAACATTACTTCTGAATCCATTGGCTGAGCTGTCGTCTGTACCGCATGGCGACGTTCGTCAACGGCAATTGGAATGTGTTTTACAAGTATTAAATGGAGCTGGCGAAACATTGACTCATGGATGGCCTTTAGTTTTGGGCATCATTGGCGCTGTTAATGATCGCCATGGCGAAGCATTGATTCGAATAGCATTCCAATGCTTGCAATTAGTTGTAACCGACTTTTTGCCCGTTATGCCTTGGCGCTCTGTCAACACGGCAGCTAAATTCGGATCTCAAACGCAGGAACTGAATATTTCTCTGACAGCTGTCGGTTTGATGGTTAGTTGCGATGAATTATGTTTTTCTCAACTGATCGGATCATTTTTTCTTCTTTTCCAATAACTTATCTAGTGGAACATTTCCGACTACTCCAATCAAAACCAAGATAAGCTGTCACAAACCGTGTCCGAAGATCAAACTGTTTTGCCCGATTTCCCGGGCACTCTAAATATACCGCACTTTGATAAGCTGTGGATGTGCTTATTTGCTCGTCTTGGCGACTTGTGCGTCGATTCACGACCTGCAGTGCGAAAATCGGCAGGAAAAACACTGTTTTTAACCATTTCAGCCCATGGGAATCTCTTGATGCCGCCGACATGGCAATCAGTATTGTGGCAAGTTCTGTTTCCTCTGTTGGATAAGGTGCGAAGTCTATCGAGTTCGGCGAGCAGTGAAAAGGTCGATACCACCGGGAATATTTTAATTCATCACTCACGAAACACGGCACAAAAGCAATGGGCCGAAACTCAAGTGTTAACTTTATCAGGTGTGTCGCGAGTATTCAATACCAAACGGCACATGCTACAAACGCTCGGCGATTTCATTCGGGCGTGGTCGCTGCTACTGGAGTTCATTGAAAACGCTGCTTTAAGCAAAAGTAATGGAGTCTCTTTGGCCGCTTTGAAATCGTTCCAAGAAATTCTCTACAACAAACCGAGCAATGAGCACGACGATGACATGGAAAAGCAAATGCCAGTTGAAGGAATCGATATTAATGGCACGGAAAATATGGACATTTGGAATGTAAGCCGAGAAAATAAAATTGACATTTAATGAAAATTGAAAATAAACCGAAACAAATGTTGTTGCAGATTGCATGGAAAGTGCACAAGTTAGTAATTACTGGCCAATGCCACGGGTTATTTTTATTTTCAAAAACTAACAATTTCATTCCATTCCGACAGATTCACTGAAGACGACCTTCGCCAACTGTGCACTGTGCTAATGAATGCCGTAGCTGTTCCCGTGCATAGTGATTCAACGCCATATATAATGTATAACCATTTCGGACTCGCTTCTAACTCCGTTGCATGACGGTGTGCTTGAGTGCATGGATATTTTGTGCAAAGAAGTTCTACCTCCTTCATCCCCATTAAAATCAATGAATGCAATTATTTTTAGTCAGCTGCTAAATTTCAGTAAATTCGCCTCTGTGCCACCAACGTTTGATCGTCTTGAAACTAGGTGTGTATTCCCTTGAAATCAATCATCCATTCCGCTTGATTTAATTCCCAATTCATTTTTTTCTGTATCACCACAGGCCTTACAAATCGAATCGAAATCAACATCAGCACAATCAAAATCACTCGACAATCGAATGGGTTAGCATGAACTACATTTCATTTGGTGAAAAGGCAATGAATGTTGCTGTCAAAATTTATTTACAATGTGCCAACGATCCGATTGTAATTGAAGAGCGCATTTTGCTAGAGATAATCAACACTCTGAAAATTCCATTGGCAATGAAGTACAAATGCATGACATCGAGCACTTGGAAACTAGCAATCGAAAGTTTGCTGGCTGTTCTGCATGTTGGATTGCCAGTGGCTCGACAGTATCCAGAGTCATTTGCTGATGTTTGGCCTATACTCTCCGGAACGTTAGATAAATTTTTGTTCCCATCGAGAGTGTGTACGATTGAAGATCGTGGCATTGATGAAATTGTATTAGACGAAACCATCGATTGTCAAGTCATTGAGATGTTTCGTGACGAAACCGTACGCTGAGCATATACCTCACCAATTCATCTTGGACATTGTGACCATTTTAAATAAGGGATCGATTCACTTGGCCACCGCTCGGAATAGTGTTTACGATGCCGGATTAAAACTTAGAGAAGAATTCGCAAAGACATGCTTTGAAACGCTGCTCGCTTATTACACATTATTAGTTGAATCCTGTCCATTATCTTTAAGTGAAATATAGGATTTATCTTGTATCGAAAAAAAATGCATTCAACGTTTTGTAATTTGTTTCCTGAAGAAAATCGATTTGTCAATCAAAAATTGATCTAGAGAAACACACATCGGATATGCATAGATCAATTTCAAAATGAAGAATTTCTTTTTCAAGTTATTTTTTCACTTTTCCTCTTTTATTCATTCATTAGCCAGGACAGATTAAGAAATCAACACATGGACCTTGCAGCCTATGAGCCAAATAATAAATATTGCATGTAATTTTCTTGACAAATTTTGAAGACGATTCACAGTGCGACAAACTCTCTATCAAACGAATGCTTCGTCCACAGTGTAGTGCATTTGTCATGGCAGAAAATCGCTTGGCTTTCACGACCATTTTTCTGAAATGAAATGAACTTATTGAAAACATTTGATGAGCAATTCTCATTTTAGAATCCACAATTTTGCTAAACAATTCCATGATCGAAATCAATTTTTTCTGAACAAAAAATGTACGGGGTGAATTAGTGAAAATTTCAAAGTCTCACAACAGTTTTGCAGTCGTATGGATGAACAACGTCAATTTTGTGTGGTATAAAACATATGGTGGTCTCGCCTCACACCAGATATCGTTGCGTTTTATTCGCACACTGAAACTTCCTATGAAACTGTTTTTGTTTTGATGCTGCAAAACTAAGCGTTGTTATTGTTTGTATTACAAGTGCATGGTGTTCATTTCGAAGTTCATGGTGTTCATTTTATTTTGAAGTTCTTCAACGAATAGTCGTGCTAAGGGTCTTCTGTTCTAATCAAACAATTTTAATTGGTTTTTCCTTTGTGAAAATTCATTGTGTAAGCAACTTTTCCCTTTCTGCAAACTATTTTTACATCATTTGAGAAACGTTTTCTCGATACAAACCAAAAAATTAGATCGGATTTACGTAGAATATTTCGATTTTTTCAAACGATTATTGGCGTGAGTTCTGTTCGCGCATATTTTATATACGCCATATTAACATTCTATGAAACTTTGCCCGTACAACCAGAATAAATATTCGATGACAACGAATTTCGTTTTGTCTTTTTCAAACAAGACACTATGTAACCATAGCGAAATTGGTTCAAATGTGCGCATACATGCATTGTATCCCATATTAAAAACGATTTTTTTTCTTTTTTCTCAGTCGAACGATGTCTGCAGAACTCACCTTTCAAGAACAATTGAATGAAATTCAAGCACGGTTAGATGCCGAAGCCAAAGCAAAGGATGAAATGCGAAAAGAATTGGAGGTGAAAATGGACAAATTGGTCGCAGATACTAAGGCGGAAATGGACAAATGAGTCGAAGATAATAAAGCAATTCGGCGAGAAGTGGAAGAATTGAAGAATTCAACTAAGGAGGTGTTGGCACAAATAAACCATGGTATCGTCAAAGTTGGAGTGTAAGTTTGCATTATCTTCAGGCTCATTATAATATTTCGCTCAGCTCAAATCTTTCCATCCTTCAGAAAAGAGGAAGTCGCTGAGTTTTTGAAAAAAGCCGGGGCAAATGCCGTCGATGGATTGATTGTAGGCGTGCGAAACCTCTAGCAAAGCAAACGACATGATAAATATAGAAAATGAAACAGAATGGAAAGTATCAACCATGGATGATGTGTCACCGATAGATAAAAAAGAAGAAAAAAAACGAAAGAAAAGTTATCATCAATCATAAGTTTAGGAATAACTCTAGCGTATATATTTTTTTTTAAATAATATTCACAATAAAGATTCGTTACATTTCTCTAATTTTACTGCACAAAATTATTTCACTCAAAATGAAACGGTAGGAAAGCGCTATCATGCGGCAAATCGAAATCGAAATAAAATACCATGAAGAGAAGTGCGATGGTGTTACCACGTACGTATTTTCGCCCTACGTCACATTGTTCATTATCCAGACGATTTTAGGTTAGCCACCGAGAAAGAAAAATGACTAACCAGAATTGTGACGGAAATAAATGCCTTTATTATATTCAGACGTCAGCGAGAAAAAACCATTTAAATGAAAAAATGTCAAAGGTAAACAAATTGAAGTGAATGTCATTCACACCCATTTGAATCGGATAAAATTCGATACGATATTCGAATTCGCCGCAAATCTCCATGTTTTTAGTGCTAAATTCTCCGATTCTCAAGAGGTTCATCACATACACACAAGCACGCAGACACGCGCATTTATGCACATAAACACGCACACCCATGAATATGCAGGCAGGAAAGAGTAGTAAAATTCATCGCTCAATATTGTATATGCCACACACGCACAGACGCTCTTTCTCTCCAACTCAATAATTCTCTTGGTTGGTGGTGTTGTTGTTGTTTTCTTTCCTCTTCTCGGCTCTGTTTTACAGCAACAGTAGCGGCCGTCATTGTGTCGACGTCGTAGTCGTAGTCATACAAACAACCAGCACTAACTAGTGTTAGTAGTAATGTTGTATAATGCATACAATAGTACAACTTAAGGTGATGTGCGGAGTTTCTCATAAGAAAATTTAATTTTTTTGTGTCTGCTGCAAAAGAAACAGATTTCTATCAAACATTACCTAGTTTGGCAAACGTACAAAAAGTATACATTGGCCGTGATTTGCACGAGAACATTCCCAGTGGAATAATCGATTGGAAAATTCGATAAAAAGTAAATAATTGTTACTCACAAATGGTGTATAGATGAGCGCAATTTAAAAAGGTGAACTTTTTTTTTATGTACGAAGTGTTTGTGTGAGCGGTGACTTTTCCATAGAAAGAGATGTTGAGTGGTGCTCTGTGGGTTTAATTTGCATGTGAATGGAAAGGAATTAAAAAATACGAAATATAGATAAGTTATACATCAGTTTAGTGTGCTAAATAATATTGGAAATTCGAGAGAGCCAATTGTGTAAGTAATCGAACAGGAAACAGAGTGTGTAAAATGCATTTTATCGCTTATGGAATGGATGATAAATGAAGTCGACTTCAGGCGAAAAGATAAAAGAGAAAAAACGGAGAAATTAGTCATGACACTCTACGTCCGCACCCAACAAATAATCTCTCGTGACAGAACACTGTGTTTATTCAATGTGCAAAATGCGACTTGTGTGACAATATTAACGAATAGAAGCCACACACGACACAATAAGAATGACCACAATTTATTCATCGTCTTGCATGGCTCCGGAATTTTCGGGCAGCCGAAATATTTGAACGACAGAGAGTAAACACGATAACATTCTCAATGGATAACTGAGACCATTTGTGGCTGGTCAATCTTTTTGATAATTTCATGAAAAATACTCATTGATAGATGACTAACAACAAAAATGCGTTTATTCAATCGTGCCGAAAATGAGGTAAAGACGAATCAACGATAACCGAAAATGTCACATATGAGCAAGAGACGAGAAAAAAAATGTGTAGCCAATGTTCGTATGGCGAATAACATGGATTCCACGAAAAAGGCGATTTACTATGTCGTACGTTTTAATGTGTACAAATACGGCATCACACAGATATATTTATAACATATGAATTAATAATGTCAAGTCGAAATCCGTTTTAACATTTTTTGTTTGTTTGTTTGTTTGTTTCAAATCGGTCAATTTTCAAACGTTTGCTGTTCGGAACTCTGAATACAATCTTATCAATTGTGGATGCCCATTTTTGCGCTGTTTTTCATACGTAGTGCGTTAAATATGCGGTAAATGTGTTTCTTTTTCGTAGAACTGGCAAATGGGAAAAAAGAGAAAATGCCGTCGATTATAAGTCCCCTTCTCTAATCGTTGCATTTTGTGAATAACAATAATTGTGTGTGGAGTGAACTCGAATGCATTGAATAGTAAAGTGCACGTAATGATGTGTTGTGTGTTGTGTTGTTTGCATTTTTCTCTCTCGTCTCTTCGCCGAACGAATGTCATGCATATTTTTGTAATCGACTCACAAATACCTTTCGTATTTATGTCATCAAAAACAGTTTGCCTATGCCACTGTGAATGTTAATCTAATTGCGTTTAGTCCCATCATTCTGGGCAGTAAACAATTTTTGTCAACAAATGAGAGATTTGCTTGTCTCTTTATCTACTAAATCAGCAACAAATGAACAAAACGTGATTGACTCAACTCTCGTATTTACGCTCATGTCCGGTAATTGCATATTGTGTAGTCGCCTCATTTCGAATGTACTCCACATTCGCTATGGCTATTTCGGCATTTTGTCAACACAGACAATTTTTTTCCGAATTGCGTAGTTGCAATCTCCCATTCGGGCGGATGAAACAAACGGAGTAACCATATCAGACAGACAAATGCCGACAAACACATTCAATGAAGGCACTTTGATTGAGCAAACTTTGTACTCTCGCACTTGTTATTTTATAAAGCCATTTATATTCGCTGAACTCATTTGATCGCCAAATGTAATCTATTTAGTCAATTGACCTTTTCCGTCAACCGGCCCGTGTCAGCACCGTTGGCTGACTAACATCAAAATTGCTCACATTCCCACAATCACACATTTGTGCTCTCCATATTCAGCCGATGGATGTATGCAGTGCGCATCACACACCTACAAATTCAATCACAAGAGTAAAACGTCAAGCTTCCAATGTGACATCTTCCGTTCAACAAAGAACACTTTGAACGGTGAACATATACATTTTGAGGTTTGAAAAACTTTGAAGTGTTTGACGTGGTATATAATTGTAGGAATATTTCTTTTATATATTGCTAAAAAGACAATTTTTTGGACGAACAATGATAACCGAAAACGAAGTTTAAATTTTTTTTATCGAAATTATTTACTTGAAGAGAATTTGCATTGTTTCTGACATATTTGTAAGTGATTAAATGTCTGAAATCTAGTCGCGCTACAGTCAAAGAATTCTCACAGCGGCTTCCATTGACAGACTACATTTATTTGAACATTTCAATTTTTAAAGTTTAGCTACTACATCTTTCGTAGCAAATCACCAAGAATTTTCCAGTCAAAGTGTTGCTGAAACCTTTTTTACGTCTGTACCTTTTCCGAGTGTTTGGTTTTGATAGCACCTTTGTCTTCAAAGGTGGATTTCCTATGAAAATTCTTCAAATAATCCAATCCATATTTAATGAAACAAAACACATCGAAACAATATCAAAAGAGAAACATTATCCATCTTCAAAACATTCACCACCATTGAAATTGAATCGAAAGTTATACAAACTTTGAAGCTCTCTCTGAACAGTTTTGCTCACTTTGCAATTCTTGGCGGTGCAATTTTAAATTAAAGCTATTGAAGGAAAAACATAAAAAAATCGGTGAATCAAAATGGAAAAAACTTATATAAACCGAATCATGAATGGCACAGGATGCCAATAATCCACTATTGAAAGTTTAAGTGTATTTCTTTCCTCAAGATAGAAACATTCTCCTACAATCATCGTTCATAACGATGGACCAAAATACTACGAACTGATTTGTATGGCCCTAGGTTTATAAAAAAATATCTGCTCATAAAGTCACTCAATTTGTTGAAAAACAAATTGTTGAAAAACATAAGCTTGACGTACTAATAAAGTTTTTCGAAATTTTTATACATTTTGACTACTTTTGGATTTTAAACGATGAACAAATGACGTTCCATTTTAATGAATGGTTTTCAAACCGAATGAATGTTATTCGTATTAAATTGCTCGCAATTTTCCATCCTTGAACAACTTTGTGAAACAGATGACGTGAACGTAATTGGAAACAAAATCGAACGTAAACTGAATTGAACAGTTGAATGAAAGTTCTGAAGTTTTCTAATAAAAGTTGACAGTAGCTTTCCAATCCAATGTTAGTTCAATATTCGATTTATCGATTTTAGTTTGAGTTCAGTTCATTCTCGTCAACGGTTTTTTTCTCTCCCCCGTTTTTATTATGCTGACAAAAAGTAAGCGCAAAGCCATTTGATACAACTCAATTGAGTGTGTGGTTCCATAAGCCACAGATGCGTTTAAATTGCGGTTGAACATTTTGTAGAATATGAAATCAAATTAACTGTTACCAGTTCGTAATATGCTTGTACTCACATTTTACAAGCTAAATGCGTTTGAAATGACAGCTCATATACAAGCCATGTCTATCCCAAGAAAACATAAAATGCATGCCATTATTTCTTTGATGCCAATTTATTAAACTGCATGTTTATTGCAAGCCCAAACATGTTCGGTTTTGATATATGGGTTTAATTACAGAATTCTTTTCATACTCTTCGATGAGAAAATTGTTTAAACGAAGTTTGAGCTTACACTTCGTTTGATTAAAAAATTTAATTCTTCAAAAGTTCTACAAATTCGCAATGGAAGCCTTCAATGATCGCTTCACTTTTGCGTCCCTCTCGTTTGATGTCTTTTTCCAAACCAAACCGCCAGGAGAGTAGGAGACATAGCGATTGTATAACTTTTTCACTACCTTATTGGTCGAAACGAAGTATAAACTGATGTCAATCTGAGGTAAACAATTCCATTGAAAGAGAAAAGGAGAGACAAAGAGTTTATTGATTGAGTTTGCATAGTTTCATAATTCATATGGCCGAAAACTCAATTTAATTAGATTTTTACCGCTGTGTTTGCGTACTATTATCTGGCGCTTTGTTCGTCTTTTTCACTCCCATTTCAATGACACATTGTTGTCGACACTTTTTGATTCTAATAACATCTATTTGAATGTTAATTGGGTATGAAAACGTTTTTGTTCGCGGTAGAATTGAACGCCAAATAAACAAAAAACGTATGTTGTTTTTGCAAAAACTGATATTTGAGTAGTTTGGAGCGAACAAGTAATACAGTTGCATGGAAAATGTCAAATGAAAAGAGATAGCTATATAATTCACTAGAGTTTACTATACAGTTATCTATATAGCTATCTCTTCTCCGCTCATTCATCATCGACATTTTTCCGCTCAATTTTTCTGTATTACATTTTCCCTCCAAACTACGCATTTGTCTGATGCCGATTCGTCTCTTTTCACAATTACCATTTATTTACACCAGCGTAATCGTAAATCACAAATATTGATGCGACGGTTCATGAGTGAACGGAACGAGAAGTGGATGCAGCAATCCACTTAAGTTTTGGTAATGTTTGGCGTAGTTACTCAACCAATAGATTTGAACTTTTGCGTTATGCATTTGTATGCATAAAATTCGTTCTCATTTCTATTAAAAACTGAAATCGGCTGCATTGTAAATTTGATGATGGCGAGAACGCATCTACTGAGATTTTCATATTCGAGGAAACAAATTTAATCGCCAATTGTAATCTATTTAGTCAATGAACTCTCCATATTCATCCGATGGATGTATGCAATGCGCATCACACACCTACAAATTTGATCACAAGTGCAAAACGTCAACGATATATGAACAAGACCGCAGAGCGTCGCTCTGCTCCGCTCTGCGTTCTTGAGTTTATAGATACTTTTTCTATTTTGTTGTTCCACAACAAACTATTTTATTGGCGCACTACATGAAATGTATTTTATTAAAGTAGTCTTTGAATTATATTTGTGATTTGAATGTCAATTCCAATTGTAATTTCAGTTTGGTTAAAATTATTTGTAAATCCACGAAATGAACTTTTTCTTCATTATTCTTCATTAATGTAACTCCTTTAAATCAAATAAATAATATGCGCAGAGAATTTATCTCAACCATTACTTATACTAAAGGGTAAAAGAGTACTATACAAAAAAAGGAAAAAGTAATGTAAATTTTAAATAACATTTGATAATAAAAATTTGATTAGCGTTTCGAGATACTATGCACTTATTTGTCGTTACTGCCACTAGTTTGAATTGAATAAAAAATATGAGCATAAAATTGAAAGCCACTCTAATTCTGTTCATGGCTCGAAAAAGTATTAGAAAAAAAAACGCAGATTAGTAGCTCTACATTTCATGTAGTGCTAAAAAACAGCTTCGGATGTGACAACAAAATACACATTTATTGGTGAACACATAGAAGGTTTGAAAAAACTGTGAAGTGTTTGACGTAGTATAAATGGTAAGAATTTTTACATATTGCACACAAACGAGCCATGTCTACCCCAAGAAAATATAAAACTCATGTCATTATTTCTTTGATGTCAATTTATTAAACTGTATTTTTAAACTAAGCACCAATTTTGACATATGTCTTCATTTACAGAAGTCTTTTCATACCATTAAATGAGACAAATCTTTAAAGGAAGCAAGTTTGAACTTCAACTTAGTTTGAATTAAAAAAAAAATTATTTCTTCAAAAGTTTTACGAATTTACCGTGGAAGCCTTCAAAGAACTCCTCACATTTGCATCCCTCTTCTTTGATGCGTTGTACAAACTCTTCCAATTTCAAACCGCCGGTATTATTTTTGACAGCCTCCGTTTCGGTTTTGATTATCGTTTCAAGCTTTTCGATCTCTTGTTTGGCTGCCTCGAAATTGATGTCGGCTTCATTGTATTTTTTACTGAGCTCCTCAATTTCATTGGTGATTTGCAATAAATTAGGTGACACAGCGATTGCGTAATTTTTTTTGCTCTCCTCGATTATGGTATTGAAACCTTTCAGATATTCATCAGCCTTTTCAACTTCCTTGCAACCCTCTGTAACTTGATCATTTTTGACGTCTTCGATCTGACTATCAAACAGATTAGCGGTCTTCGTATCAAAAGTAATTGCGTCGGTCATGTTTGCAAGCTTTGCGACCGCCTGATCTGCAGCTGGATTCAATGCATCTTCATACGCTTTTGCAATTGCTACTAAGTGCTCCATTGGTTCAATAAGCTCCTTTTGTTTCACGACGACACTTGATTGCAATGTTTTGATCAACTCTGGATCAATAATATCGTAGAGCTCTACTGAACTGATTATTCCCGACAAATAGTCCAAATTCTCTAGTAAATTCCTTGGATTGGAGCATACCGGTTTCTTCAACCACATCTATTATTGAAAAAATACAGATTGAAAAAAAGAGGAGAAAAAAACAATAGAAATTGCAGTAGCCAAAAATCATGGGGAGAGACACCATTAGCTATTTTTTTGAAGTTCATATAAATACTAGAGGAAAATAGCAAAAATAGCAAAAAATAGCAATATTATTGAAGAAATAGCGATTTGTTATTTACTGTTTTAAACCGTTTAAAACAAAGTTTTCGAGTTATTTTATGAAATTAAATGGAACAATTTGTTCTTTTCTATGAAATAACATTAGAAAAATTGCCAAAATATAATTTTGTTGCTTTCTTTCCAAGCATACAACAATAACTTGATGAGTGTTACTTGTACGTGAACTGTCAAACTGTCACGTTGCACATAGGAAATATTAGCAAAAAATAGCACTTTTATTGAGGGAAACTAGCAAAAAGAGCATACATTAGGAAACAATAGAATAAATTAGTGAAACTATCTTTGGTGTCTCTCCCTTTGCCAAAAATCGAAAAAAAAAATGGAAATGTGAATATATCGAAAACAACACAAAAAATATTACATTTAAGAGAATTAACACTTTAATTTTTGTACCGGTTCAATTAAATTTTCCGGCCAAATTCCATATTTTCCCCCCATATAGAATCCTTCATCGTCAACTTTACCATCAATGTCGATGATGCTATTTCGATTGCTTTCGGAGTCAATTGCGAGCTCAGCTAAAGCCAACTAGTGTTAGAGAAAAAATATTTTCATTCAATTCAACTGTTTTTGTTACAAACTGAAATTATCGATTTTCTTTTTTAAAGAATTTTAAATAAAATTTTACCTGCATCAAAGCGAATCCGGCAAAAGTGCTCAACAAAAAACGTTCCATTTTGATAAAATTATCGAATTGGGCTTAGTTTGACCACTTAATTTCCACTTTTCTTGAACAAAGAGTATGATGCCAACGTGCCAAATGTTCTTCTTTTATAGCCGATATTCTGTTGAATGACAACTTGAGAGCTCATGCGAATTGCTCCTTTGTGGCACGAGTTAAGTTTTATTGAAATAGCTCAAACACAGATCAAATAGAATTCTTTCAATTTTCAAATACATCTCCATTTCGTAGTGTGGCTGGTACTTTATTAGTCGAAACGAAGTGTGATGTCATTCTGAGGTGAACAATTTTTTGAACGAGAAAAAAGAGACAAATAGTTCAATAATTGAGTATGCATAGTTTTATATGCCGATTACACAATTAAAATTGATTTTTACCTCTGTTTTTGTGTACTTTTGTTAACCGCTTTGTTCGCCTTTCACTCCCATTTTTTAATCGTGGGACTTATTTTCTTACTAATAGCATCTATTTGAATGTTAATTGGGTAGAAAATGTGTTTTGTTCGCATAATTTTGTTTTTGAATTAGAATTCGCACGAAAATTGAAAACAAAACGTCTGTCGTTTTTGTAAATACGATATTTGTTCGATGCCAAGTCAATTTTTACAATTGCGACTAATTTTCAGCGGAGTTATTATAAATCACAAATATTCGATGATGCGATGGCCGAACAAGAGGTGGATGCAGTAATCCACTCAAGTTCCGTTAATGTTCAGCGTAGTTGCTCATCCAATAGATTTGAATTTTTTCTTCATACAAACATGTGTATGCATAAAATTCGTTCCCATTTCCATTAAAAACTGAAATCGGCTGCATCGTAAATTTTATAATGGCGAGAACGCATCTTCTGCGCGCATTTTGTTTGCTGTTTGTTGCAACGCAAAATCATAAATTTCTGTTTAACGAAATTAATTAAGCTACAATGAATTTGTATTCGTGTGTGTGCGAAATTATCCAGAGCGCAGAATTTTTTTTCTTTCAAACTTTCTATGGATTGCCGTCTACGGCAGACATATTAAAAATCTTAGCCCAGTGTAATAGGTACAGCGTGCAGAGTGCGAAGAAGATGCATGTCATGCAACGTAGAAGGAAAAAAAATGCTCAGTGAAACAAAATAATTAAAATAATTATCATTTAAAAGTCTTTGATGTAGAGTATGTGTGGTTGTTTCTCGGTGCAGCGCCTCGTACAAACCCACAACGCGCACAAAAGCAAAACAACGAAATAAGACATAATAGATCGCCGTGTTTGTTATTAAAACTTATCATATCAGCAGTATCTGCAGCTGGGTGCGGTAAATAATGAAAAAAATGCAGCACGTTAGAGAGCAAAAGCATGAAATGTATTCATTTTTATTATTTCTTATGATTGAAACCTAACTCTCGATATATATTTATTCATTCTAACGCAATCGCATGCTGCCTCGTGTATTACATCGTCTTTCATCGCCCAGATAGCATTTATTCTCGATTCAATTCGAGACAGTGGCTCTTCCTCTTTCACACAGTTTCCAGTCATATTAACCAATGTGCGTGCGTGTAATCGCAACGTCAATCAATTTATTTCTTGTTGTTTTTAACGGTGAGGGGAAGACAAAACAAGCGATCATGTTTTTCTTTCTGTCTTTCGTTTCTTTATTTGTTCTGTTGTGTTTTATCGATAATTGGTCGGATAAACTTCACGGCTTCTTAAATTTTATCATGCATTTGATTTAGCTGATGTGGCTCAATTGTAGGTTAATAGACCTTGTATGTATGTTGGGCGATAACTCAACGAAAACCATTTATTTATGACCGCTAATTTAAATGGCTTTCCATTACCCATGCAAAAACGATGCGCGGAATGCAGTGCATTTTCGATAATGACGCTATCGCAAATTTTCATGACGTTCATTCCAGTTTTGAATAATAACCGAACACGTTGGCAGCCAACTATTTTTAGAATTCCGACAAATAACATATTTACTTTAAACTATGGTGATGCTTCAACAAAATTCATCGAAAAATTTGAAAACCAAATTTTGACAGATGTTTTGGAGCACGGTATGAATACAAGAATTTCAACGATGTATCATCAACTGAAGTAGACAAAAATGCGACTCGCATTGAATTTTTAATGGTGATTTGGGGATTGAAGTTATCGTCGAAACGCATTTCGATTCACATCGGCGCTTACGGGTCGCATTGATGATAAAATGCATGTTGAAATATTCAGCCGAATATTATCGAGATAATGCCCTATCGATTGAATTAATGTTTAATTAATCTGTGATGCTTACTCTCTATCTCTGTCTCTAATGGAAAATCACTAAATGCGGCAATGCCGATAATTTATACGTATTCCAAATCGAAATGCGAGAGAGAGGGATAGAGATTTGATTTGTCGTTCCGATCAAGCGATTGTGCAGTAAAAATTCACTTTGCAAACCACTTTCTAGGCATTCGATTTGATACAATTTGATGTTACTTAACTGGTAATTGCAGCAAACTGTTTGTAACTTTTGGTCGTGGCTCAAGCAAAACTTGTCACTTTCACAAGGAAACTATCGACACTTGCTCGATCCGAGCTCGCTCGTCGAAATCGGAATTGATTACGTTGCAAAATGTCATTGCCATGTGGAATTTTCTTGCAATTATTAACTCCACGGTGGCTGGTTTCCGTTCGTCAAAAACAAAAAGAAAACCAAAAGTCGAATTAATCCAATTACCAGGTTCTTCGAACAGGTTTCACAGTGTATACACAAAATACCTACCTACCGTTGTCACACGGGCGATTTAGCCGACAAAGCATGCAGTTCGCGCGCGCCATTGCACTGCACAGAAAAACGAGACAAACGTATTAGTGCGTCCATCGGATCGTACGCTATGCCATCGCGATAAGCTTATGCATGTGTATGGCTGTAGTATTTTCATTGTAGCCGCGCTGTTTTTTTTTTCCTTTGGCAATTGTGCAGGCGAAAGCAACCTCTAATTTCGGCTTACGAGTGAATTGATTTTCTTACCATTTTCGCGTGGCGCAAAACATTGTTTCTTCTCTTTCTCGAATGTCATTGCAATTCGTAGACATGCGCCGCTACTTTTTTTTACTCTCTGCACAAAACACGACTCAATAATATTTTCTCGGCCTTCTTGCCATTGCACATCATCATTTGCAGTTCCTTACCCTTTCAGTGCGGACGTGGCCGTCATTACCAATAGAGTTATAGATGTTGTTGATTTTGTATTTGAAAGACGAGAAACTTTATCGTCTTCGGTAAATTTAGTTTCAATCTCTGTATTTTGTTCAATAAAGTTTGAAATCATATACTGACATTTCGGTTTCGTTCTGTTCTATTTTCCAGGAAAGCATTTTGTATCATGTAGACGGGTCTATTCGTACAATTTAAATGGAAAACGTGTGGTGTTAAATCAAAACGCGACCTCCTACAAAATACTTTAACGACATTTCAATTGAGTTGCGAATCACAGTGGAAAGATGCCATTGCCAAAACGTATCATCGAGCCCGTTTTTGTGGCTCGGTCGGTGTATCCCCGAGAGGATATCCCCGAACCGACCGAATTGGAAACGGTGACAAATACAACGCTTACCAACATCATACGACAGTTATCGTCGCTATCAAAACACTCAGAGGATTTATTTGGAGAATTAGCTCGTGAAGCTGGCCAATTGTCTGAACGGTCGAATTCACTTCAAGCACGTATCGATCGATTGGCCATCAAAGTTACGCAATTAGATAGCAACGTTGAGGAAGTATCACTGCAGGATATCCAAATGAAGAAAGCATTCAAAAGTGCTACGCAGTTTGATCAACAAATCTTCTCACGAGCCACCATGCCAGTTGCGATGCTTGCGACTTATTTGGTGAGTTAGACACTTGACTTTTTTTTCAATATAATTGTTTCGGAAAAGATCTAACACTTGTTTATTATATCCACAGACATGCGATAAGCCTCCGCCATTAGACAAATTGAATTGCTATCGTGATGACGGCAAAGATGGCCTTAAATTCTATACTGATCCAAATTACTTCTTCGAACTCTGGCGACAAGAAATGCTGAAAGACACCGAACGGTTCTTGCATGATAAAGGAAAGAAGGTAAAAACATGACCCAGATTATTATTATTCAATTGCCCCGAAAAATGCAATACTAAACAACAATCTGTTTCCTCCAATTTAGATGCATCGACCACGAACGGAAACAGCCGGAGGTAAGCGTAACAATCGTAAAGTGCGTACGCCACATAATACTCGTGAGAAGCAGCGTCAAATTGCCATTGGTCATGGTGAAACGTTGATGCCAAATGATGTAATTTATCGTACACCAAATTCGGCCATGAGCAATCAAGACTCGGCATACAATAGCATAGGATATGACGGACGACCAAATCGTCCGGATTCCATTGAAATTCGTCGCAGCTATCAAAGCGAGCAGATTGATGGTTACATGCCGGGCTCGCCGAACGCGTATCAACACCATTCCGGCTATGCAACGAGCCAGCAACTGTACGATGAATCGACATATCATTCGCAGAATATGTACGGTCATCACAATTCTGGTGCCATGTCACCAGAGAATCCATATGCGCCAGGCACTCCTTCGAAAGGAAAGTCAAGACCATCACAGCCACCACCCGCTCCTCCAAGCACCGGAAACACACCAAATGCATCGAATGCCAATACACCGACTCGCAATCGAAATTTGCAATCGCGAGACGCATTGCCACCACCTCCACCAGTGCCAATGGAATCCATGCATTCGTCACCGCCGATGCAGCAAATGACCAATGGCAATGCATCGGTTGCTGCAAAAATTTTGGGTCGAAGTCACAGCACATCGCGATCCGGTTCACCACAGCTGAACGCTGGCGGCGCTGTCATGGATCCAAACGCATTAGTTATGGCACAACTCAATAGTCAAATAAATAATTTGAATCATTTGAACATACAAATGACCCAACAAATGAACGCAATCAACGATTTACCACCACCACCTCCGATACCGGAACAGGTAATAGATAATTAGTCTGCCATTGACACCAAATTGATTTCACTCACATTTGCTCATTTCGTTGTTTCATTAATGAATTTGAAAATTTTAATTAAAAGTTATCACCCAAGATGGCATCGAACTCTGTTGCACCGCCGCCACCGCCACCACCACCGCCAATGGATCACAGTCCAAATACAAACATTTACAAACCGGTTGCAAACGGCGACTTGAACAACGGTTTGGCAGGCGGTGGCAAATTGATTACACCACAGAAGCTGACACAGCAGAAAAAGATTCTTCCAACGATTGACGATACACGAAACGATTTGCTGAAAGCCATTCGTGACGGTAAGAATTTATATCAATAGCATTTGTGACAATTGAAACTAATATGCAAATGATGTTTCATGTGTTTCTCCGCAGGTATTAAATTGAGAAAAGTGGAAAAGATCGAGCAAAAAGAGAAGGAACGTTCGACTGCATTCCACGATGTTGCATCGATATTGGCACGGCGTGTTGCAATCGAATTATCTGAATCAGAGGATTCGGACAGTGATGAAGACAGCGAATGTTGGGTTGAACCAACGGAAACATCCGCCTGATCTTCAATTGATCCGGTTAAACCAGAGACAACGCAAAGTCCAAACATTAAAAAGAAAAAGTAAGCAATGACCGCTGATGTTTGGTTTTCGATTGTATGTCAGTCGACTTTCTCAAAAAGAAATAATTATTAAAAAAAAAACATTTCAAGTTGATATATCAAGGAGAAAAACTAATCGATAAAACACATCTCTCACATACCGCATACGAGAACCAAATGAGAAAAGAAAAAGACAGAGAAGAAGGAGAAGGAGAAAAAAAAACAATTTTGTAGTGCGTATGAGATTTTAAACAATAGTCAAAAGAACACAAAACAAATTTACCATTTTTGCCAATCAACCATGGCACATTTTTCTACACACACATTTTTGTAGGCATAGTAAGTGGTTAGTTAAATGAGCACAGTAGCCACGCTTCAACAATACTCTTCTAATCAAAAAAAAAATTGAATCAAACAAACAACTATTTAACAATTATAAAAACATTTTACTTTCTTTTTTACTGCAAAATAACAAAGAAACAAAAAAAAGAGAATCATATTCACGTATTCGTAGAATGAACAACGGAACATCCACATCACCAGTGAGTGAAAGACTAGAAAACAAACATATAATAATATTTTAGAGAAAAAAAAGAACCCGCAAAAAGAAAAGCACAAAAATTCATCCATTTGTTAAAGCAAAATAAAAATTAAATTTATTTTTTTTTTTATTTATTATGATGTTGTGAAAAGAAAATGAAAAATTTGTTTGAAGAAAGAAAGACCGCCAACCGGTATTGATTTGCAAATTGAGATTGAGATCCTGATGATTCGAACACTGTTATGTGCTGATTGAAAGCATTCACATTTAATCCCGTCGTCCTTGTGTTATGTGATTTGTGGTATATAATTTCGGAATCATACGCACACCATTCAATTATCACGTCGTTCAATTAATTTCTCCTCGTAAAACGCTAAGCATTTTTTCTATATTTTTCGAATCAATTCCATTCCAAAGCAGCATTTAAATGAAACGCAATCAAAAGAAATTTGGACAAAATGCATTTGAAAGAAATCCAAACCAGAGAAGCTTCCATGAAAATGTAAAAACAAAGTGTACCAGAAAGACGGGAGGAGAGAGCTTCAACGCCATGCAAGCGATGAAGACAATATTCTATATTGAAAGAAAAAACGCTCAAAATAACGAAAAAAAATATTTAAATTAAGATATATGTACCGAATATTGAATTGAGAACAATTCTCAGTTCATTAAGAAAAGTAACAAATCAAATTGGCATCAATATTAATTGTTTTCTATTTTTAGTTTATTTTTTTCTTCTCTCACACACACATAAATCGAATGAAGTTCATTCAATCGAACACTTTTTTCGCCTTTTGCAAGTATCACATTAGAGAATTAAAGTTAATAGCTGATGAAACATGATTTATGAGAGAGAATGAGGATAATTGAAATAAAGAGCTATATATATATATATCTATTTGTATAATCGTCCCCGATTCAAATCATTAATATTAACCTGACTGGCTTTTGAATATTGTTTTTTCTTCGTTTCTAGTTTTGTTTCATGTCGCCCCCCGTGTACAGAGAAAAGAAAAATTATAATTTTATTCTATAAATTATATTGTAACAAACCATATGATTGCTATTCGGAAGGAAAAAAAACAATAACATTCGATTAATACATTATTCAGAGATAATTAATGATTTAATCGTAGCGGTTCGAGTTTAATGCTTGACTTGGTGCTCACATTTAACTGTGATGTTTCGCTTCCCCGCAAATAAGAACATTTTGGATGCCACGAAACGTGTTTGAATGATGACTGTCGAGCGTTGAATTCGATTCGCTGGGATACGTTCATTGAGGAATACCCAAAATAGAACATACAATTAGTACATAAGAAATGAATGAACATGGAAAAATGCTGCTAATGATTTTGTCCGCCTGCCGAGCATTTGAAAGGGCGTGAAACCATTCAAGCGCAAGCGATATACAAATTATTGTTTTATCGCAGAGGTTGAGAACAATTGAGTCATATTTTTTTTCTTTCGCAAAGAGAACAAAACACAAGATTATTCTGCAGATTTGTGTATCCACATTTCCCCGCAAACGGGAAATGACATCGTATGTGGCTATATGCAGTGCTGTATCTTTTGGAGTTTGAACTAATTTAATAAAGTGTATATGTATAAAAATAGGTTTTTCTTATCGGAGGATGTTTACAGAGCAAACAAAAGTAATAAAGAATTATGTATTAAAAAATCAAATCGATTTCAAACCCATTTTTAAATTGCATGGCTATTCTCAGGGTTCAAAGCGTACAGTGAATTTCTCATACCAGTAAGTATCTTTCTGCGGTTTCTCGCGTGTTCCCCGAAACTGATAAGAGATAACGCTTGGTGTCTTGGGCAAAGTTGTAGAGCAGCTTGAGTACTACAACTTCGTCATAGACACCAAGTCGATATCTCTTATCATAGTCCAGTTATAATATAAAATAGCCATGGGGCCCTGTAGTCCCCTAAGAACAATCCAGCGTAACATGTTTTGCGGCAGGCTGTATTTTACACATACTCACACATATGCATATGTGTATATGTCATTCGCCTAGAGAAATGTTCAATCTAAACAATGAGACTTAACTCCGGTTGGTTTATACACTGTTTAGTACTTTTATTCAACTTTAAAGTTCGCTGGGGCCCTGGGTGCCCCAAGAACAGTCATAGTGTTAATTGTACTATTTTGATGAAAAAAAGTTTCTCGTTCCAGATAGCACTATTGGATGTGAACACTTTCGAATACACTTCAGTTATGATAATTTTAACCATTTACACAGGTTTGAAATCTATAAAAAAGATCTTAAAGTATGTAATGTGACCTGATACTGGTCATTACCACGCTATTATATATATTTGAGCATATAATCCTAAATAAATACACGAAATTAGCATCGTAGCACTGTGGAGTAAAAGTGCAAATCCCGGTTCTTGGAATTGAAGTTTGCAGCAGCAAATTACAAACCAAATCGATTTCTCTTCTTTTTATGATTGAAATGATTGAAAAAAAAAATATACTGAAACGAGGTTGAATTGCGAGCGATAATCCCAGATCATGAATAGCGCGCGACATTACTTCCAAAGGGCAGCGGCGATATAAAAGGTACGCTTGCTCATGTTCTGTTGTATATTCATCTAATAAGCTGAACAAACAAACAGCGTCGACTACTTTGATGGGGACCCAACGATTCTTTTGTGTTATCGAACAAAGAAAAAAAGGTATTGAGTTTTCGATTTCAATGCTATTGTTATCAATTCAAACAGTTACTTCACTATAGTTCGATGTTAAATTGAAACATTTTTTATTAGCTAGTTCCCAAAGTAATTATAATGAACTCAAATTCTGCTTATTCCATACAAATATCAATGGAAAAAGAAGAATTTTCGACTTTTTCAATTGTTCACTTCTCTCTCTCTCTCTCTCTCTCTCTCTCTCTCTCTCTCTCCCTCTCTCTCTCTCTTTTTTCGTCACAAAAAATACCGAAACCAAAAACTGCAATGAATTTTCGCAAGTCAAATCGATGAACCATCCAAAATGTCAGTGAGTCGATATGCAAATATCAAATTACTGAAATGCCATAATTTGTATGAATTTTTTATCACATATCGTTGCCACTTGAATTTTGAATTGACCCCGGACACATATTCCATGAATATTCAATGAATGAAAAACGGGATATTTGACGAAATTCGGAAATTTAGTCAATCAAAAATCACTTGAATTTCACGTCACCAATAATAGTGGAATTGAACAATACAAAACCAGAAAAAACATCCGAAATTATTTATTCTTAAACTGTCAATTTTTTTTTATTGCAATTCATGTTATCAAATATATATAAGCGGTAATCGTACGTAGAAAAGGCACTTTGGCAAATTGTATGTCACTTAAAATTAGTTTCAAAAATCCTAAAATTGAATCAAGTAAATGGCTTTAATGGCTTACAAGCACATGATATTCATGTCCCACAAATTGTTTTTAAATATTTTGCCGTGCATCGGTTGTGGATCGTCATTGTTGCTGTCGTTGTTCAAAAGTGGTTCGTCATCGAATGAAACCCAAGCGGTTTGCAATAGACGTTGTCGTTCAACCGGCGCAATTATATCGGAATTGAAATCGATTAGGAGATTTTTGGGAGCATCACTCTGAATGTGATTGTCAGTGCTATTTTGTACATTTGAATGATTTGATTTAGTAGTTGGTAGTGGGTTGCCATTCAGCCGCTCCGATTCGCATTGTTCGACTTTGCGTTGTTTTGATTTCTTCCACATATCATAGGCACGTTCGAAATTTTTCGCTGTTGTTATCGTTAGATTGTAGGCTATTTTGCGTTTGGCACAGAGAAAAGCGTAGCAAGTGAGTTCATCGGAGTCGTTGTTACACATTTCGTCATCGCTGTCGTTTGCACGTCCTGTTCCTGCGATAAAGGCAAACACATTGCTGTGTGCGGCGTCGGCCGAGCAATAACTTATTTGGTAGATTGATACTTTGTGCAATGTTTCGCCTGTCACCGCATCGAATGTTTCAATGCCTTTCGGACAGATCGATAATTTCAGACGTTGCAATTTTTTGTTGGACACTGGCACAAAACAACGAAAGTGATTAATTTATTTTTGTGATTCGAACATTGATTGATTTATTCCAAAGTTTAAGGGTATTCACCTTTTGCTGCTGTGATTATGCTTTTGATTGTATTGGCTGTTACTGCTTCCGATTTAGCCGCGTGAATGGTTGAACAACCCAAGAATTTGACTTGAAATATCTCCAACTCTGGAAATCCATTTTCATTCTCGTCCTCGAAATTCTCGCATAAATCAGTTAATTTCGTCGCAAATGCCCAATCCTCGCCAACATCTGTTTTCAAATGAAATACAAAAAATATAAATAACCTGCACAAATAAACACAAATGGGAAAAAATAAACAAAAACACAACAAAAAAGAACGATCAGTTGTTATCGAAGCCTGTCATCGAAAATCGAATTACACGAACAATATTCCAGTTAATTTCTGGTTGATTCTAAATTTATTAATACCGATGCATGCAAATGCATGCCTACGTTTGGTTTATTATTATTGAATGGGCTTGGGCACACCAATGTAATAATCAGTTACTGTTTGGATGTTCAATATTTTCTGTAAAATGTAGGTGTGCAATGTGCATTCATATATCAGATATGGAATATTCGTCATCGCTTTGAATATATTCAATTAAGTTTTATATGGATTTTCGTTCGTTCTATGCACAAATACTGCTATCAATGATGAGAATAACAATTCGGTCGATGTGTTCCCAAACACCGTAATTTTTGCAAATGCTGGGATTTTCGATTTAGCTCGTGCAAACCAATCTACAATTCAATAATTATAATTGAGCAGTGTAATAGAGGTAGAGTGAAGTAACGAAACATTAAGCTGGCGATTTATCGAGTTAAAAAAATGGCATTAGTATTTACGAACCGAAGGTTAGCCGGCATTTCAGTTGATTGCATGTTTTGTATCGATACTTTGAATTATTGCAAAGACTTCCTTTGCAAAAACAACGCAACATTTCCAATTGATTAATTATTGCGATGCATAAAAAGTAGTCAGCGAGCGCACGGAAAACAAACACCACACACACAATTGGCGTACAGTCAAAAAGTTTTACGTTTTCCATTTTGCTTCAAATCGATTGCTGTTTTTTTTGGTCTTTAAACGAAAACGACGTAGAACCATCATAGATTATAGTATTTTTTTTTCCAAACATTTGAACGTAAAATGCGTCGCAATTTCCGACGCAGCCAACGAAGGAAAAAAAGCAGAACAAAATTAGACGTTGCCAAAGTTTTCTTCCTCTCTTTCCTGCGCGTTGGTTTCGATTTTGCTTAGCTTGGCACCAAACTCAGGCACGTGTAATATTACAATGAAGGCAATACCGCCGCACGAATCATACACAATCAATGACTGATTGCACACGCGACTCTATTCAGAGCCAAAACAAATCTATTCTATGTGTTGACTAGTTCATTCTCCTTTTCACCGTGTCTGCCACACTAATTCCTATTATTTGCTCGTTTCTCTCTCGGCTTCCAACGAAATCTTTTGCATTTTGACGTACAAATTGCACGAGGCAAATATTCTATGCAGCAAATTCAAGCGAAATGATTCAGATATTTTTGCCATTAAATTCTACACGAAATCTCGTATGAATTTGCAATACGGTTCGGATGTGTAACGTGAAAATATGTGCAAAAACATCAAACTGAAAGCGGCAAGTGAATTGGAAATGAGTTAGATTAAACACATGTTGGACTCGTTATAGCGATATTTGGGCAAACATTGAGATTTTACCTCAAAAACTTGTTTATCACATGAGATGCGTCTAAAAATATTCAACGTGTCTGACGGAAAGTCAACACAAACAAAGAATAAATTAGCAAATTAATGTCCTAAAATTCCGTTTCACAATTTTGCCAAATGACGAAAGAAAAAAAAAACACCAAACCGAATCGTTGTGAGCATGTTTTGAACTCATGATTCTGAATCGAAGCCGCATTTCAAATTGGCACCGTGCCAATTGCTGTGAGAATTTAACGTTGAAATTTTGATTATGACTCTGAATCAAGTTCAAAATGTTTTGTGTACAATTCGTTTGGAAGAGCTATTTATTGTTGGCGAATTCGAAAGGAAATCGAATGTCAAACGGAGTGAACGTGGTTCAAATGTAACCTTTCATTCGAATGTATAAGAAAATTAATAGTAATTTTTTTTGTCGTGTATGTGTTTATGTGCTGACAACTTGGAGACACCAGATCGATCTTGTTCTAAAATCTAGTTCAAAGTAATTAACACCATGCTGACTGCTGTTGTCGAGTCATGTGCGCTTTAGATAATTGCATTTGACTCCATCGTGGAAGGTGTGATTAATGCCAATTTTCCTTCTGGCTTACATTGAAATTGGAATTGTCACCGTGTGTTTTTTTATTCGTTTTTTCGTTTGTTTTCAGTTTCAATGATTTCTATTTTTACATGTCGCCGTCTGTCATCGTGTACATTTCACTGGCCATTACTTTGTGCACGCATTCCATGCACAGTGTTAATGATATTTTATAAATATATATCTTTAATTGCGCACATTCGATGCAAGTATCAAAAGTGATGATTATTTATTTTACACTTTGCACGCCATCGTTTGTGTCTCATTCGAAACGGACCACTATGTAGACTGTACATCAGTATATTTGGATGATGATAAAATGATGTGATCTTTGACCGCTTCCGATGGGTTTTTTTTGTGGCTCGTTACGTTAAGAGATTCGGTGACGAATGTTACTGTCGGCAAAAATAACTGATAAAAACACACGAACTCTCAAACCGCATCGGAATCCGACAAAAATTGAACCCCAAAGAGAGTGATTAACTGCTGTGTGCCACAGTGTATCACAATGGAAAAAAACTACACTTACTTTTTTGCCGCGTATAATTTTTCCATCGGCGAAAGTACAATGCCACTTTGGACATGCTGCTACAGTTTTATTTTGTTTAACGGCCAAAAGATGAAGAAAAAAAAAACTATAGAAAAGTTTGCGTTTTTGTTCAATTTTTTCTTTCTCGTCACTCCTTTTACTCCCTTCAAATGAAAACTTTTTGCAACGCTTTTTGATTTATTAAAATCAACTTGAGAACCAGAGAAATTTACATGCAAATCACGAACGAATTTCTTCCGAGAGAATGTTCCACGACGAACTGTTCACAAGAACATTTGTTTACAGTCTAAAGTGTATAATGCTTGCGCTTTACGTTTAAAATGAAAATGCGCGCTGCTTTTCAATCGACTATACTGATCGCAGCTGTTTTTGTATGGTGTGTGCGTTACAAAAACCGTGTGAGCCGATTTTCGTTCGTGTTTTTGTGTGCATGTGTGTATTGATGCGATCATGCTGAGTGAGCGGGCGCGCTTTAACTGTTATTCTTCACAGTCGGCGGAATGCCTTATGTTGTTTTGTGTTTGTGTGTACGCTTTTTGTGTTGTGCTACCATAATATTTTCTTTTTGGTTCAGAGTTGCGTATGCTATAATAATTTAAGCGCAAAATCTCCATAAATTGTATATACTTTTTTCTTTGCACAACTCTTCCACAAATCCATTAATTATCAGTTGAAGTCATGCATCATTTTCTTGTGTATGTTTCGGTTTGAATAAACCAAGTGAATCGTTTGTAATTTAACAGCTGATTTGAAATCGAGTCCATTAAATCCAACAAGATTGCTGTGTTGAGCTTTGTATTGCAAAGTGCATGAAAGAGCATTTGCAATATATATAACTGGTTGATGGAATAAGGAAATGTAGGATGCAAATAATGGGATAAAAACGTGTCCAACAGAGCATATCGTACGCTCAATCTCTATTATTGCGTCAGAAAATGTGCGCAAAACATATATATACAGACACACTAATGTAATTTGTTTCATGCTTGAAATGTTGAAATCGATGCATTTCTAGTGTGTATATGTGTCCCTATCTCTATCTCTTGGTAATATCTTACGGACATTTCATCACCAATTTAGAATATTGGAAATCACCGACCAATACCATGGCATTGTTCGAATCAAGTGACACAAAAAATGTGAGAGCAGGTTTTGTGATTGGCATACGAAACCGTAATTAAAAGCTAAAGTGCCGAGGTGCCATCGCATCCATGGAGAAAACGGTTTGATTTTCATCATGGACCTTTGTTTGATGTGAACAATTGGATCAATGTACGTAATGGATTTCGATACCCTTTTTTTGTGCTCGTTTCCGATTGACATTCGTCGTTTTGTCCCTTGTAATCGTATGACAGTATCTTGTCGGGTGACACTGACCATTTTAATTAGAAACATGCAACGATGTTACCGATGATAGAAAAAAAACACACAGCCACACACTTATTGAGTGAAACACGTCGCAAATATATTGAACACATGTTGTGATGCAGCATCTCTACCAAACAATGGTTGTATTCAATTGGTACCTTTGAACGACGCGACGTGCGAACATTGCTCGTCGTTAATTGAATAACTGGCATTGATTAAAAAAATAATTCGGGTTTTTGTTAGAAGCTCCACCAATTGAATTTGACGTTGTCGGGTCAAGAAGGCAGACAAAAAATGGTGTCGAAAGGTATTGTGATGCGAGGTTCAAGTGGAGGGCGAAATGGATGCGTTGAAAATTGACGGAACCCATTGAAAAGGAGCATAATGATCCAGCAATGGAATAATTAGACTTTTTCCATCAAATGTTTGGCAATCATTTACTTTTAACGAAAGTGAATGGTGCAATCTATTGACGGCGAGCATCGTTTAATTTGCATGCTAAAGCCATCAAAGTTGAAATCGCAGAGCGAATATATAAATAGGATCTGATTTATGATACTCCCTTGGGGCGCCATTAAAAGAGAGCAGAAAAACAAAGAACCTTTAGACGACAATATAATGCGAAGATAAGTCCTAATTACAACGTCTCAAGCAAATAATATTCACTGAACAACAATAATATTATTGTCAAAGATCACAAACATTATCACTTTCCTGAACTACGTATACGCATCGTAATCTATATTCGCATTATTATATACGCAATAAGTCTAGGCGTGACTTACTTTGCAAATCTAAATAATCCAATGGCCTGGGAAGTGTGGTGCTGCTCCCAGTGAATTCACTTGAAAACGGAATATTTCAATCGAATGAATTATTGAATAAATTATGCATCATTATTTATGGTCTATTCACATGATTTGTTGGGGTCATGCACATGAACTTAACTAGTCGCCCTGGTTTCATTTTCATTTAGATTTATTCAGCTCTATTCTCTTCCATTCAACTATCTACGTATACTAATGCATCTATATATACACAAGTATATAGTGATTTCTTAGTCACTTTATCCGTTTATGACCTGCTCAACAAACGCATTCAAATGAAACCGATTAAGTTTGATTAATTTTGTATGGCAAATGTGAATTGAATCAAATGGAAATTATTCGATTGGAATTATCTTGGTTCTGCATTAGGTGATGTTTCAGCCGAGCCAAAAACCATTTACATTCACTGTGCAATAGATCACGCAATACATTATAACAATAACAATACAATTGTTGTTATCTGCTCAAATGGGGCACACGAGTTGACTTGTGAAAATAGTTAACGACATTGTTGTGTGTGATAACTTAATTTTCTCAAATTGCTACGAACATAAACACGTTCATCAATAAAATATTACATTGCATTTACTAGCATCTGCAACAATACGGGCTTACGTAATGGGAAGAGTCACACTAAAGCAATTTCGGATTATATATCAAATATTGAATTGAATTTCACCTCTATCAACGAATACGGTTTATCCCAAATGTGCCTCCTTGAAAGCAAGTCACCTGGCTTCAATTCGAAAATAGAATCGAAATTAATCACGATAAATGATAGAACATTCTATGACTTAGAGTGCTACGAAAATAAAACTTATCATCTTAGATTAGATCTAATACCGTAGAATTGGAAATATTGAATTCGAATTAGAATTTTATGGCAGAATTACACTAGGGGACTCACGCCAATTTCCATATTTAAAATATGAACAAATAATATGAATTTGTTTATGTTTCAACATATTAAACAGATATGTATGCATAATTTCAATTTTGCTCAATTTTGTTCAATAAACCGACTGTCAGCAGAACCATGTCCAATCTGTTGTCGTCATTATCGCTTCAAAAATTCTGGAAATGGGTTTTGGTGGATCCTGTGGATTGTTCAAAACCGCTCCTGGTTCTGGAAGTGGATCCTCAGGATGGGCCAGGGCATTGTCAAACCCAGTCTGATCCATCCTGAAGATCCACCAAAACCCACTTCCAGAACCGGGAGCAGTTTTGAACGATCCTGAGGATCCACCAAAACCCACTTCCAGAACATATTGTTCAAGGTGAATATGAACAATAACAACGCATTCGGGAAATAATACAAAATATTTGAAATCTAGCGTGAATTTTACATGATTTAAATAATACAAATAGATTTTGCTAAATAAAATTTGGCATGAATCCCCTAGGAATTACAAAAGAGTAAAAATTGCAAGAATGTCGATGTTTTTCTTGTCTTACGAGAATCTCTGTTTATACTTGAGTCCATCGTTCTTATTTTAATGCGGGTATTCATTTTGCCTTTTCACACCCCTCTAACGTTTTCATTTGCCATGCAAATGCATTTTGTTACCTGGTGTCAATAAAATTGTCATTTATCACAATTACCCCGAGTGAAGTAAACGTCGTTGACTCGGCGACGGGCGACGAACAACAATAAAGCCATTTGCATTCATGCATCAATCAGTAAGCACATGCAACTTAAGAGATTCGAGAAATGAAATGGGGAAGAGTGTGTGATACGTCTTGATTAAACCGCAAGATTCCATTGCTATGGAAAATGCAAATGACTCAATAAAAACATTCTAGATATCGGATCATGCCTTTATATAAATATGAATAGCATTTCAAACCTGTTCTGCTCCAGAGAATATGTGGCTTTAACATTTTCGATAGTTCAATACATTGTCACGTGAGATAATTTGCATATTTGTGAAAGAGAGAGAATTGTAGCTCCGCTCAACAACCGAACAAATTCAAGCTAATTGCTTACTGAAAACACATTTACATTATAATGACGATAATCATGATCAATCCAGAAAGATATACACACATTGTTTGCCACATTTTCGTGTACAGTTAAATTAGCCGATGTGGCAAATTGCAAATAATTCCATGTTATTGTTTGAGTTTCAGGTTTTTTTTCAAACACCGCTGCTTCGCACATCACGACAGCGTCGGCAGCAGATTAAATCATTCAACACGAAACAGAAATGAAATCGTGGCAAAAAACATGAACTGGTTGCCTCTTCTGTTACCGAATGAATTTCGATGTCAACTCAAGAAGTTGGTCTAACATCAACCGCACAGATACGTTGCGTGCCGATGCGCAGCCGTTTCCATTTTGCAGAAAGCACATTCTATGCGATTTACGTACATACTTTATGCTGAACGCATACTCGTAACATCAACATCGTTCGCTCCCGCCTGTAAATTCAACGCACAACATTCGCTTTGGAACTGTTTAAGTTTATCGGGAAAAAAAACTTTGGATGAAATTCAATTGTTTTGGCGGACTTGTATTAAATTTTAATATCAAACATTAAGTAAACATCAAAAACGGCTATACAGTAGCTCAATATAGTGGTATAAATCACATTTCTATCGTTAAAACCAGGTGTGTGTTTGTCATCGCAGATTTTCTGTATTTTTGTCATTGTTGTGTTGAAAAAACAGTCCATAATCATTTCCATACGGGTGTCATGATAACAACGCTACCGATTTGCCATACAACAAATCGGACACTTGCGTGTATGTCTATCTCACGCACACATCGAACGAGAGCGATTCTGTTGACTCGTGGCGTGCATCAAATTTATACGGAAATTTGAATTCAATTCAACGGTGTCGATCGGTTCGGGGCGTTGGTATTGGTGACTTGCGTTGTGGTCTAATACACGCTTCTTGGCATCGAGTAAGTTGTGGCTCATGAAACGCTGTCTTATACAATACGAACATATGAATCAAAACAAACTTTGATAAATAAATGAATTGTCATTTCAGCCAACAAAGTAAACAAATGAAATTGTGTATTGGTTTTTTTGTATCAAACAAGTGAGAACGTATTGGAAAAATCAAGCAACTGATTGTTTCGGTGGTATCGTAATACTCAAGTGTTTCTAGGTACGGTTGTTTTCATTGACTAGCGGCATCGTTTGCATTCTGTTCATTGGCAAAGTATAACTTCTCCTGCATTCACAGTGTTGTGTTTCTTTTTTCATTATTTTTACCTTAGTTATTCCGATCTCACGAAGCCGACTGTCTGATGCCAAGCAACAATTGCTGTCAAAGTCACAAGTAACGAGAACAATTCATTCTTTTTTTCTTAGTCTCTCAATCAGCATTACGCTGATTTGACGCTGTTTGTGTCGAGATTTTTTCTATCTCTTTGTTGTTGTTTGCTTCGGTGAAAATTTTAGTAAATTCGCGGTGTTACTGCGTGGAAAAAGAGACAAAAAAAAAGCTGATTCCATGCTAAAAATACGAATTTGCGTACAGTTAACGTAATGAAAGAGAGATTAAAAATAGCGTGTGTGGCGTCGTAATCAAGATAAAAGTGAAAAAATTTGTGTGTGTGACTACAACCTGTAGTAAGTGCATTACGTGGTATAGGGCATTCATAGAATGTCCATTACAAGTGAAAAAACTAGCAATCAAGGTGATGATTGATTTCCGATATTCTTTTGCGCAAGCTACGAGTTTATCCCTTGCACGCTTTAAATGCAAAATGCTGTGTATGTGTTTGTTGTGCAGTGGCGGAAAAAACCGGGGCATAACGCACGTGTTGTGTAATATTATCCATATTCCCAACCACATGTTCTGTACTCGAGCAACTGCCGACTCCGTATCGATTGAGAAAACTTTCCATTCATGAATTGGATTCCAGGGCAAAATTCCCGAAAAAAAAATTCCCGATCCACAAAATTCCCAAAACAAAATTCCCGAAAAAAAATTCCCAAAAAAAAATTCCCGAAAAAAAATTCCCGAAACGAAATTCCCGAAAACAAAATTCCCTAAAAAAAATTCCCAAAATAAAATTCCCGAAACGAAATTCCCGAAAAAAAATTCCCGAAGACAAAATTCCCAAAACGAAATTCCCAAAAAAAAATTCCCGAAACGAAATTCCAAAAAAAAAAATCCCGAAGACAAAATTCCCAAAATTAAATTCCCGAAGACAAAATTCCCGAAGACCAACAAATGATGGCGACCGGGGCATAAACAACGCTACGGCTTCGCATCGCTGTCGCCAACTGGTGCTAGCACATGTACTACACACACTGAATGGAAACTTTTCCACTCTGGTGTTGACGAATTTGACATTGATTTTGACATTATGTGTGAGTGTAGCACCAGTTGGCGACAGCGATGCGAAGCCGTAGCGTTGTTTATGCCCCGGTTGCCATCATTTGTTGGTCTTCGGGAATTTTATTTTGGGAATTTTGTCTTCGGGAATTTTTTTTGGGAATTTCGTTTCGGGAATTTTGTCTTCGGGAATTTTTTTTCGGGAATTTCGTTTCGGGAATTTTTCTTCGGGAATTTTTTTTGGGAATTTCGTTTCGGGAATTTTGTCTTCGGGAATTTTTTTTCGGGAATTTCGTTTTGGGAATATTTTTTTGGGAATTTTTTTTCGGGAATTTTGTCTTCGGGAATTTCGTTTCGGGAATTTTTTTTCGGGAATTTTTTTTTGGGAATTTTTTTTCGGGAATTTCGTTTTGGGAATTTTGTGAATCGGGAATTTTTTTTTCGGGAATTTTGTCCGGTTACCCAATTGCCAGCAAGCTTGCGGCTCCAAGCATGAAGCATTATGTGTGTTTTGAGCATAAAGTTTGTGAAAGCGTATAAAAGCAAGGTCGCGCGCAACCGATGCTTAAGTGGTTCTAATTGTTGGCGTGATGCTGGCCAATTAATTTCGATACTCTATCGTTTCTACGGTTACAAGACTAAACACAAGACAGAGATGGAAAGAAAATCTGCTTTTTCTTCTTCTTTCAAACAGAGGACAATGTTGCAAGTTGAACGATGTGTCTTAATGAATATTAATCGAATGTCTCAACGATAATTGGATCGCCTGCATTCCACAAACTGACACTCAAGAATTTTACGCGTTGAAAATTTTCTGAATCGCGATAGCAAGCTGCTTAATTGATAGGTATTAAATAAGAATTAATAAATGGACACGTTCAACAGTGCTTATCGCATGAAATCGCTAAATCAACGATTTTTATCTTTATTCAATTTTTTAATGGCGCAAGAGATAAGAAAAATAAAGGGTAATCATTCACCGAAAATATCATCGATATTAAATTTCAGTCGACGGAAATGTGTCGTTCACCCGATTTTAATCAATCAAGACGTCAAGTTTGTCGATATTCGAATATCAAATTACCACCCACCTGACCGCCTGACCTTGCTATTTTCCACACAAGAATATTTTCCACACAGATTCGAAACAGAAACAGAAACAATATCGTTTGACCAAATCCATGTTCAACGTCCGGACAGAATTTGAAACTTATGAGCCATAATTGTAATGGTCGAGCCGACCATTGTAACCGACTCATTTTTTGCTTGCTGTTGTTGTAGTTGGTTGTGCTGCTGCAGGTTGTGTTTTCAAATAAATTGGTAAATGCGGGTTTGTTTTCATTTTATTTTAATGAAAAAAAAAACCACTCCATTCGGTTGGGCATTTTAGACAGTCACCTGTACTATTACGCAAAATATCACATCACTTTTCTAATCACCCGAACAAACGATGTGTGATTGCTATTCCATAAATTTCCCAACACAGCCACTGGCCAATGGCCGCCAACCATTTCTGCCATTTATTGTAGCGTGTAGAAATTTTAACAAAGTGAAGCAATCGTTTTTGGACTCGGCATCAAGGCAAATATTTAGTAGAAATGTGTTCAATTTAGACAACAGTATTTTTGAAGAATTGTATGTATAGTGAATAGTGGTGGTCACGGTCGGAGGCCGCAGAGCGCCACTTCGAAGTCATTAGGGCTGGTGGCTAGGCTATTCGATTCGGGAGTATCTCACTGCTTGTCAAATTGTAAATGAATTGTATAATGTTATTCAGTCTGTGATTAGACGGTGAAATAAATAAATAAATAAATTTCAATTTTTAATTTAATCAAGTTTCAAGTTTTGAAAAAAATTTAATTTTTTAATTTTTTTCAATTTTTTTTAAATTATATTATGCCACACAAGGCGACAATATTTTTTTTGTTGCTTCAAATCCTATAAGTAAAATCATATTTCGAATATAAAGCTTTGTGGCATTGTTCTCCGAATTCTGCTAGAATATACCGCCTAGAACTGCTTTCTTGAATGATATTCGCCATTTCTCAAAGAAGTAAATTCAGTTACATTTTGTCAGCGTCAGACATCAGTTTGTTCATTGTGTGTTCAGAGCAAGTAAGCAAAGGTGACTTTGGCCATAAAAGTGAAATTTCACCGTTTTATCGCTATCAACGTTGCATCATTCGACCCATTCTAATCAAATTTATCTAAAAAGCCAGCATTTGACAGAATACAAACACACATACATTCTCGAAAGAAAGAATAAAAGAATGAGACCTTCTACCTTCGCATTTTATAAACGAGCCGTGACTTTGTTTAAATCATGAGAGACAATAAACGATTACAGCGAGTGTTGCACGTCAAACCAAACGATGATTTGCAAATAAATCAAAATTTATTGCCATAAATTACTGCCGCACTTTATATGTACATTTTCGAGCTAGCGAATTTTGAAAACGGTAGAAAAATGAGTGTACAGGGACATCCAATGCTTGTAGAACCGCTACGACTGCTACTGCTGTTGTTGTCATTGTCGTTATTTTTTCGTTGATGCCACCGCTGCCGTTTCCACCAAAATGATTTGAAACATTTTCAATGTCCATTGTCAATCGATATCACACTGCACGCACAAACAAACACACCGAGATTGATATTAAAAATGGAGATGGAAAAATCATTTAAAGTCATGGAAAGGAGGGTATGCAATATTGATTTTTACATGTTATTTTTGTGTTTCGATACCTTCGAGCGTTCGAAAATTTATATTGTCATTGGTGAAGTGACGCAAATCAGCCAACAGCTATTTTGTCTAAAATCAACGTTGCAACTTAATTGTTCCGTTTTAATGCCTGGCATCAATCATAATTTCAGTCAATTTAACGAGTCGAAGTTGTCAGCTTCAATTTCGATTCATCAAAAGTACACGCGATTTTCCTCGATATTACGAGAGAGGCAGAGATATATGTAGAGAGAGAGAGAGAGGAACGGGAATATCATTGAACTATTGTGAAAATTATCTTATTTTTTGCTGCGGCTCATTTTTAAAATATGAACGCATATATATAAATTCCGGTATAGTAGTTAGCAATCGATAAGCGAGAAGAGTTCCAACAATTTTGCAACAGCGAAAATCGTCAGCAACAGTCCATCAATTATCAATTTATCGAGCAATCAATCAAATCAAATCAAAACAATTAAGTGTGCACAAGTGAAGCGCAAAACTGAGGGTAGTGGTGGTGGTGATGGTGATGGTGATGGTGATGGTGATGGTTTATGTTTTTTCCCACAATTCACCATCGTTTTATTTATTTATTTCGAATATAAACCACGATCATCATTCAGTTGTAACGTGTGAGTGAGAGGGCGAGTGCACAGCAGCCATGTTATTATTCAATGTGGCCAAAAAGCCAGCAACATTTATCGCGTTTCTGATTAATTTATTTACATTTCCGCTGAACTGTATTAACGCTTTGAAAATGATGTGCACTCGCTGCAGTTTATTTTGCACATCAGCCAACTTATTAAAATTATGCATGTCCAAGTGATGGCAATTAATTTTATATAACATTCGAATTAAATTTTCTGTTTTTTTTTCTCTCCGTTCTTTTCTATTTGCTCTCTTCTGCTTTGTTTTGTTCGTGTCTGTTATGCTCCCCTCCCTGCCGGCCACCATCCATACACACACACACACACACGTCCATTATCCACAGTAGCGGAACGCATCGACGAGCGATTAAATTATGGATTTCGATTTAATATTGGAAGAGATCGGGCAGTTTGGAAGGTATCAACAAACAAATTATCTGCTGCTCTGCTTGCCAGTACTTTTTGGAGCCGCCAATTCTTTATCGTACGTTTTCACAGCTGGCATCCCAAATTATCGGTATGTAACATTGTGTTTAAATGACGACCACACAATTTATTTGCATATGACTAGTCGCAACATGAGGCATTTTCGGCTAATTTAAATTGATTGCTTTGTTTTGTTTTGTTTTGTTTTGTTCTTTTTCTGGTGTTTTCTCTATGTGGCATAAACAAAAAGATGCTTTGTTCCCGGTTGTGATGATGCAAATAATCCGAATTACGACGAACCATGGGTGAGCGCTGTTGTACCGGGCACCACTGATTCGTCGGGATTATTTACACCTGAACAATGCAAACGATACGATTTACCATCAACCGATGGCAACTCAACGTATATATGTGGGCGCGAACTACCGGTTAAAAATGTGATTAAGTGCAATCGCTGGGTGTACGACAAATATGAAAGAACCATTGTCGAAGACTGGTCGATAACGTGCATGGAAAATCAATACTTATTGGCATTGGTGGGTACGGCCCATTTCGCGGGCATCGTCACTGGGTCTGCAGCAGCTGGCGTCCTAGCCGACAAGTAAGTTCATGAAAAAACGATTTCGTTTTTATATGCACTCGTTTTTTTTCGTTGCTCATTCTAAATACGGGCTGCTAATCCAGATGTTTAAAACCCAATCAAATAACAGAAAACGATCCTATCATGAGCATGTGAGTTTATTATTGTGATGCTTTTCTCTTCCCTTTTTTTGTATTTCTAGCTATGGTCGTAAAATAATATTTATATTGTCGACCATTTTCATGGCCATAACGGGCATCGGCCAGGCTATTTCCAGCAACTACACTTCATTCGTTTTCTTTGCTTATTTAAATGCGGTCGGGACGTCAGGGGTATTCCCATTGGCCTTTATCATTGGTACTTAATTTTTATTTTGTTTTTCTATTTTCTTGTTGATTTTTTGTCTAGTTTTTGTGTAAAAATCAATTCATTTTCCCCGTACGGTAATTTTCATATCACAAGCAGCAAATGAATGGTGTGTTTTGTTAGACATGTGAAGTGAAAATGTGAAAGAGAGAAAGAGGTGGAGAGGACGAGTGTGAGTGAATGAATGAGTGAGCATGTTACAATCCACCTCTTGTATGTTTACGAATAATTAGTTAGTCTACTCTATCGAAGGTGTGTGCCGACTGTAAACATGATAAACATGTATTTTGTAAATAACAACGCAACACCGTTTGGAATGCGTCGATGAAGCGTGATTACTGTAATTTAGTTGACCTCAAACACAACGCAAGGGATGTAATTCCGATAAAAAAGCGAGAGAGACTGAACCATTGGGATAAAGTGGGAATTCCTTGTCGAGGGAGTGTTCCGCCGTTTATTTATGTATAATGTTTTGAATTTTCCATTTGACGTGATTGTGCTGGCACGCAACTTATTCCCATGCACACCGAATTGGGAGGTGGTCGACCAGCCAGAGAGAGAAAGAGGGCGAGAGCGAGTGCGTTTATTGTTCGTCATTCCACACATGTACACACCTTTTGTTGTTGCTGCTTTGTAACTTAATCCAAATATTTTCATTAAGCGGCGACTGCACGCAATGTTTTTTTTTCTCCGACACACCTCAATCCCATGAGCATCGACGGATATGTATTCAGTTTTTTGTGTGTTATTATCGATCCGTTCATTCAATTATGCATTTAATATTGTATCCATCTAGGTGTTGAAATGGTTGGACCGAAAAAACGTGAAATGTCTGGCATTATCCTGAATTACTTCTATTCGGTGGGTGAAGCATTAGTTGGATTGATATTTTGGCTGTATCCCGACTGGGTTATACTGCAGTTGCTCGTTTCGGTGCCACCGTTGATATTCATTGGCTATTATTGGATCGTGCCTGAATCGGTACGATGGCTGTTGGCACGCAAAGATTATTCAAAAGCTCGAAAAATCATCAAGAAAGCAGCTCATGTGAATGGTGTCGAATTATCGGAACAAATGTTACGGCAATTTGAATTAGAATCACCAACGCACAGTGAAACTGTATGTGTAATGTAACTCCCTACTGCAATTCTCCAGCTAAATGATGAAATTTCACTGTTTCGTTTTTTGTTCTTTCTCTCTCACTCACCCTCTCTTCCTCTCTCTCTCCCTCGTTTGAAACGAATTCAAATAATAGGAAGCCAGCAAGCAAAAAGAATTAGAAGAGGTTGATAAAGAGCATGAACATCACGAGGTATGGCGAACATTTAAAGAGGTTTTAAGTTCAAGAGTACTCGTGTTACGTGGCTTGATACTGTTCTTCATTTGGGCGACCGATGCTTTTGTATTCTACGGATTATCGTTGAATTCGACGAGCTTGAGTGGCAACAAGTATGTGAACTTTATACTCGTGTGCTTAGGTAAGTAGCAATATAATGAATATGCTATGTGAGCTGGTGCATCGGTTGAATACAAAATCCTGCAATTTTACAGTTGAAATTCCTGGTTACACACTATCTTGGATTGCGATGAATAAAATTGGAAGACGATGGGCATTGGCCGGTTCATTACTCCTGTGTGCTTTCACCTGTGTCGCTGGTGGATTTGTACCGCACGGTAAATATGGAAAATTCAATTGTGGCACATGGTTTGCTCTGTGAATTTTCTCATTATTTTTCATGAATTTGTTGTTCTTATTTGCTCATGCTGTTGTTGTTGCTGCAGAAAATACTTGGCTCTTGGTCATGCTGTTCCTGCTTGGAAAGCTGGGTATCACATCGGCATTCTCAACGTCATACGTTCATACGGCTGAAATGCTACCTACCGTAATTCGGTCGATAGGAGTTGGAGCCGCTTCGACCGTCGCTCGTTTCGGTGCTCTAATTGCACCATTTGTACCACTCTTAGTAAGTTCTTGCAATTTTGAAATATGCACTCAACACCACTCGAATATTCTAACATTGTATTATGTGTACGTTGAATTTGCTCCATAGAATAATTATTATCCGACAATACCTTTGCCGCTCCTGTTATTCGGAGGAGTTTCCATGCTTGCCGGGTTGCTTGCTCTCGCTCTACCCGAAACTTTTGGAAGAAAACTACCCGACACGGTAAGTGGGAGAGAGATATTGTTTCAGATTTAATTATTATTACATTTAATTCTCCTAAAGTGTAGTAATTCAGTAATTCAGGTGAATTTCTACTTTGAAATTAAATTTTGTTTTTTAAATGAATTTTCTTAATATTCATACGGATACGGTTCATTTTTCCGATCAATTTCCTTGGCAGGCGGAAGAAGCTGAACGAATCGGGGGATATGATGACGCAGATATTGCCGATATTCACTTGAGTGTAAACTCCCCGATGAAATAAGAAGCGACATGTATTCAAAATACATGCAAAAACTTGAACAGCTATTAAAACCTTTGTTCAAAGTTGGTCATAGTTCATCAGATTCTTAGTAATATAGAAAATGTTCTTACAACATTGTGATGAATATTTTTGCAACAAGAACAAAAAATCATCAAACCGTTTTATATATACATATATATATATATATATATCTGTGTAATCTGTGTAAACTATTGGTTAGTTTTTTAATTGGTGCATATTGCACATACACACACATACACAATACGCCATTCAGAGTTTTTCAATAAATGTACTTAACTGATAACAAAACTATTAAACGTTCTTTTATTATGTTGTTTATATATTTTCAGTGGCTTTTACATTTGCCAAGTCAATCGTATTTGTTTTGATTCAATTTATCGTCATCAATCAAAATGAAACTACATTTTATTCGGCCTATTTATAAACAACACAATTGTCGGTAGCAATGTGCTCACTCGTTCACATCGTTTCATTCCTGAATTATTAGATTTAAAAATTAATGAAATCTCCTCGTCGACTGATGTGTTGTTAGTGTAGACAATGATGTAAATAGTGTGTAGACGACTTCGACTTCAACCTCAAACCAATTTTAATGTGCTAAATTGAGTTGAGCGATCGAGTGCTGGGCTGTGTGAACGCATGCGCTAAGTGATGCTCGTGATATAATGCAAGATGTGATCGCATCTCGTTCAACGGCGAGACTTGTTGTATACGAGACCACAAATAGTGTGAGTAAAACATTTTTTTTTAGTTTAAACGTAGAAATCACGAAGGCAACCAGCTGTCTGTGGGTTTAATCAGTATTTCGAAAGAAAAAATTGATTAAAAAAATCTGGTGGAATCGTTGAAAAGTGTGAATTTATCGGAATATCAACAAGTTGATTGTGCCAACAAAATACTGAGTGTATTTTATACATAAAAATCGTAATTATAGTGAGCAAATCAGTAGAAAAAAGAGCCTTTGTACCAATTGAAAATACTCCTAGTTTGCATAAAAATAGATTGGAACTAAAAGCGTCATCATTTCTGAAGTTCAATGCCATACAGTTTCATATTGCATAATTTTCCGTCATTCAGTGTATGCACACACATTAACAGCAATTGGAATCAATTGACACCATCGAGACTATAATAGCATCGTTCATATCAACAGCTTGTAAATTGGAATTGATACACAAGGCGAGAGAGAAAGAGTGTGAGTTAAAGTGAGAGAGAGAGAAATCAGAGAGTGCTCATTGTTAGTGTTCTGAGTATTCAAAGTAGGGCATATCATTTCAAAACGGTGTATGCAAACAGTTTGCATTCCTACATCATCATCATGGTGTTGATACACTGGTAAAATGCAAACATTTCTTTGGAAATTCATAGCTTGAATAATGCACGAATTTTATCACATCATAACTCTACGCGCTGATTTAAGAACCATAGCAACTGCTGCTCATTATTAATATATACGAAAACTGTACATAAAAAGTGTTATGACTCATCAAATCTAATGAACTAATTATTATGAGCTGAAAACCGTGAATAGACAAACAAAAAATGTTTCATCATTCTCTTCCCCCTTGACCAGATCTTGCCTTGGTATATATTTTTTTGTTCGTTGCACGAATCCGTTCCCTGTGTATTGCGTCAAAGTGCCAATCATTTGTGTGGCTTGCAAAATATACGAGAATTCTTTCTGTAATTTCTCTTTTTTCGTGAAAATCAAACATCAACACAAACGACAACGGCGACTACGACTACGACGGCTACAATAATAACAACAACAAAAAATGACGTCGACAGTAAAAAGCTTTACCGAAATGAATACGGCATTGGCGATCAGTGCCTCATTTATTGGCTTGTGCTGTCTGCTTGCAGCGATTGCACGAATTGTTGTGTCGCGAACGGTTAAATCATGTCTCGTGAAGGAATTACTGTATGAAGCGATTGCGGCTGCCGAACTGTGTAGCTGCTGCTTCGAACTGATTATTGGTGAGTGTGGCCGACACAAGCAGACGAACAAACAAACAAACAATGCAAAAACCATTCAAGTTCAAATTAATTCTCTGGGCTGGAATTCTAAGTCATTCCACCAAAATCGTTCGGAATTATTTTTTTCGTACATAGGACCATATTGGAGTGAAAGAGAGAGATTCCACTATTTTTCAGCGTCCCACCGGTATTATTTCTCACACAATCCACTCTTCCTTGAGTTATCGGAATAATTCCGGTGGAGAGCTGAAAAATAGTGGAATCTCTCTCTTTCACTCCAATATGGTCTTATGTACGAAAAAAATAATTCCGAACGATTTTGGTGGAATTCTTAGAATTCCAGCCCTGGTCTATTCTTCTATTACATGCCGTCTCGCTCTCCATTTTGCCGCATCTCTCTTTTGGCGGTTGATTCGACTCTATCTGCTTATATGCACAACACAATGCAAAAACCTCAAAACCTATTAACATACTTCAGTCGCCGATAATTTCGGTATCGCGGCTTATGCGATATTTTTGTTCTTTTTGACGATTCTGTGGTCAATGGTCTGGGGCGATGCAACTGCCTGCTGCTACGTGCAGATGGAAGATTGGATCCAGGGAAATACGTCGTTGCGTCTGGTATTGTTGAAAACATTTGCTCAGCTTATGGGTGGCTGCTGTGTCTACCGTTTTGTGCAAATCTTCTGGTGGTTTGAATTCGCTCACACACACGAGAATCGCGCCTTTGAAAGTTGTACAACCGATTTGCAAGTAAGCGGCACAAGTGAATATACAAACACAAATATACACACTCACACTCACACAGAGTAATTGGGAACGAGAGAAAGGGAGAGATAAAAGATTTCCATCGAAATCGGCTGTGTTTGAACGACTAATATGTACTTTGTGTGTACCATTTTAGGTGAATGCTTATTTGGGCGCATTTATCGAAGGTTTTGCAACATTGCTATGCAGACTAGCGTCACGAACGATAGCTGATTTGGGAATGAGGCATGCAGCATTCATTGATTCGTTCATCGGGACTGGCCTTGTTGTCGCGGGTAAAGCAATACTCCAATGCACTTCGAAATATTTAATAACATTTTCGCTTTTTACTTTATATTATAATTTTTTGTGTATGTGTGTGTTGCTGCTACGCAGTGCTGATACACGTAATCAATTCGATTTCATCGATGAAATCAATTTTCAGCAATCAACTTGTACTCAATTTGATGATGTTGGCACGTAGCAAAGACGCATACAGAATATTTTCTATGTTTACCTCGTACATTTTGTGCTATGATTCTCATTCCATTGCTCACTCACTCAACCTCTTTATTTCCATTTCTATTTGCAGCTTTCAATTATTCCGGCGGTTATTTCAATCCGATATTGGCCACGGCGCTCAAGTGGGGCTGCAGCGGTTATAGCAATATCGATCATATTATTGTTTATTGGTGTGGTGCATGCACTGGGGCTCTCCTATCCGTAGTGCTGTATAAATATGATGTAATTAAGAAGCTCGTTGGCGAGGAGAGTTTGGCAAAACTAAAACCGAAAGCCGATTAATTTTATACAATTCTATCCCTTTTAGTTCTATATTTGTTTTTTTGTTTTGTTTTGAGCCAAATGCACTATATTGCACAATGCTGCGCTTAATTTAAGCTTTGTATTTTCGAAATCGGATCCCCATTACACATATATCATAGCGCTGGCTCACACCCCATTCAAATCGATTGTGAAAATGGGTGCGAACATAATTTTAGCTTACAACATCCATATACACACAACGAGAGGGAATTTAATTACAAATTCGTATGAGTAAGTCGAATTAGTGCAATTTAGGCTATTTTGCTATTGTTTTCCATACGTATACTCTTTTTCGGTTCGCAATGAAATTCCATAATAAAACATTTCTGTTAAGAGCACAATTGTTAAATTGTTTCAATTTACAACGCGCATAATGCGATTGTCGCCACTTGGAATGGAATTGCAGCGATGCTATGATATGATCAAAAGGCCATTTGTTGCTGTAGCTCAAACAAACGCTCATCCAACTGTCTGTCTACTACATACCATCATTGTGCTTTGAGCTTGTGACATTCGAAGCGAATTACTCCAATTTGCTTCAAAACATAATTCGATAAATAATTAAATGCGTGTCATTATCGTATGAATACAAACACAAATACCTAAAAAGGAAAGGAATGTAAAGTGAAAGAGAAAGAGGAAGAGGAGACATGTGGCAAATCGGGGTAGCATGACCGTCAAACTGTACAACTGTAAGTACACGTAGACCTTTGGAATTAATCATAAGAATAACAATAAAATTAACAATGATGCCATTGTAGGAGGCGACGACGACGATGGCAGGCACATTCTCGTGTGTACTTTATTTAATTATGACTTTGAGTCTATTGTATGCACGATGATGCCATGGGTTTCTGTATGCCACACAGACCGGCGTCTTTATTTTCATTCAACGTAAATTTTCCTCAAATCTTTTGCGCCGTCTAATGTGTGTGTATGTGCCCTTTTCATTTCTAGCTCGCTGTTTCGGCCCGCGATAAATGCGAAAGCTGTATAATAAAATGTTGGCTAAATTCCTCGAAATTTCTGTTACAAATTACACATGAAAATGGCTGTTTTCTTGAAGGAGGCATCTTTTGTGCACATCGGCTTATTATTCTAATTGGAGTGAATGCTCCGACAAGTACCTCACATAAAAATAATGTATTTTCGACATTTTGCTCCATTGAAAGCACGCCTAATTCACACATGAAACCTCATTTATTTATGGCTCCTTTAGCACTGCATGTTTATTAAGAAACATATGTACAGGCGTACATTGTTCGCATCTCTCTCTCTCTCTCACACACTTGCATACATATAATATTTCATCCTGAATTCTCGAAGACATTCAATTTGAATTTGGATCTTCTGTCGAAACAAAAACGACTCGAACCATACTTACGCTTGGTTGCATTGCAGCAGCACTATAATGTATACTGCCAGCAATTTAACATTTGTGGGCTTAACGCAAACCATTTTTAACCACGCTATCTCGGCACATATATTGCTGGCATTTTAAGTTTACACTCTTCGCAGCTTCTTTTTCCTCTTCTCCCATTCATCTGATGAACATGCGTGGTATGTAAACAACGATTTTCCGTCTGGCAGATTCATTTTTCAGATAGTTTTGTTTCAGTTCGATGGCGTTCATTCGAGTTATCGTACAAAAATCTGAACCCTGTTTCAATACAAACACATGCGCATCGATAGCACGCAATACACGCTTCCAGTGGAACGATTGTCCCAGTTACTTCCAGTAACGCGCGCTACTCCCTTTTTTCCCTTGTCTCTAGCGTGATGTACATTTGTACACACAATCCAGCTTACAGCTTATCGCATAACGCAGCAATGAAGCAATGATAGAACCGCAAAAGTAAATGATGAATGCAGATGTAAGGCAATAAAGCGGATCGCTCCACAGGAAAAATTAATCGGAAAAAGTTAAACTAGCTTCTCGAGGTGGATGCGATGCAAAAATAAACAACAGACGGGAAAGTCGAAGCAGCAGTAGCTGCTGCGGTGACGGTGGAGAATCGACCGCATGCGTTACGCGCACACTCGTTTCCAATGGCTCCAAGCAGGAGCCACTTTTATGTAACGTCTCTTTCGGGGGATTCGAAATCGGCATTCGACCGACACTCGATTTTGAAAATATCATCAGGAAAATTACGACATGAGACACGGTGTGAGACATTGTTGTGCGGCGCTAGATGTGTGCACGCATTTGAGCGGTGGAAATATTTAATGAAGAAAATGTTGGAATCCTTCGATGGTTCGCGTTTATATCTCTCTCTCGCATCGCAAAGTATCGTCATCCATCCATGAGCATGGTATGGGCATGGTATAGCGAGTGGAATGTACACGGTGCCAGTTGGAGTGAGCGAGTTGTCGTCAGTCAGTCGTGAAGTGAATGTCGATGAAAGCGTTTGCAGCGACTGCGTTACGCCTATTTCAATTGGTTCGATAAACCGAAAAAATAAGGCAGCAGAGAAACATTATCGTAAAACCAGAAAGCAGTTCAAAAGTTTTTCGGTAAAGCATTTCACAAATTGTTTTCTCGTGGAACGGAATGCATTCCATTTGTGTGTGTGACATAAGCGTTTTATAGTGATTTGGAATTTTGAGCACGCATCAAACAATTTAAGACGGTAAAAAAGTAAGAACCAAGTCGGGAAGAACTAAAAGTAAAGAAGCAAAAGAAGAAAAAATTGAGTAAAAAATGCAAATAATCTGTTTGATTTAAAGGTTATCTGCCGAGTGAAGTGAAGAAAACGAGTGATTCGCTTCGCATTTGACACTATTCTCATAGCTCTCGCTTTATCGTTCGTATTCCGTATGTGTTTCAACGAAAAATTTCTGATAGGAGCATATTTCGAAGGGAGATACTTTTTATTGCCAAAGTTGTGAACATAGAAAAATAAATTTTTGGTTCGGTGCCGTTGATGTGCTATCGACACACACATTCACAAAACTCAAACTGTGTGTCTGTGTACTCAGTGTGTGCTTTCTCGGTGTGTACTCAATTCGGCAATCGATTTTTATTCTGTGTTATTTTTTTTGTTTTCCTTTTTATCGCTTTACGTGCTGTTTCTTGGTATGAAATATGTGCAGTGGCCATCGGTTGCAAACGAGAAAAACTTGGCCGAGGAAGAAATGTGTTTAAATGGATCTTTGACTTGAAAAGGTTTTTTTTATTTTTCTTCTTTAACTTGTTCGTTCGTGTGTCGGTGGTTTGTTGTTCGTTCGCTCTGAAAATAAAAGAGAGCATCACGCAAAAAAAGACTAAAGAATAAAAAAGAACGAAAAAAATAGTAGCGCACGGATGCTTTTTGGTGAAAAGGCGCCCTTCGAAACAAGAAATAGAAGAAAAACGCACAACCATCTATACATTTAAACCGACGCATTCAATTTATATATATCTGGAAATTCTTTTGAAAACACACCACATTGAATCCATTTGTGCGCGCTCTTTGTCATGTCAGTGTATATGTATGTACATATGTGTGGTGATGGTGCTGCGGTTACTGGATTACACGCATCCAGAAGCAAAGAGCTGAAAGCTAAAACATAAAAATTCGAAAAGTTGTCAAAAGACGAAATCGAAATAGTTGCTATTTTATATGCGATGCGGTGGATGATATTGGATGAGAGATAGATTGAAGGAAGAGCACTGAGTGTTGTCTGCTAAAATCCACGTTCGCCCAATCTATCGCTCCCTAATGTGAATTGAAAAATACCGAGCGAAAGCAAAAAAAAAAACAACCAGTTACAGTACTCAGAACGAGCATAGAACAGTTGTGGTGCATGTGATTGATGCGACTGACAACGCAAGGGTTAAACACCAGCATTTATTGTATTGTATATATAAATACGATGGAAAAGGGAAAAAACGACAGCGTACCCGAGTACGAGAGAGAGAGAGAAAAAAAAAGGAAACAAGATAAAATGAATAAAGCTTTATAGAAATGATTTTGAAACTAATCTAACAATCTCTCCAATCTGACAGTTGAGGTTTTTTGCTAAACTTTGTTGTTGTGTAGTATGTTTGTGAATGTAACTAAATCTAAATCGACCTACCAATGATAAACGGGAAAATTACACCAATGTGGAAATAAAAATAAGAAGTACATCTATCAAATGGCTCAAAAAAAAGAGAAAATAAGTAAATAAAACCCACGAAAAAAAGGGATCCCAACGATTGAGCGAACCAAATACGTGCAATTGAAGAAGCAAAGCAAAGAAAAAAACGAGAAGTTATTCAATAAATAAATCTGTTCCGATAACATTTAAATGCTTTGAGTGAAATTTGAGTGTGCGTGTAAGCGCAATGATAGCAGGAATGCTCTGTGTTCAATGATATAGTTAATATAAAAATTGGATTATCCGAGCAACGAGCTCGACGAGACATCAAAAACGTTCAACGGAATAAACGAGGGAAAAACGACAACGACGACGACGACGACCAAAAATCAATTCCCAAGCCCTAGCAATCAAGCATCGAGCAGATCAATTCAAGAAAAGAAAATTATGCACGATGACGAAAAAACTAATCGGCATATAAAAAACGACTTTGAGTTGATGACATTTAATGGATATTTGCCCTGTGAAATCGAAAAGATCAACTCGTCACTACGTTTGAACATGCTGCACAAGTCGATGCGCTAAAATTACAAAACAGAAAGAACGGGAAAAAAGGTAAGGGTGATTTCGTGTTGTATATTCGCTGTGTATCCAACTGTCGTCGCTTTTTGTTCCGTCCAATCCATTCACGTAGTGTAATATAAATCAAAAGTTTGCAATTCGCAACATTCGCTTTTTCTTTTCGTTCACTTTATATTCGCATTATTTTCCTCTTGCATTCATTCTCTTCCTCTACATCCAACATCAATATCCCATGAGCTGCTTAAAATATATCAAACGTTTCCAAATCTTTGGCACGAATCTTTTGAGAGAAAAAGAGCACGCACACAGAGAGCATGGGGTGAGAGAAAGAAAAATGAAAAGCGATCGGATCGAGAAATAAAAAAAAGGTGAAATGAAACGGTAATATGTCTGTCTATCAAGAACCCATTGTATTTGAATCGAATAACGTCAATAATTTGAAAGCCAATCGTCCTACGTGGAATGATAGCATTTGAGTAGCGAGTGGCGATGTAATGCCGTCGCCCGCATCGACGGTAACGACGAATGTCAAACCCAAATCAAAAGATTTATTAAATAAAACTAATAGCTTGTCATCACATCGCATTTTCCACGAATCAATTTCATTTTATAGGAGCATTTGTGAGTGAACGCGGCGGTCCCTTTACCCCCGTTCGATTTCAGCTATTTAAACGCATTAAATATTGACTTGACGGTGTTTTTGATTTGCTTGTCGTCGTCCTCGTCATCACCTTCGTCACCGCTGCCTTGCGTTCCTTCCATATTCAGGTTCTCTTTATTTGCTCTCAGTATGCAATTTTGCGTGTTTATGATGGGTGCTCTACTAAAACCATAAGGTATAATAACAACAATCGAATGAATTTCCATCAATTTTTCCAAGCGAATAACAAGATAACAAGATACCTAACCGATGAAGCTGATACCGAGCGGCAAAAATACAGACACAGAATGAGACAAGCATGGCGTGGCAGTGGAGATGAAATAGACGACGAACAAAAAATCATTTAGCTTTTTGCCATTCGAATCCAGCAACCGCAAATGGCACAAAATGGATGCGATTCAATGTGTGCACGAGTATTATCTCTTTAACTCATTAGCCCGAGATCATTTCATTCCATAGATTGTGTATGTATATGTGTGTGTGGCGTAGACACAGACAGAGTCATAGGCATGGCCCAACCAAACTTCATGAACTACAACACCAAAAAGTATACACACTGCCATTAATAATAATAGTAATAATGTTAACGATGATTGCGATGTTTCTGTCAAATATATGGTTTTGGAGATCCCTAACAGGCGTTCGCTCACAGCGTTCAGACATTCTTGCAATGCAATCACTCATGACACTCGGAATTCCCCCGATGCGATGCTCGTTCCATCCTCAAAACCCAAAAGTCTGTTGTTATGAACATGAGTCGGCTGCAAGTCGATGCCACACTCTAAATGCATGTACATTGTACACAGCGCATATTGCAAATAAATAGAACGTATTATGTATTGCCAAAGCTTCCCTGACAGCTGAACAGAGATTAACTTCATCTTTACGCTCGCTTTCTACCTCTCTCCTTCTTCTTCTTCCGCTCTTTGGCCCATCTTTCGTTTCACAGAAAGGCAAACGAATGCTAAAGCACTCAAAACTACGTGAATTCTATTGACATTTTACAAGACTCAAATCCGATTGAAAATATTGATTTTTCGTCGTTTTATTTTCTATTTCTTCCATCTCATGCTACTTTTTTTTCATTCGCTCGATCCACATTCTTTGGGACTCTTTGATGCTATTTGCTGCTGAAGAATTTTTTCGCAGTCGTCGGGTTTTTTTTCTTCATTTGGCCATAATTTCATCCAATTTTCTCTTGCTGTTCTCAAACTCCCCAAACGCCATCGCTTTCATTATTTAACGCATTTTATTTGAAACCGGATTTAGTGAAACTGCTGCAACGAGAATATTTTTTATCTTCATTTTCCGTTTGTCTTGCCCATTTTACGGACACATCCAGCGAAATGTACACACAAATCATTATGTGCACTGGATCAGTGTGGGAAATATACAGAGTCGAAGTGCTCACAACGATAGCGAAAACTAGGGAAAATTGCAGCAAAAGCCAAAAATATAAATTTTTATCGCTTGAAGGGTCAAAGTTCATACAGCAAATTGCCACTAATACAACTAATTCGGCCACTCATTCGTTCTGTTGTAGCTGAGGCAGAAGCAGCAGCAGCCAAATGGCCAAAAACACTTGAATATGTATGCGGAATGTTTACATAACTCGTGAGCTTGTGTGCTTTTCCTCTGACAGTGGCTCACTTTGGGTGTGCAATGTGCATTGCCAAAAATACAATTTTCGTGAAAACATGAAATTGAAAACCCATTATTTCGGTTGCGGTTACATTTAGTCGTGTACTCATGCATACGGCAAAATATTGCAATACAACGTTATGATGATGCCAAATGCAGAGATACACAGCCAAAGAGGATGAATAGGAGAGAGAGGGAGAGACGGCGAACGGGCGAGTTGTTGCTGGCATTAAGCAAATAATAATATAGCATGGTTAACGAATGAATTAATTTAAACGTATGTCAGATTTTGTGCAGTGGGCCGGTTTCAACGGCCAAGTCAATTCAACTAGCCCGACCACATCTATCAACACCAATTAACATGGTATACCTCCCGCACAGTATATTAATAGTGGCATCCATTTTAATAACAATACCACCGTTTCATATGTATTGTATGTCGTCGCCGCAAAAAACTGTATAGAATTTTTGATTTTATTAAATATTTGATCAGTAAGCGGGTGCGGGAGAGTACTTTAACTCCGTGGTATGGCATGCTTTTGCCAATTTCAGCTCAAGATCTCGTTCATTTATTACTTTTTCCTCTTTCCTTGGTCACGCTTTCGATCTTTCCACAATTGGCTACTGTGGTGTAGTTGTATTTTAAAACTCGTTGCCCTTAAACGGTATGTACCGTGTACCCAATATTTTTTTCTTTGCTCTTTGCTTGTTCACAACCTCCACCAACCATCCACCTCCACCACTCGATTGATGTTATTAAGTAGCTTTAATTTTATTTTTCGCTGTTTTTTTGCCGCTTCGATTTTTTCGGTAACTGTTGTGTGTTGGCTGCAGGCATTTACCAGTGCGATTGATGTTGGCTAATGGGTTTTTTTTGCATATGCTCCTTTTTTGTCCTTTATTAATATGATTGAAAGGTTTTTTTTTTCATCATTATCACGAATGGAATTCAATTCATCTATCTGGTTATATTAATTTCGGAGATGAAATCGCGAATAAAAAGCTTTTTGACCTGGTTTAAAATTTTGCTGATAAAGCTGCATTCATCATTGGTATTAAATTTTTGTAGACTATAAGCGAATTATGTTTTTTACTGCTCGATGAACATGCACAAAAAAACCAAATTAAACTAATTCAATTTTTTTCTCTCTTGTCGCGTTTCCAATCTTTTCCCGTTTCGTTTTGCATCACTTGCAGTTGGACTGAAGTTCGTGTAATGGCGGAGTCGGCATGTCATGACCACAAATGGACATCAACGTAGAAATGCCAGTGCAGCAACGGCAACAAAAACAAGAATAGAAAAATATGGAAATAGCTTTAAAACCAATCTGAATTTATATATATGTTTGGATATATCAACTGGAACCGAGTAGGAAAGAGAGAAGAAAAATAGGGAAAAAGCCCTATGAATGTGTTAACTTTTTTCTCGTTTCATTTGAAAAAAGAAAACAAATTTAACGAAAGAAATACACGAACGGAAGAGAAAAATCTGTATGAAATTTGACCGACGTAGCTCAAAGTTTCTTCTTTATTGAATGCTACAATTCGGCGAACGAAGCGAGTTTATTCGAAAATGTTTAGTTAAAAATTGCGAATGTAATCAGATTAAACGAGTTTCGAAAGTTTTTTTTTCTGCCCCTGACTGACTGACGGCAATCCGAATCAACGAGAGCGTACGAAACGTAGGAAAAACAGTGCGCAGCAAACGAAAAGCTGTCACGACTTAACGACAAAAAATATGTTTCTAGCTGCTACGTATTTAGTGCGGAATGCATAAATTCTCTGATGAAATTTCGGTAAACACGTGCACCGAGAGTGAAAGATAGATATACTAACGGTAGGAGAGCATTACCATTAGCAAAATAGATAGAATAGGCACATCAATCGCAATTTACCCGAAAACGCTAGTCTCTGGTAATTTATCAACGCTAGGTAAACGAGGACGGCAACGGCGACGACGACGACGACGACGACGACGACGACGACAACACCAACAATAATAGTGAGAGACAGCGAAAGCAATGAATGATGCGAAAATGAAGCGATTTTACTTCGTATTTATCATTGTGAGCATCGTAATCAGGGCTGTGTATACGTGTCCGGAAGTTTGCACATGCAAATGGAAAGGTGGCAAACAGAGTGTCGAATGCGGTGATAAATTTCTCACCGACTTGCCCAGCGGAATTGATCCCGGCACACAAGTGCTGAACTTCACCGGCAACAATCTACAGTACTTGATGAGCGAACGCTTCTTCAAAATGGGGCTGATTAATTTGCAGAAAATCTTCTTACCCAGGAATCAACTGTCTCGCATTCATGACCGTGCATTTCGTGGCCTTTCGAATTTGGTCGAATTAGATTTGTCGGAAAATATGCTCACTGTTATACCATCGGAAACGTTTACCGACTATACGTCACTAATGCGATTAATTTTGAGCGGAAATCCGATTCGAGAGTTAAAATCGAACGCCTTCAAGGTAAAATGAACCCTCTTATAATACTGCATGACGAATTTGTGGCGAGCGTGGATTAATGTGTCACACTAATCACACACAATCCACTCTCCGTTTGAAAATTTCACAAATACAAATATTACACCCACATGTTTCCCTATATTTCGAAATTTTGGAATGATAAAAATAATTTAAGTAATCATTTTTAATCCCGTTCTTTTTCTGTTTTCGTTTCCAGTATCTCTCGTTTTTAACGACCCTTGAACTGAGCAACTGCCAACTGGAGCGGGTGCAGGACGAAGCATTCTTGGGCTTGGACAACTTGGAGTGGCTCAGGTTGGATGGAAATCGCATAAGCACGCTGCAAGGTCATCACATTTTGCCGCAATCACTGCATGGTATCAATATGCAAGGTAATCGATGGAATTGCGACTGCAAACTAATCGATTTGCATTCTTGGCTCATCAACTACAACGTGCCGCAGCAGTTTGAAGATCCAAAGTGCATGGTCCCCGAACGTTTGGCCGGTCAAGTCATCAAACATTTGAAAACGGATGATCTGGCATGTTTACCCGAAATAATACCAGCATCGCAGTTCTTCGAGCTAACCGAGGGTCGAAACATTTCACTGATGTGCAAAATCACATCGTCGCCAGATGTTTCGATAACATGGTGGTTTCAGGGCCATCTACTGCAAAATGATACATTCACATCGCAGAACATGCACATTTACTATTTCATTGACGAAGGCAACGATGACAAGCACAGTGAACTGTTTATATACAATGTTGTTCCTGAAATGAATGGAACATTTTCATGCGTCGCTGAGAATTCAGCCGGAAAATTCATTGCAAACTATACGATTCGTGTGCTGATGAAGGAAGAGCCAGTGGTGGAAGAAATCAATTTTGCTTATGAATATTTTATCGTAATAATTGTTGGTGCTGGAGTGGCGGCATTTGTTATTGTGTTAACGTGTTGTTGTATAGTATTGAAATGCAAACGAAAGTCGAAACGGAATCGCAAATTCAAGAGTGGCTCACAGGATGCTAGTTTGCAATTGCAATCAAACCAAATCAAATTTTCCGGTACGAAGCCCGATGCTCCGACACTATATCCTATACTAAAAAATGGAAATTACAGCACTCAGCACAAAGATATGCAATTGACGATTGGGCCGAGCGCATCATTACTCACTCATCACAATCACAATCACAATCATAGTAGCGAAATAGCGGCGGTGACAGGCAGCCAATGCTGTAGCCCACCATCAATACGAAATTATCAAGATCAGAATCCTGATTTAATAAATGATGCTGAAAGTGTAAAGAGTCGTACGCATATCGATGTGGATGATGCAGCCAGTGAGCAAGCATCGATTGGCCCGTGCAGTATACAGGGTTTGAACTGCGAAAATGGCTATCATCCGAGTGAGAAAATGCTTCGTAACGCTGCCAATGCTGCCATCAAATATAACCCGTTGACGACCTTACCTCAAGGCATCAATAAAGATTTGTATCATCATCAAGTCGATGTACACTTGAGTCCAGGCTGCTTTTTAGCACAGAATCTCGCACAAAAACCGTATCCCATCGGATGCTACCAAGATTATCAAGGCATGCCGTCACCGCTGGTGCAACCCCATTTATTAAATCAGTCAAGCAATCAAGTGAATTTCTACCGCACGCTGCCGCACAAACCGAAAGCCAAAGCTGCACATAATCATGGCGTTCGGTTTTCGTTGGAAGCTGAATTCCTCAATCAGGGTTCAACATTCGCATTTGACACATACAATTTGAGAAAGGATATTCGATACACGGTCGAAGGTTATCCAAAACCGGGCGATAATCCGCAAGTAAACGATCAACAATTCCCATCGCCGCCGGATGGTTATAAAAATGAAGCTATGCAACCCATCGTAGGTATCTTAAGTAATTCATCAGTGCTTTGCACTACACAGCCACAACAATGGCCGACAGCATTGCCCGGCTACAATGTTACAAAAATTGATCCAATCATAAGTTCAACGTCGCCGAATCTCATGTTAACGGCGACAAGTGCGAAAAAAATCATATTGAATAGCAGCAGCCTAGAAAAAGATGTGATACCCGAACAAACCGAAGAAGAAGAGGCCGAACAATACAATGGTGATAAATTGCGGCAATTGACAGGTCCGCTAGCGGATAGCCCCGATGAGGGATACGGCGGCGATGCAACAACACCGGCCGATACTTGACACATACCAAATTCAATCAGCCAAATTGCAGCCGATAACAATGCTACACTAACCAATGGCACTAACACCACAACACCAATCAATGCGACTAACAACAATAGCCACTCAATAGTGCCGAACAGCGATTTCGACAAAATTGCCGACGATTCGGTGGCTCTGTAAGTTATAGAATGTGCCCTGCAACAGCAGCAACCGGATATCGAGAGGAAAAACAATTAATTGCAACGAAATTACCGAACCGAACCAGAGATACTGAAAAACCAGATCAGAGATCGCCGCATATACAGTGGACCCCGACACACCGACATGACGGAAAAATACATTCGCCATGGAAAACTAATTAAAATCGAATGAACGGACTAAACTGTAGAAATCAATTAAAACTGCATTTAGTAGCAGATATGTGAAACGTATTGGATACCTGTTGTAGCATTCATACATATGTGTGTATGTAGTGAGAACGATAAATTTCCAAATTTCGAAATGGCGCAATGTTCAAACCAGAGAAAAAAAATTGACAGCTTAAGACAGGGTATTCAACTATTCAGCAATGTGCAAAAAGTGCACAGAGCAAAAGACAGCTATAGTAGACTAGGGAAAATTTGTTAGCAATTGAAAAACTCAACAGTCAAAACATACGAGAAAAACCAAAAGATAAACTTCATTCACTCTAATTGGAATTTGAGATAATGGAAAATTGGCACAAAATGCGTGTTCAATGTTCATGCACAGCGTGCGATGCGATGTGACGCCATGCCATATTATTATTATTATTGAAAGAGTGGTGGGACGGCAGTGAGAAAGAAACTACGAAATGTGTGCACGGGGCGGGAATGTCAAACAAAAACCAAATCCATCATTCGCATTATGGCCAGATTGTATATTTACTTTAGAGAACTATGAATTCATAAACTTTTCCATAAATAATATTATTACCATAATTAATGCCTCGTCGCGCGTGTATTCATGCGAGAAATGACAGTAACAAAGAATGGATTCCCAAGACGCTGCAAAAATGGAATGTGCCGAGCAAAGTTTTTGATGAAAGAGAATCCGTGTTAAAATTATAAAAGACAGAAACAGCGAAAGAGAGCGACGGGGATGTGAAGTGTGTGTATACGAGGATAACAATAGGAAAATGTGTTGTTCAAAGGGTCCGAGAAATAGGAAGCAGACGATTTTCATCATCGAATTTTGCCAAGCAAACGAAATCCAAACTGAAACAAGAGAACTTTTCTACAAACAAATCCAGAATGATTCAATCATGACATCCATCTATCTATGTGTGGTCGCCAACAGAATGAAAATAGTCGATGCCGACATGGAAACAGAATGTGAGATAGTGTAAAAGCTTACTTCAGCTTCCGATGTCTTAGTGATGTGTACACAGCGATTTGGAAATGAAGGGAAAGAGGGGGGGTAAGGAAAATAGTGTAAGCAAGTTTTCATAATATCAAAAACATTTATTAATAATAGAGAATAACAAAAGATGCTTCAAACTTCCTGAAATTGATAAACCGACACGATAGACTAGATCCCACACAAAAAAACAGATCTCGAAATTTGGAGTATGATGGCATGAACTCCACTCGATTCAAGGAAACATCTATAAATATTTTGTACACATTACTATGAAACACGCATATACACGTTCCAAGAACTTATTTGGCAAAATGCAGAAATTCATTTTTCTACATCGCCCTTTTTTGCTCCATATCCCTCTCACTCACTCACTCACTCACTCACTCATCCTCATCGATATACACTTTATTCCACTGTGCTCGATCCAATTTCGTTTTATTCCGAATTTTTCAATTTATCTGTTTGACAACGGAGGGCCATGCGAAGAAGAGCGAAATTTATTTGCACAATGCAAGGGAATAAATAGAGGCAAACAATATAATATGTTTCATGTATTCGGTCTCTTTCTCGCTTATTTTCTGTATATTCTTTTCGGCGTATTTCGCACAACAAATTGTAGACATCCTCCTCAGTACATCATACACACACATACACAACAATACATTCGTGATGCACAGCAGAAAACAGATTACCAATACTCAAACAAATCCGAAAAAAAATGCCAGCGAAATTACATATTTTCCATCGATTCACCACCAACAATAACCGTAATAACAACAACAATCAAACGAATTATATTTATCTCTGTCGCTCTGTGTAACTTCCTATCTGGCTGATTCATTTCGAGAGGCGAACATCTTGAAAATTTATTCATTTCAACAGTCACACTCCACAAGGACGGGAAAAAGAACAAAAAAAGAATGTTGAAAAAAAGAAGAGAATAAAAACGAAGGATATTATTAAGATGTTTCTGAAAAATGAAAACGGAGGCGCATGAAAATAAGAAGACTGAAAAGTAGCTAAACTCATAGTAGTCATTGAATCTCTCTCTGTGTGTCTTCTTTTTTCGCTGGCATTCATTGAAAAATATTTATTTTTCATTGACAAACGAATACAAATTATGCCGAACGACGACAAATATATGAATACTGTCGCAATAGCAAAAATAAATACACAGAGCAAAAATATTAACAAACAGATGAAGGAAAGATGGAGCGAATTTCTGAAAATGTATAAGTCTTATTAACGTCAAAAATCATGGGAAAAGAAGACAAAATTGATTGACATGGCTGCTTTTATGCATATTAAAAAAACATTTCTTTCCATTTTTTTTCTCTCGCTCTCGCTCTCTCACTCCTGTGCTCATCACATCCTGTTCATGTTTTGAGCCGAGCGGCTGATGTTGCATGTTTTACTTTGCTTTTATTTGTTATTTATCGAATGTTACGTCCTTTGTGACAATGCGCACAAAGAGATCGAGTGGGAGCAAACGAACGGCAGATTTATGTGCAGCATATTTTAGTTTTTGATGATGAACACGAGCAAATATGGCAGCGAATTATTTGCGATTGTTATGATGGATTTGCTAGTATACTGACAACCTTCGTTTGGTATAATGCAAAACGCAACCATCATCATCATCATCATCATCAGTATCCAGCGAGAATCGTCGCGCAAATGTAGCATAACAATTGAAAATGACAGAAAATCAAACCGCACATAAATTCATGCACCATTCACCACCGCCAATGCCGCCGACCCCATCGCTATCATGCTTGATCTAAACAACACCAGCAGCCCCGAGCTCTACCAATCGTAAATCGCACGAATTACACATGCAGTGAAATGGAATACGAGGACAAAGACCAAGGGGGAAACTACTACTACCGCGTAATTCATATTAATACAATCTAGTACAACACAAATTCTGAAAAATTCCAAAAAATTCTGCGCAATTCAAAACAATTCCAATCGATTCCGATGTTCCTTAGTCAAATTTGGTGATGATCAACTCAAAATATCGCAAATATAGGGACATTTACCATTCATTTGAATGCATATTGAAGATTTTTACTTCCAGAACATATTTGACTTGTTTTGATCTACAAGACTCAATTCTAGCTCTGTTTTCCATTTTAAAAATATTTTATGTATCATAAAGCCTTTACCTATTTTAAGTGAAATATTGAATTGGAAGTGAGACCTATGTACAATTAAAAACGCCATATCTGAAGTTATTTCGATAAGATTGAACATCTATGCGCTTAAGCATTCCTTTGAGATGCTAAATGACCCTATATTTGCAATTTTTGAAGTTGATCATCATCAAATTTGACTTAGAAACATCGGAATTGATTGGAATTGTTCTGAATTGCGCAGAATTCTTTGGAATTTATCAGAATTGGTGTTGTACTAGATTGTATTAATATGAATTATGCGGTAGTAGTAGTTTCCCCCTTGACAAAGACACATAGAGATTAAGTATACAGCGGTACAGAATCAAGAGAGATTATATCATTAATATTGAAGTAAATCTGATGATGATGAGGAGGAGAAAAATGCTATCTCGCATAGGCAAAAAAAGAATTGAGACTGAGAGATACGGCCAACTTTATTTGTGAAATCGTACACTCAGTGCCGTCACCGCCACCTCCGCCGTTGCTTTGATCCGCCGTCTCCGCACTGTATGCACTCGCTCACTCGTACAATGGAGCGGCTCATATCATTTTTCGAGACATATTCAATGTCGAAGCATTAAACATCAATTTTACTTTTTCCAACCACGTCACAACGGCACAAATTGTCGTCTGCACACATTCTCTCTCGCATTCTGGTTTTATGGGCGAAAAATTAAGTGTATAAGCGACGCACCCGCTGGTTCTCTCGCCATTTCCACCAGCCAACCGCACGTTTTATTGTAACGACGAATAAATAATGAAGAATGAAGCGAACAAAAAAAAAATGAAAAATAGAAATATAAACAGAAAACGCAAATAATAAAAATGGATGCAAAGAAATCACTTTTAATTCAAAATGTATGTGATATGTACAAATGTGTTTCGTGGGTTAATGTCCTGAATAAAATTTGCTCCGATTTAAATTGAATGTGTACGTGGTTGCGAAGTTGCTAAAGCACTTGGCATAATAAGCACGTGTGTGTCAGACAGAGCGACTTCTTTTCGCCTGCCATTTTTTCTTTCTTTCTTTCGCTCACTCACTCGCTCCTGCTTTCTCTTCATCGTTCTTGTATTTGTTCGTCGATTTTTCATCGTGCTCTTATCGAATCGTTACATTTTTCCAGAAATTCATTTCAGCTGTGTGGCTTTTTTGCCTTCTTTCCACCACTCCCTGTCGTCTCTCGTTCGTCGAATTGAACAAAAGCTCTTGGCATTTCTTTCTTCTTGATGTTTTCGATTTGATGGTTAATGAAGCGCCTCGCTCATACACAAATATACAATTCATCAGCGAAATAGAGAGAGAGAGAGGGGGTGAGAGAGATATAGAATGAAAATGAATGTGTATAGATTTGATTATATTTTTCGGTAATATAATATCGACAATCCATGGGTGCGCTCGTCAGCATCACACAGCACGCTAGCATGTAAGCAAGCGTGCGCGTCAACATTTTCAAAAGGAATTGAAAAGAATGAAGCGCTGAAAAGAGGATTGTGTTTTTCTTCCACTTGTCAGCCGCCCATCTATTTGTTTAAGAAAATGCACAATGGAAAAACTAATTGAATTCATGCAAAACGTATTATATTTGCTGACACAAAAAGCCGCTCGCTTGATGTATTTACTTACAATTGAATGGAAAAACATATTGACATCAAAAACAAGAAGAGTGGAAGCTTATCCATATGTTCAATTCATTAGTTTATTGTTAATGCTCACTGCAACGAAGCCAACCAAATTCCACTATGAATAAATATGGTAAATATGCATGACAGTCCCGGCACAAACAAACAAACAAACAAACAAACAAACCAACCAACAATAGAATACACACACACTCACACAAAATCCACGGCCTGAAAAATCACAAATCGGAAAATCAAATTTTTGTACACTCTTTTGGCGAGAGCAGAGAGAGAGAAAAATTAATAATAATAAAATGCACAAAAACCGACATTTCTATATTATTATTAAATATTATTACTATTATTATTATGAATGGATGACGATATTGTTACATGCATATGGGAAATGGGAAATGGGGGGACAAACATTGACAAAAGAAATTATATACTTATTGAAATTGAACAATTCATGTTATGTAATTAAAATAGCATCAATGCTAATGTGTTACCTGATTTAATCTTTAATACCCTGTTCTTTTTTTTGATCATTTGCGTAAATATCGATTTTTTGCATACGCACAAATAATGAAATCCACGAAAATGGGAAAGTGAATGGAAACGAACAATTTCATTAGGAAATTATTGAACAAAAACGTATCGGTGCGTGTAATTCTTTCTGGTTTTTCCATTCTCTGCTGTACATTTCATATGTTCAGTTTGGCATCGGCTGCTGAAATTTGTGTTAATTAAAATTAATAATCATTGTTTCCAAAAATCCCACCCCGAAAAAGTTGATGCAAAAAATAAATGCAAATGGAATAAGGGAATGAGGGACAAACCGAGTTTAAATGAGCCGAGGGAAAACGATGAATAATAACACATTCACTCACTCACACAAATACACACCAACACAAACAAACACCCAAAATGGAACATATAATTATGAAATATAAATATGAATATAATATATATAAAATTGTATGTATTTTGAAGCAAACAACATAAACATATAAATGGAATTAGATTTACTGAACACATAGCAAAAAAAACTAAACTAAAATAAAATAAAAGACAAAGTTTACGAGAAAAAAAAAACCATTGCAATTACAACTTAATTTAACCTAATTGTACACATTAGAGAATGTTATAAATTTGTTTGAGACGAAGGCACACAATCACACAGGCGAAAATAAATGCGGCACGTGTATGGGTGTACATCAGCTGAGCAAAAATATGGAATACTAAGAAGAGAGGACGAGGAAGAAAGAAAACTTTTTTTATTCACGTAATAAATATGAAAACTTAAATTAAGTGAAGTAAGACGTATTATATTTAAAGGGAAAAATTCTTTAACAAAACCACATTCACACTCACAACAACACGAACAAAAAGTTAAATAAAACAATAAATGAGAAGGAACAACAAAAAAATTCTGAGGAAAAATACAATGAACAAACTGGCGTTTTCTTCAATTTTTCATTAGTTTTTTTTTAGCACAGCAAAAGTGGCAGGCGAAACCAAACAGTGTATATGTGCGGCTGTGGATCGTCGACTGTCGGGTGACGCCTGTCGACTGTTTCGACATTCATTGTGTTACATTGTCGATCGAGTTCACATTCGAAGCAAAAGTTCACCATATGCTGCTGCGAGTTCGAGACGAGAAGTCCGGTTTCGGTTTGGCACCGTTCTCCGAAAAAGGTGGTGATGATGGGCGGCCAGCTTGTAATGGAAGACATAGTAATTAATCTTTTTTTGCCGGTAAGTATATACGTGCTCCGTTTTGCTGAGCACATGCGGCTGCTTCAATTCTTGTAGCATGCCACACTTGAACCCTTGGCCATACTGTTGCTTGCTCATAGATTCTGACATAGTCTGATCTCGTTGATCCTGACCCCTGCTGGCGAAATTTGACCCCCAACTATTTTTTTCGGACCCATTGTCATTTTCCGACTTTGTTTTCAAAAGTGAGGATCATTTTTTTTTGTTCCTCACTTTTGCCTCCGAGAGATCATTAAACACTAGATAGAATCGATTTTTTCCCGATTCCGATTTTACACTAGATAGAATTGATTTTTTTGACCCCCAAAGGAATTTTTGGTTTGACCCTACCTGAAATTTTTGGTGTCAGAATGTATGTGCTTGCTTGCGCGCCAAAACACGCTCACCGAATTGCTGGCCGAAATTTTTCTGTTGTTCATATCCACAAAGTAGTTGTGGGTCGGTTGGTCTCCTCTGTGCAGCTGCTCTTATTGTTGTTAGTTCATCTGCTGTTCACTTTCACTGCTTTGGTTTCGAAATGAGGAAAATGTTTTCTCATCGGGTATGCTGAATAGCCTTGACAACGTAAACATTGCAGTAGCCCACAACACAACACAGCATCACCATGTTCTGTGATATGCGTATCCGCAGCGATGGAAAATCTGGAGCAATTCAAAGAATCCACAAAGTCAAAATATACATTCAATCATAAATTTGCGGCCATACCGTACTAATAATACATTTTTCACGCATTCTGCCGTTTTCTATTTGTGATGCGTATGTGCAACTGTGCGTACGTTAGTTACTGCTATTCGTTTTCCTTTATATTTTTGTTCCTTCTCGGAAATGAAAATATCGAAAAAAACTGCTGAATTTCTCCGACATATTTTCATACACTTTTTATGCGTGTGTACCCAAATTCAATACGAGGCACTCAACGACGATCAAATCATTCGGTCTCTTTCTAACGCGCACGAATCACACTCTACTTCGGGGTGCACACGTTCGCCGTATTTTTGCACCAAACACTGGAACCAATACGAAAAGTCGGTATATTTATTTTGATTGAAATTTACAGGAGGCACGTTTGTTTATTGAGGTGGAAAAATGATATCGAAATCAAAATCGTGTGCTCAGGCTGCTCGATGGTATGGCACTCTGGTATGTGAGTATACTGTATATATTGTGTACGCGCTAGCCGCAGCATCTAAAGGTAAAATACTATGCCATCCGAATTATTATATATTGTATATTGTATATTGTATAATGCGAATAAAGGACGCAGTGGAATGGGGTCCGAATGGCAGAGGAAAGCGAGAGAGAGATAGAGTGGAGAGAAGCAAAAAAAATGACTGTAACGTAATAAACTCATAAAACCACAGCGAACGACGTGCTTAAGAATGCAGAGTGTCTCGTTCCATTGTGATGGCACACACACGCAACCCACAAGCATTCAAAGTTCGAACAATCACATCGAAGCTCATTCTGAATTGAGGGTATTTTCTAGGATATTTGCTTCCTTTGTTTTCGCCAATTCTTGACTTTTACCATCTTTGCTCTCGGTCTCCCCACTATCCACCGATTTCAGTCCCTCCCAATCGAATTGATGAAGCACATATCGCAAAATTCACTGTTATTTGATATCATACTATTTAACATAATAAATGAACGAAAAGACACACCAAGCGAAAGCTCAATTCGACCCCCATGAACCTACACCGAGTCGAGTGTTACATCAAGAGAGAGGGTGAGTATCGAGAGAAAAAAAAGGAAAATTTAATAACTCAACGAAACGAAACGAACCGAAATTCAGGCAATATGATACGCACACAAAACGGTGTTAGCTGACAAATGCTCCAAAATTTGAGGCCAAGCATTCAACCGTTCGACATAAGAAGCACCACGCACACACAATTTACACAGTTTAAATTGCATTTCACAGCAATTCGGGATATCGTTTTATTTCATTTTGTTTCTTTTTGCCGATGCCACAAAATTGTCGTCATCATTTTTTTGTGTTGAGCGCGCGCGTTTGCCTCCCCATTCCATTCATCTCTATTTCACAGTGTTCGTGTTTGTGTGATAGTTTCCTATTCTTGTTTGGCATGTTATTTTTTGCGAATTGCCGTTGGAATTTTGAACAACACAAAATGAAAGAAAAAAAAACAACGATCCAATGAAATTATTGTTGAATTTCTCTCTAAAAGCTGTTCGCATGGCAAAGGGCAACCGCAAAATTGAAGTCGACTAAAATTGGAATAAAACAACGATAGAGATCCAAAATTCGACAGGAAAATGCGTCCATTCCCATTTTTTGACAACCAGCACCGACAAAGCATTGTTGTACGACAGGGAGAAACGAAAAAAATGCGATTCTATCAGCGCGCTCATTTTAGTGCGCTGCCAATCCAGGGTAAGGGTAACACTGCATAATGACGATGTATTATGATTGGTTCGATATATAGTTAGTATATGTATACGAAATATATCGGCCGAAGTGTTTACCGTTAATATTTAATATATGGTTTTTATCACGATTTATGCTGACAGATAGATTATCATTTCATGGAACGGTCGAATGAAACTTCGAAACATTGGCGAATGCTTTACTGATTTGGACGTTTGAAAGAGGAAAAAAACCTTTTTCTCTTCGTATATAAACTGTCAATATATTGCCTACACATGATGTTCCACACTTTCTACTTTTTTGATTTATTATTCAGATGGTTGAAGGATCAGGAAGTTCAGGTGAATATTTGTTTCATAGTAGTTTTCCGGATTATATGGTCCATCATAATACGCATTGATTGATGTCAGCAATGAGACAAAAAGAATTAAACATTCGATTTTGTTACCGGGAAAAATGAATATGCATAAGCAATGAGTTGAATGGTTTACATTTCCCATTCGAAATGAATATTGTGCAATGAATGAAATCGTGAATACAATATCATTTCATTCATGCTGCCAAAAGCTTTTTCCAACATGCAAAAAAAGATGTCCGAAACCTTATCCATTTAGGTTCGGGTATAAAAGTGCACCCTTAAAGCAAATTCAGTCAAACGGATTATATTCCGGATAAATTTTCATTTAAAATTGTGGAAAGGTTTTCTCTCACACTATTTCCTGTTCGGTTTGGGTTTTGAATCGTTTGCGAATACATTGTTATTTAGTTAGGATACACAGCAAGCTTTGGATAGCAGATGAGAGAACCAGACCCCAAATCGTGTGTATTTGCAATAGAACGATTGTGAAATCGATCGACATAATAATGTGACACTCTTTTTATTCGTGCTCTCGGTTGGTTGTCTCGGTCGGGCTTGCACATTTCTCAATTTATTTCGGATCGGTGACGTGATATGTTCCGTGCATGAACCAATCTCACTCTCCATCTCGATCTCATCTCACTTTTTCCGCAAAAATTTTCTCGTTCTTTCTCGTCTTTGCTGTTTCTCTTGCGCGAAAATCAGGTGGAAAAGCACTGTGAAAATACAATTTAAGTTTGGTGACACATAAATTTTGGACGCGCATTATGTGTTATAGAGTGTGAGCATTCGCATTAACGTATTCGTAAAAGCAAGTTTCAAGCGCTCAAAACGATGTCGACTACAGAGCATCATGAGCGAGCGAACGAACGTTTCGTTTGGTATTCGGGATGTAGGATGCGCTCCACTCACCGGGCGACTGATAATATAATGTGCATAATAATAAATGGCAAAATCACAACTGTAATATAGCTATAGAAACCATATTATTTAAATTGACAATATCATTTAATTTAACGCTAGAGTGACTGCACGTTTTTCAATATAAATGGTCAAATTTTCGTTCGTTTTTATTTTCAATCTTTCGGTCGCTCCGGAAAAAAATTCACGAGCATTATTCGTATGCCGATGTGAAAGTGGCGGTGCTGTTGTATAGCTACGACACTCACACATTGAGAATCGGTATGTACGTGTATGTGAGTATCATAAGACTTTTTGTGTGTGTCACAAAGCGTTTGATATTTTCTCTTTCAGATACAATAAACGACACTGTTTGTAGTTAGTAGAGTGCTTGATGAGCATCAAGAGAGAGAGAGAGCGACAAAAAAGCGAAACATTGAAATATTGCTGGCTGATTTCGACTCGAAAATCGTTGTCCGGGCTCAAAGCTAATGAAAATATACACATAGCAAACACAGCAAGCTCATAACAACATAAAAAATGGAACTTTTAAAGTGGTGTAGTCAACTTATGAGCGATGAATCGTGCGGGGATATTGTGAAATGAATACGAGAAAAATGAACGAAAAAAGAATGCGTCCCTTTGTAATCAAATCCACGCTCATAATTTTTTTTCATCCTTCGCTGTGCTGTCTTTGTTACACAGAAAACGACATAAATAATATTATGTTGAACGCGTAAGCAGTGCAACCGAATTAAGCAAAAAAAATCTGTTTAATCATAATTAAATGGGGTGGTGTTATCCGTTTTCCGTTGCTGGTGTTTTCTTTTTTTTTTCGTACTTATATTTTTTTCCGTACTCACTCCCTTTATGTCATGCTTGTAGTGCTTGTAGTGCTTGTCCGCCGCTCCTTGTGTACCCGTTAAGATGACGATGAAAAAAACCATGGCCATGTATATTTGAGCTTAATTTTATTCAGCTGCAATCCGAGCTGGATGTTTTTCACAATTCACGTTTTTTGCTCTCATTTTGCCATGCAATTAAATTATCTGATTCGAATCAAATGAGGAGAAAAAAAAAATGAGACGATAAAAACAAAATTACCCGACCGATGGCCGATTGTAATTTTTGTGAATCGAGCGGGCGAACAACGTTCTCTGTCACTGATGAATAAGAGTGAATGAGTTAACAATTGTGTGTGTGTATGTATGACGCTGTAACCAGCACATATTTAATAAAAAATTGTTCCATGTCGGTTGTGAATTTCGCGTTTAAATTCCCATTGAAAATTCACTACGAATTTCAGCCGAGAACTACTCTCGGCGCACAGAAATGGGAAAAAAACACGTCGTAGATAAACTGTGTGTTTGTGATTCCATTTAATGCATCTAATGCGACCGAACGAGAGACAGAGAAAGGGACAGAGTGTGGCAGTGAGAGCTCGAGCGCTAGCGCGAACAAGCGGTGTTCATGTAGAAATGCTGTATGGTTATTTTGCGAATATGTACGTTCCGCGAAATGTTAGTATTCCTGTTTAATTACAACCAATAAATTATTCATATGCGTGCATCAAGTGGAAAATGTACTAGTCCATTAAAACGTTCTGTATGTGCGCCTCCAGCCATTCGTTATTATTAGCAACGTATTTTGATTTATTTCTTTTACATCATCAGCATCATCATCAGTTTGAGTTTCATCAAATTTATCTTGACGCAGTGTTTGTGTGTTTGTGTGTTTATGAGTCTGTGTCGGTGACTGTGCTTGTGTGCGACATGGCGTGATATCTTTGTAGATAATTCACAGTGAACGGCCCTTCTGCTAAATGTATCCACTTCCGTTCTGGGAAATGCCGTCCTCCTAATTTAAACACGAGTATCAAATGTGATGAATTGATGGACCCTTTTCAGTAACAGTCAATCGCAAGGCGCACATACATACGCACACATAAACAGTTTTACAGAGAAAAAAAACGTGGCAGCAACATACTAAATTCATTTTTAAAAAATTACGTGTTTCCCTATCGACACACGATGTGAATGCGAAAATACCTTCTGCGATTCACAAGCTAATGACTCAATTTGCATCGAACCGTGTGCAGCACGGAGTTTGATTTTACTTAAGATCGACGAATCTTCTAAACTGTGCACACAGCCTGAGGTGGAAAGTGATCGGGCGCGAGCGTAGGAAAGTGGTAGCGAATGAGTGGGTGAGAGATAAACAGTGAGTGAGTGGGTGAGAGAGAGGAACGAAAAAGCTCAAATCTTATATTCAATACAGCGCATACATATAGAACAAATATAGCATTCGATGTGAATTTTTGATTAAATTAAAGGACATAATAAAGCGATTTCTTTTTGTTCCATTTTGAGTGACTTCATTGCTATTGTTTTGCATCAGCGGAAGCGACAGCAGCGGCATTATCAATGGCAGCGATGGAAATGTGATGAATGCCATAAATGAAAGATCTATGGGGACAGTGTTGCGCACAACAAGAAACAATATAAAATGGGAAAAATGCCGCGAAACAGACAAAAGCACAATATATGTATACACAGTAAAAAAGCATAAAATGAAATTTAACGAACTGACTTTGCTGAACTGAATGGAATGGCAACGATAACGCGAAAATTTCACTCGGAATTTCCATTTCAACGCTACAAAATTCATATATAGATATTTTTGATGCTATTCATATTCCGCTGCTTAAGTTGTATAGTGGGTGCTATGCGCTTTCATTCCGTTGTAAAAATAAACACTAGAATAGTAGTGCAGTAAAATAAACCGAAATGAGTTTTGTTACATTTTTTCATGGGATGCTTTTCGACTTCAATTTCGCTGCAGAGATGCCAGAAGCAGCGTGTGTATGAAGGAAAGGGGAAAGAAACAGATCGCACACATAGATTCTGACATAGTCTGATCTCGTTGATCCTGACCCCTGCTGGCGAAATTTGACCCCCTACGAATTTTATTGGGCCCATTGTCATTTTCCGATTTTGTTTTCAAAAGCGTGGATTTTTTTTTGCTCCTCACTTTTGCTCCGAAGGGAACATTTTACGCTAGATTGAATTGATTTTTTTGCGATACCGATTTTAAACTAGATAGAATTGATTTTTTTGACCCCCCAAGAAACTTTTGGTCTGACCCCCCCCTGAAATTTTTGGTGTCAGAACCTATGATCGCAAAGCAAGCGATTCCGAAAAATGGATGGATGAAATGTTGAGAATCATCAACTTTGGAAAAAGTTCTTTTGTAAATTGGCCTGGGATTGAAACTTGTAAGTGTTAATTGCAACGGAGAATGAAATTTCCGCACAAAATGAAGGCATCCATGGATGGAACAAATAGCGTGCGCGGTGCGAGTTCTCTCGCGCACATTAAAATCATTGCCATCACATGAATTGCAACATAAACATACAGAGGCAATGAGAGAGAGAGAGAGAGAGAGACGGAAAAATAAATAGATGGAATAGAATGTACGAGTGAATGGGCGAGATTGTTGCCATTACAAATTTCATCGAATTGCCTATAACTGTGGCACAGACACAATTCATATCTTTTTGGCCGGATGAAACAGGGAAAATGTTCGTAATTCGCTTCGATTGATACGATGTGCGATTGATGTTATCTCATATCTGCTTATTGTTCAATGATTCACTTTGGTGTGTTGTGTATCTGTTATTGTACAGTGCGACACCTTTCACCGTCGCCCATATAAATTGTCAATGATCGCATTAAATTTATCGACATCGAAATATATTTATGTGTATTACATATTTATCTTTATGATCAATAACGGCATAAATAAAAGGCAGTTGCTAAAACAGTTGTTGGTGAGTTTTGCATGAGTGAATAGTGAATGAGTGAGTGAGCGAGCGTATGTGAAAAAGGGAGAGATAGAGGTGGTAGGAGTGATGCCAGTTCTGTGTATGTCATTTTCAAAATAGCCGGCATAAATAAAATGTGACTCATCCTCATCCATAAATATGCATTCGACATTGTGTGAATGAAATGAAAGGATCGGTGATGCCATATACGTAGACCGGAGAGGGGGAGAGAGAAGGAAAAAAAATAACTCAAATAAAAAGGCTGTTATTCTCGATGCGCTTCGGTTAGAAAATTTATTATCAACACATTACACACACCATAAGTTTCGCACACCACAAATTTTGTTCGTGCTCCCGTTCGGTTCACATATAATTCTTTTTTGTGCTGCTATCCTCCACTACTTCTCTTTTTGTCTTTGCTTCCTTTTTGCACGTCGCATTTTATATGCTATTAATATGCGGATAAAATATTTGATGCTTATGCCGTAATCAGCGGTGACAGCAAACAAAGACATTCCGAGTCTTTGTTATTCGGCCACGAGTGTTTCGTATTTGGGAGGGCGACATTCCAAAGTAAGGCATGTCATTGTTTACCGTCACCTTTGGGATGGAAATACGAATCCCGCTCGCACTCTTGTATAACGTCTCTTTCTCCAATTTCACCAATTATTGGCAGAAAATGATTACAATGTAAATAATACGCGCCATTAATAACATCATCACCGTATTGGATTACTCGTGTTTGGGGCCAGAGAGAGGAAGAAAGAAATAAAGAGAAAGAGAGAGAGAGAGATGGAGGCAGCGAGAGAGAGAGAACATTCGCCTTTGCGCGCGCTTTTATCGGTGTGCGAATTTGTGTGTGATTATTTCTTATGTAAAATGCACAAATTACACTGAATAAACACACGTAGAGGGTGAGAGAATCTATAATAATAATGGCATTGTACCCCCAGTCTGATGGTTTATCTCGCATTATTACACGCATACAAATGATATGTGAGCGACAATAATTGCAGCGATTTGCGGTAAAGAGAGCGAGCGCGAGACAGAGAGAAAATAAAAATAAAACCGTATTACGAAGCATTTCGATAGGGAAACTAGATCCATTGAATTAAAATGCCGTTGCCATTTCGGAGGCTCTGGAAAGAGACAACCACCCGAACTCGCATCCGAATGAACGAACGAGACAGAGAGGTGGAGAGCAAAAGAACGAGCGAACAGAGAAAATTGAGGGAAATAAAATGAAACATGGCCTAGCATTTTTATGCGGAATTAAAAGGCAAATAATTCGGAATGAAAATAATTACCGAACAAATAACAATTTATGTGTTGTGTGCATGCGGCGAAAGCAGCAGCAGTAGCAGCAGCACGGAGAGCCAAACTCACACCAAATATGCCAATTGATTTCCACCAAATTGGTGTTATATTGCCTGCCAGTTGAAGCTGATAATATTTATTTGAATTTCGACAAATTTTTGGCACATTCTTTCCACATAAATATTTGCACAAACGCCTCTCGCACTCTTTTGCGCGCTCTGTGCTTCGGTTGCGAGCGCGAGTTTTGTAATCTATAGCACAATATCAACACCATTCAATTGGAGCAATGTTGTCGAAAGTGTAGTCGAACGCACGTTATAACAAGAAATGAGAGAATAAATTGGAAGATAGAGAGCGAAAGAGAAACGGAGCGGGAGAGGGAGAGAGAGAACGAGTGTGAGAATGCGCAAACTGATTTACATTTTGCAAAATTAGTACGTCATTTGCCATGAATGTGAATATTCCAGAATTTGGCGCCAGCATATTAACGACGCAAACTTGCGAATGCGATACAAATAAGTGCTTTTAGCAACAAAAACAATCGCAGACAAGCACCCTCTCTGTTTCTCTTGTTCTCTCTCTCTCTCTATATCTCGCAATTTTTCGGATCGTTTTCTTGCATCGATGTTGTTGTCGACGCCGTTTGCGAAAAATTATTTGTAAACTGATGTTGAAAAGTGAACTTCGGAGTTCGGCTGACGACAACAACCAAAGAAGAAAAAAAACGAAGCGAAAAAACGCACAAGAAACAGACAGTCAACCACTTGAAATATAGACGAATGTATCGAACGGCGACGACGGCGGCGGCGATGGTATAATAGAAAGAAAGCGTTTACATCAAAATCTGCAAATAAAAATGTTCCATCGTTTTATTATCGACTTAAGGGGCTGAGCGATGAGTCAATGGGAAAAAACGAATCGGTTCGGTTAACGCAAAAACCATCAGTCTAAATGGTTAATCAGCTTTAATCGATTTTAACTATGTTTGACGTTTTTGTAGAGCTAATTATGCACATAATTAGTATAATGGAATTGACAGATTTTGTGATTTTGTAGTCGCGCTAAAACAAGCTCTTCACACAAATAAAACGAACCAACTGAATAGTGGTAATACTTTCCTCCTTTTCTCGGTAAAGCTTAGCTAACGCTCATTGTATTTGTCATATATGTCGATGGGATTTATGTGTGTGTGTGTGTGTGCATGGGTAAAGATGCCCCGTCACTTGGGCCTTATTTGCAGTTTCAACGAAAGCTTAGCACCGACTCAATCGGCTACAAAGTCTGCAATGACGAAAATCGGCCGCTTCAATTTCGCTCGTTGAAAAGAAAATCGTTTTGGTTAAGACAGGAACAGTAACGAATAAATAGTCGATCTGAGGGCGCGTAGCAGTGAAGCGTATGAAATTGACAGGATGTAGGTCGTATACAATATAGGCTATGATTGTAAATGTATCTATATCTCGCACTCTCTCTCTCTCTCTCTCTTGGCAGTCTATGCTATATATCAGTATTTTATTGAGAACTAAAGTACACTGCGTTGTGGCATGAATATGTAGAAGGTGTATATATGTGTGTGCATGTCTATCTTCTATGGTGGTGATGATGGCGAAAGTCGGTTGTTTGGTATGCACGAGCATATTTAAACATAATGGCTTCAAAGTCAAATATATAGTCGAGATGATACGATAAAACTTTTCTTCAGCAATTTCAATTTAGTTTAGTTGTATCCTGTGTGGAAAATATAAACAAAAACAACACCAAGTCAATTTGTTTTGCGTAATCATATATCCGCTAATGTGAACCACTCGTGCTCACAGCCGAACCCCGCTCACCTCGCTCGCTCGCTCGTACTCTCGCTTTGCGAAACGACCCCCCACCCACCTACCTCAAGCTTTGCCAACATAATTTCGTTTCTACAATGTATTTTCATATATATATGTGTATGGTTTATTGTGGCAAAGCGCAGCACGCATCACCCCGCAGTGTGTATTGTATATACGAGAAAGTTTTCTCGTCATCGATATATCTATAGGTTAATGTTGCGTGCTTGCATTTCGTCTTTCAGTCAAAGCCAGCTTCTCTCCCTCTCATCAGTCGTTTTCTTTGTTTAGGTTCAACGAGTGTTTCATGCATCTGCTCACCGCCCAACCAATCTTCCAGTTCAAATTAGTTCGCACAATTCATTTATACTCCGTTTTTCCACTCTCTCACTCACACTCACACTCACACTCTATTTCTCTCCTCTGCATACAAACAAACAAACAAACACACACACACACATCCAGTTTCCAGAACATGTTAATTTCTTTGACGCTTTGCGTCAAACGCTTTTCCTTTTGTTTGCCGCATTCAATGTTAAGAAGCAATCCACCAATCTCCTTCTCCTTCCCCCTATTAAATGGTAAACGCATTTTTTACGATCTGTTTACTTTACACCCATATTCTCTCCATGGGTTTCGCCACCAATCGCTTCACCGTAAATCGTTATCGCGTTTTGTTTTGCCGCTCGGCAATTTTCTTCGGCAGACGTGTTTCCTTTTGTTCGGGGATCCCATTTTTAATTTCTTCGCTTTAATTTTTTAACACATGTGATAAGGCCAGCAACAAGAACCAACTTTTCTCAATAGCAGAAACGGCAAACTGCAACTTCGAACAGCAAAAGAAAAAGCAGAAAAAAAACCACACGAAGTCGAAGCGAGAGGGGGAAAAACGTGAACGAAGAGAAACCAACAACAATCATCAACAAGAGATAAACCGTTGAAAAATATGCTAATGTATGGTGTAAGTATGCGGTGCGATAAGAATTCAACACACACACAAAATCCAAAGTTGTTATCTTCAATGGGGCTGCTGAATCCCAAACAATATAATTCACATAACACACAGATCAACTTCGAAGTTCTACTTCTTTTTCTTCTTCGTCGTCTTCTTCTTCTCTTCGCCTCATCTCTCACGCTGTCTCATCCACTCATTCACCCGGCGTCCTTTTTTGCTCGGTGCTTCTGGGTGTTACCATTGGGCTTTTCTTTCCACATCCCAGACAGATTATAATGTATTCTCGATGAGAAAATGAAACGATTCGTGTGTGCATTTTTGTGATTTTGTGAAAATATTCTCTCGACGTTGAATGCTTTTTGTGATGCGCGCGCGAGCAGGCAAACGAACGAGAGAGTGAACGAACGAACGAACGAACGAACTAAGCAATTCTCTTGATTCTGATACCACGAGTGGAAGATAATGACAGCAACTGTAGCACCAGTACATCGGTGTGAGTTGGAAGGCATTGGTGGCAGTGAAGACGACGTGACAATTTTACGAAATTTCAATTGACAAATGTTTTTTAATATGCATCTGGATAGAGAGAGCGCGGTAGAAGCACCAAAGACCGTAAGCATATAAGCTTCTGGTGTTTAGAGACAGAGGGTGGGAACGATAGTGTGTGTGTGAAAGAGTGAGAGAGTACCCATCCGATGCCCGAAAAATTATATGCCAAGAATTATGCACGCATACATTATAATCATTTTGGCACAAATTTATTTACATTTTTTCCCATTCATTTTCCATCATCATGGTCGTATTTATCGTATCCCGTGCTTGCGCGCGCTCGTTCAACAAATCCCACAGAACACACTCTCTCTATCTATCTATCTCGGTGTAAATTGCTCGCCTTCATTTTCCTCTTAAGCGCGCCACTCTTTCGCTTCTTTCCAGCCATTTCAGTCGCAGGCTCTCGGAAGTGTTTTATGCGAAAAATGTTTGGTGTATATGAAAATGAAAAAGCGTTGCACTGCTATTGAATGAGAGTTTTGTGTGTATGTGTGTGTATGGAGCATTGCTAAACTCAAATCGCATCTGACGTTACAGAGAAAAAAAAAAGACAAGCAAATAATGCGCTGGGATAAACGAGAGAAAAATAGTCAAAAGTACCTTGTATTAAAAGTGTCATCTGCTATTTCTTCGCTCGAGCATGTATGAGCTTGCGTGAATGCAGAATTAAATTCGATGCTTTCAAACGATAATTTCGTTGTTGTTTTTTCCCCATCATCGTTGTGCGTTCGGTTGTTCCATTCGTTCGCTCAGCTCGGTGTTTGGTGTTGAATCAGATGGTCCACTCTTTTTTGGTTGTTGTCATCGTCGTTGTCGTTCTCTCTAGTGTGCGCGCATTTGAGATATATTTTCCATTTTGCAACGTTATTGCGTCACAGCAAAGTGTGAGCATCGTGTGAATTCATGAAAAACGAACATGCACAAGAAAAACAAACAAATGAACGGAAGAAAAATAATAACAGTAATGAATGAGAACGCGAGCAAGTGCGCGCGCCAACAATCGAGCACCTGATACAAGATCACATACACATACACACACACACACTCTGACAGTCGACAAACAAAAACCTCCGACCCAAAACGCACATATTCGTATCTTTTAAAAATAATTGTGTGCATGGAACGGCATCATTACACCGAACATTCTAATGCCTTCCATTCGTCTAAATGAAAAACTATTGGCGCAAAAGAGAAAAATCAACAGCTTAGGCGTCTTATAAATGTGCCCATGTATCGTTGCATTAATAGAGGCACTCATTCTAGCACTCGATCTCCATGGAATATGAACGGCAACGGCAACGGCAGTGGCAGTGGCAGTGGCAGTGGCAGTAGCACCTCCAACAGCAGAATCATCATCATATCAGATTGCCGTAGAGATGCTGCCATTCATGGGCGTCGCATATAAACACACACATATATGCATATACGTAACATTCATTTTATATGACGGTGGTTGAGTTGTCGAACAGCAGCTTTCCGAACGTTTTGCACTGGAGCACACTTTCATACAGTTGATTTCATTGCTTATTTCCCATCACATTTAACACGTTTAAAGCCAACAGTTCGTATATTTAACATTTGGTGCCAGTGCCGATGCTGCTGCCGATGCACGATGTACTGATACCAGACGAATGAAAGTACACACGTGTTATGAACATGAAATAAAGCAAAACACCCGAACGACTTATACTATTTGAATATATTTACATGAGCCGTAACCAATGTTGGTCACATTATATTATTGAATGTATGCTAATTCTACCATTCTTCTGCACACACACACTCTCTCTCCCTCTTGCTCAGAAAACGCGTTCGTTCAGTTCACATCCACCAGGTACAATAGAGTGGTGCGGAAATCAACCCTTAATTCCGGCAAGCACTTGTATACCATAAGCTGTTACGAGATGTTGCCCCTAAAGCTGATGGAAATGGGAACATCTCCGAAATGCACTGCAATGACGTGCTGTGTTATGTGTGTTTAAACATTTTTCGGTTTGCAAAACGAATTACATTTAAATGGAAAAAACTAACAGCCATGGGACGCCATTCGTCAACTTTTAACTTAATTTCATAACTTGTAAATGTGTTTTTACCGCATTCGCCAAACGGAGGGCATTCTTCCAAAATGCCATTGCCACTCTAATCTTGGTCGGTGTCTGCTGAAAATGTGCGGTGCATCCGAGATTGAGACCATGAGCCAAATATTATAATATCTGATGTGAATCCATGTAAGCATACACAGATGTAAAAACACGCTCTCGTGTTTCCTATTTTCGCCATTCGCGGTAAAACATCCGATCACATATCCACATGCCTGTCGTACACTCGTTCATTGTTTATAGGATGATTGACATAAATATTAGATTATTTAATATTTATATATGTATTTGTGTTTATTTACGACGCTTTAAGGCTACAGCCTAAGTTTTGCTCTATTTCGCTCCGCTCTCGACTAATCTGCACACCTCCTGAAACAACTGCTGATGAAGCTGCTCGCTCTCTCTCTCTCTCCAATGTGAAATGCATGGGACGCACCGAGTGTGTGACGATGCTCAAAGTTATGCTTTAAAACAGAAGTAAAATTATTATTATTATTATTATTATTATAAGAAACTTAGAATCGAACCTCGTTCCGGTTTTCCATAGCTCAACTCAGCATTTCTGGCTCTACTCCTGTGAAATGAAAGTAGGTAAAACGTGTGGAACATGTTGTATGTGTGAGTATGAAGTTTTTTTTTCTACTTTCGCATTTTCCTGCTTTTTTCAGAATTATTCACACTTATCGCACGTATAACACACAACATATTACCACATAAGGAACAGGATGGGACAGCTTTGGATGTCGGTGAGTGCCATGCTGAAACGGCTCACATACAGCCAATTTATAATGAGAAAAAAGAAGAAGAAGAAAGAATACACACTAAAGTTCGCCGACTTAGTCGAGAGAAGCGAAAAAAAAACAATGGGAATTTTCGAAACAGATTCCAAAATCCAGTGATTCTGAGAGAGAGGCAGCCGTGCAACAATAGCAAGTTGGTTGTCGGTGCCAAGGCAAGGACGGCAAATACCTATCGTCATCGAGTTCATGATGAATATACATTATGCATTAAGCTGTTTAACGTTGACTGAATAATATTTTAACCCATGAAGCGAAGCTAGCGAAAAGTACGTACGCTTTGCTCGGCGAATATTTATTCGTAATATATTGCAGTCGCTGGGTGTTTTCATCTAGATAGATGTATAAATTGTGTATGAAAGACCGAGAGTAAGAGTGAGAGCGTGAGCAAGCAACAGAGAGAGAGAGTAGGAGCGATGTAGTTTTTGGTGCGACACACTTTGTGTATGTCGAACATCGACCATACCTACTACTTGTGCGATTAATGTCGTTTGCTGTTGGTGTTTTATTATTATTGTTGTTTTAAGTTTCTTCATCGCATTTGGTCGGTAGAGAGAATTGCCTTGGTCGGATGAATAGAGAATGAGCTTACGGCACTTGCCATAAATTAGATCATTACAGTCATGCGACTGTGAGTGAGATCACCAGATGAACGACAACATCAGACACACACACCGAGCTTCAATGTTGACTGGTTTTGTGCTAGCTGGTGGGTATTATTTAGTTGTGCGAGGCAAATAAACAGCACCAACATCATCACCACCACCATCAGAGACGACGATGAGAGAAAGAAAGAAAGAGAGAGAGAGAGAGAGAGAGCCGTACAAAGAGTGAGGCACCGCGCATGCAGAGAGAGAGAAATGGGGTGTTAGTTTTCTCATATCTTTGATGTTGTTTGTGCTGCCATATTGAATTGTTTAGAAAAAGGCGCATATCTCGGAAACGGCTAGCCGCACCAAGCTATTTATGTGAATGCTGCACACTTTTACCGCTTTCACACAGAGGCTTATAGTAAAATGTAGATATCTTCACGGAACCTAGATTTTGCATGTACATTTCCTCACTCACCTCACCTTAAGTTCCTTTGCCTGCCTTGCCACGATTCGATTTCATCCAAATCGATTAGCGACACTTTCCCAGTTAGCTCGACAGCCGTAGTATGCCAGCCGTAGCTCGCCAGCCGTAACTCATCTTACTCATTTCATACCTATATAGTTTTGTCCCACACGCACACCCAATCATCGTCTCATCTATCTCGGGCTACGCCATGTATAATTTATTAAAGATGCATCCTACGCGACACCATTTATCATGAAATTATCGAAAAGCGTTATAACTTATAGATTTTCTCCCATTTTTGATGAGATCCAAGCGTTGCGGGTCCTTTTGCACTCTCTCGTTCAATGGCGTCGTCTTCTTCCTCTTTCCCGTTTGATGAATATCATAGCAAAATGTTTGGAACACGCTTGCCGCTGGGCGCGCTATATTTCTGCTCACTTTACTCGCCACCAACTGCAGCAAGACTATAGAACAACGTGCAGCGCACGTTTTGTTGTTGGAATTTATATTTTGTGTGTATGTCTTTCCATCCATAAGCAATGATGATGACGAAGCTTTGAGTTTTTGAATATGGATCGCGAGCCCATCTCACATATTTCAGTTAAACGATTTCATTGTTCATGTTCATCGCCTCAGTCGACATTGATGTGTACGCTGTACGCATTTAACAATTCTCTTTCTCTCTGTCGCTGTTGCTGTCGCTTGTTTCCTCCATTGTAGTATTAGTGTAGGATAAATTCCTTTTTGCCGCTGTGAAATTCACTAGAAAACAGGAACCTATGCACGCTCTTTAAATTGCTATGGCTGATTTGCTCGAGAGTGCAGATAAAAGTTTTGAGCAAACAACACGGGAATCGGATTTTCTTTATGCTTCTTGTTTTTTCTCTCTTCTCTTCTTTACTCTGTGTGCCATCTCTTTTTCACTTCACTCGTTTTGTTTTATTCCGGTTGTGTTTTATAAATTTTTTTCTCTTTTTTTTGCATCGCTATTCGCTCAATGGTACATCTTTTTGTTTCCTGGTATTGTGATGTTTGAGTTTATGGGAGCGTTTGAATATGAAAGCGGCCAAGATAGATTCCTCTCTTCTCGAAGTTTTATTTCTCTCTTTCTTTCTATTTGTATATACATCGCGAATGAGATCAAGCGCGCGAGGCTCGCTCACTGCATTCATTCGGTGTGCTTGTGTCGTAATTGTAATCAAGATTTACGATTGTTTTCCATTATTGCTGTTGTTCCACACTTTTTCATTATAATTAATGTTCTATTCTCTTCGCCATGCTTGTCCTATTCTTTTGAAAAACGAAAAAGTGCAGAGCGAGAAAAAAATGCGGAATAACTGCTTGTTAAAAACACCGATTTTCTAGTCGTACCAAAGAGTGGCATCAGAGGCATACAGATGGCATGGACACGGGCGAGATGCTGTGAATGCAGCATAAAACAAATGAGTGGACAGAGCACACACACACACAGACACTCACCGAAAGCAATCCGGGACGAAATCGCAGAAAATAAGAATCGAGAAAAATTGAAAAATTTATTAATCGGTAGCACGCAATTTTTCTGCTTTCAAAAAGTTTTATCTCACCAGATAAGCCAACAAAAGAGAGAAGCGATCGGAAAAAGTACGATACGTGTGCAATGGACACGGCACATGTACACGTAGCCATCGTCTGAATACCTAATAACAGTAATAATGGCCCTAGTTCTTTTTTATTCCTACTGTTGTTTCGAGTATGTGTATGGCTGTTTTGTGCGACTTTTTTGTGCTTTTCGTTGGAAACTTTGCCCTTTTACAAAAATCCTTTTCATGTGCACCGAATATGGCAGCGAATATCAAGGCAAAACATACGATTATTATTATTATGATTATACGTCTCTATTTGTTGGTGTCAGCGAGAGAGCGAACGAGCAAGCGAAGCGGGCGCGCACCCAATTCACTGTTATTTGCCTCAAATTGGTGCTGTGTGTGAATCTAGTCAGTAGTTTTGAGGCATTGTGCTGTGTTTTTTTTTCTCATTCACGTTTTTTTTCGTTCACTCTGTGTTGACTCATCTAATAATAATAATTTTGGTGTGGAATAGTTCGTGCCGCTGGTTTGGTGTGTGTGCGTATGCGAAACATGAGCAATAAAATTTTTTGCCGTTCATTTGTTTTATTCATTTGACTCGACTCGTTCGCTCATTGAGAGAGAATGTGAGTTTTTCACACTCGTCCACACTTCGGCGGCTCGTGTTTCTTATTTCTTGTTTGTTGTTCACTCAACATAAATTGTGCACGTTTCTCAAATGTTCTATTGTGCAAATAGAAGCACATACTCGAACACATACACATTCGTACGCTGCAAAGTAGCTCACACACCCGAATTCATTCACATAATTTCTAGTTTTACACATTAAACACGCCATTTTTGCCAGAGGCTATTATAAAAGCCACTCCATAACGCTATCGCGTTCATATTCACCACATTTCGTTTGCATTCAGCAATAAGGAGCCATGTGAGTGTGTGTGTATTTAATATGTGTGATAGAGTTGGTGGTCGGTCTTTCTCTTTTCTCGCATACGTGTTATCGTATAAGCGTTTTAAGCTTCGATTTATCCTTAGTTAAGTTAGTTGTAACGCTGTTGTTAAAACGATGTTCGTCACAATGCTATCACTATGTTATGTTATGCTTTGACCTCGTTGCTCATTACCTAATGAGATTAGGCGCGTCCGATTCGCCTCACCATCGCTCGCACACACGGTTTTATTATGGCATGAAAGAGAGCGATGGTAGCCTGTGGCTATCGCTTACGTATGACATGTGATTAAACGAATTTATCCTCATGCATAACGCCATTTCTACTATGTGGTATGGCGTCTGGAAATTCGGTTTCATTTTCGAAATAGCATTCATGGCATGTGTATATCAGGTTGGCACACTCTCGACAGCTTCAGTGAATTCCATTTAAATGGCACATTAATAACTCACGCAATTCCATCGATATATTTTTTCTCTTTTCTCTTCATTTCATTTCCCCCGTCTGCATTTCGGTCAATATCCTTAATTTCGGTAGAAACACCCAACCGAATTGACCGAAAATGGAAAAATCGCCCTTCGAACACTATAATAACGATGGTAATAGTTGGAATATGACATTAAAAACGGAATAATATTTCATTTACGAGTGATAAATGATTATATGTTCTACACACATCGAAAGGCTATTTATAATTCCTTGTTTGCAAAATACTTTCGGGACAACTCCAGAATATGGATATATAAATTTATGTATGCGTGCTCAACGCAAATATAAACGCAACCAGCCAGATCAGATGGAACAAAACGAACACGAAACCCAGCCAAACCAAACCAAGGCATGCAAAGCCGAGCCAACCGAATCCAAGCCCGAATTATTTCAAATATTTTCGCAAATGATAATCCTCGAAAGCCGAAAACCATTTAAAAATATCACGGTCCCATTAGTAAAAGCCATTTGTTCGATTCGAATTTCGGCCAACGGAAATAGAGACATTTCCAAATGGTTGTGTGCTAAAAGGCGTGCTGTATATACACTTCTAGCTGCCGCCGTACCGCGCTCACTCGTCTGCATGCCCAAACATGCACACACAATGCGAACCAAACAGAAAATTGGTTTGGATTTTCACACTATTTGCTCAAATTTAATATATATGCGAACGATGCCGTCCGTTTAAGCGCTTAAAATTTAAAGTTAAATATACAGAAAAACGACAACAACGAGCCTTTACCACTCGCACACACAGTCGACGCAAAACCAAAAATGTAAACTGTATTAAAGTCTAGCCTCACACAATTTACACATTACGGCCGAATTAACTTGAGCGAAAATTTATGAACATTGCCGTTAATTACACATTTCGCATTTGAATATTCAACAAAACACGGCGAATTGAAAAATATATATAAAAAAACGCATACACACACTCTCTCTCGAACACATTCATATTCAATATAATATACAATGTACAATACATTCAATTGGAAACAGTGACTAAACTATGAAAGACTGCACAGCTGGTGAATACATTTGTGGAGCACTTTTGGGAAATTTAATGCTCTTTGCCACGCATTTATTGAATATAAATGTTAATTTTCGAACATTTTATTGCTAGTTTACTGTGTTATGAAACGATGATGGCCTCAGCCATCGACAATAAGATTCTTTTTTTTCGGACCGGAAACCTGGTCGATTCTCTCTACACAAGAGGACATGGGTTATTTAGACTTTAGTCCATTTCAAGTTGAAAATTCAAAGGTTCCGTTTTTATTATTATTCCCAAATGACATTTTGAAGTTTTTGGCCAACGGCAAAATTTTCAGCATAGACGTATTCACTTTAGTCACTGATATTCGGACCGGACACACAAGTGTTGGGGGAGACCATGAATTTACATTACTCATTTGCTGTGTGACGTTTGCAACCGCTGCTATTGCTGTTGTTGTTGTTGCTGCTGTGATTTTCAATGTTTCAACATTAGCAAACGTATCTTGGGGATTAACGCCAATAAAAAGTCAATAAATAATTGCTGCCTTTTTCCAAACAAATTTTATTTGTTAAAATTTATTATCATGCACACAGTTCGACAGTAATGTATAGAAATTGATGGTAAACGGGTCTCGAACCGAAGGCTTATCAAACACAGTAAATCCGTCTAATGTTCTCGCGTCAAGTGTTTAATTACCAGCCTAAAATTAATGTTAAAATAAAAGTTTATTTGGCATTGAAAATAAAAATGACGACGAAAAAAGACGGTGATTGCACATTTACCATGGCCATAGCCACCGCTACGATAACCGTGTCCAAATCCTCCGCCCCCACTATATCCCCCATAGCCTCCATATCCACCATGTCCTCCGTAGCCACCTCCACCTACGCGTATAACCTTGGGAAGATGTTTGAAATTTTGAGAAAAAAACGTATGCGAACAGAACTTTCGTTTCTTGCGGGAGACTATTGTTGCGTGGTTGATCCTTTTTATGCGATTTCTTGTGTCGTGTTCTATCATCGCTTAATGAATGCTTACGCATTCGAAGCCCAAGACGCAAACACACACAGCTCCAATCCCCAAGAACCAAAAACAATGAAAATGAACAATGATGCTCAACTTCAACGAATATTATGTGAAAAACGCATGAATTATGTAGCTCACAAGCTCATTACAGTCACGTTAAAAAATATTTATGGCTGTTATCGGTATTAAATGCTCAAATTTTGTACCTTTATTGTGCTGACACCGCCACCGTAGCCTGGAAAATGCGCGAATTAAATTAATTATTACTCATTCTCTCCTGTACTCTTATAACATAGCATCAGCAGCAGTAGTAGCAGCTGAATAAAAGTGTTTACATGGAAACGGATGGAGAGTTTACAGAAAAAAATACAACATCCCAAACAGTTAAATGCTTTTCACTGTAGATTATAAAAGACTATAAACTTCGTGCCATTCATTCAATTGACAGCATCTGTTGACCCTCTTTAGCGACTGCCAACAGTTTCGTACATTCCCTTTCTCACTCTATCGCTGTGTCTCTGAATGCATGTATCTGTTTTACGGAGCTTTCCACTGCAATCAACTTTCACATAATTTCGAATGCAAGTTTTTCATTCAGAAATCCTCTTGAAACTTGCAAAAGCAGTACTTGAAAGTTACGCTAGTTACGGATTGCTAGGTTAATCTCTATGATGTGGATGCGGCAAAAAAACGCGGCCCACATACACTTTCTCATTAACTCATTTTATACACTTCATAATGAAAATCTATTAACTGTTTGTGCGCGCGTTCTCTTTTTTAATCCGTTTCGATTTTAATAGTTTTAAATTTTCAATCAAGTTGTTCCTTCCGCATTACTCACCACCATACGAAGAACCGTAGCCTGTTGTTTGGGTGTATCCATTCGTTGTTGAAAATGACAGAAACGAAATAAATTAATAGTTGGAGAAAATGGTTTGAATCATAAATTTTCGATGAAGCGCAACTTTTGTCGCAATTTTTCGTTGCGAAAATTGCCGGCAAAATCACTCACCCCCGTTGCCCCCGTATCCACCGTAACCACCACCGTAACCACCCCCATGACCAAATCCACCATAATTGGAGTATCCGCTGTAGCCACCTTTTTGAATAAAAGAAAATGATCGAGATGCCCATTTAAAAAGGTATATTTAAACTGTCAAAGATGGAATTTATTGCACGACAAATGGTAACCGCATGAATTCTTAATTTCGCACCGCATTCGATCAAAACCACCCGAGGCTGCGTCCGTCGCGCGACTCGCTCGTCGTCGTATCGATACGAGACAATCAAGATAATAAAACAAATAAACGACTGAATGAAAGTACAATTAAAATATTTTTTATTTACCACCGCCCAAATATCCAGCCCCAACATCGGCAACAAGAACAATCATCATCAGCACCGTACAAATAATAATGGCCTGCGAGTGAAAAGGACAATTTTGTGTTATTCATAATTAAATTGCTCGTACACTCAAGAAGAACGAGAAAAACAGAGAGGAAATTCCAAATGAAAATGTGCAAATATCGATTTTACTTTCATTGTTTCGAACACTTTATGCACCACACTTCTGAATAGTAAAACACGAATGAATGTTGCCATCGATACGGCTCAGCTCTTTTATAGTAAAATCGCAAAAGGAGCATTCCACAAATGCTTTACGGGGATGCTAACCAAGGCAATCGGAGCCGCGCGCGCGTTCTGCAGTAACAATTCCGATTCATAATCGGTAATTAATTTGGAATGCTCATTTAACAACAACGAAATGTGGCGGTGACAGTGGCAGTGGCGATGCTGATAATTGACAGATTCATTCATTTGCGGCTTTCAATGGGGATTGGCACACACACACATCTATATATAACACAATGCAGGGAAATCACATTTAAAATGAAGTAATAATAAATGAATCGATTTGCTTGGCTAATTCCGTAAAATTGTGTCGATTAAAAATCGCATCAATTAAATTGCATATCTGCTAATGCCGCTTCCACGATGCCTGTCTATTGGGTAACTCTATGTGGTCGTCATAATCCATATGCCATATTCCACCGTTCATTCGATCTGGACGTCTAGTCTCATCTTATTAATGGCCATACTTAACAGCTGTGTGTTAACATTTATGGAGAATGTTACTTTTAGACACCTCTTTCAATTAGAAACCTTACATTCGTAGCTAATTGGTTCAATTCATAGCTCTCGGTTTGTTCGGCTCACCCTCACTTGCTTGCCTGCACACTCTCGCTCGCTCTCTCACTGTGTGTGTGCGCTGATGGTGAAAAATAGCGGAACGAAGCGTACAAAGGAAACCGCAAAAGATTTAGTGAATGGTAGAACATGAAGTTCATTGGTGAATTGAAATGTGTATAGGAGTGTGTACATGTTTTAAATGTGCTCTTGATAATATGCTTGTTATTATCATTAACCTTTGGAAATTATGTTGATATTCTCAACAAAATCAGTAAATGAAAGGTCAATTTTAGCAGACGGTGCAGCGTGTGACACGCCACTGACTCATCCATCCATCCACATTATGTTCTATTGGATGGAGCGTGCGATTTGACTATGCCACACCATAGCACTGAATATGGCTACGAATGAGGTGTAAGAGAAGACTGAAACTTAATCTGATCTGCTTACAACTTTTTTTTCTATCTCTCTCTCCCTCTCTTTTGTTCCGTTATTATCGTTGCTCATGTGTCGTCGTTTTATCTAGACTAATCGTTTCGCAATGCATGAGAGGTCATCCAATTTATCTGGCTCGAGCGAGCGAGACGGATGAGGAAAAAAAATTTAGCGAAAATTTAATTTATTCATAGTCAATATTTCACGATATCACGATCGATGCCAAGTCATAAATCAACAATTTACCCATAATAATTTCAAGATTTCAAGGATAAATTCAGGCTGAGCGAGGTGGTGATGCGATTAAGAACGACATACGCCTTCACCATATTTTTTTTTGCTATTTCAGTTTTATTATTCGTTATTTTTTTTCAGCCCCGAACGGATTGAGCAAAATACAGAATCGGCGCTCTCGCATGCGTCATAAATTCCAATTTCATTCGGAAAAAATACAATTCAATTGAAAAAAGATTCAATTTAAACGCTAAGCTCACTGTGTTGCTAACCATACGAACGGGGATCCGAATGCTACGAAAGTAACGGATGTGCTATCCATGTCTTTAACGCCTGCTGATTTTTCAGGATAAACTTTCGACTCAATTTTCTTTCGTTTTTTTCTTTCTCCGAAAACACCATCGACTTTTTTTTCTCCGCTCGTCGCGGGAAACGTTAGCAACATTAAAAATGCCTTATGATTTTTCTTACGCCATATTCTTACATTATCATCATCATCATCCGAAGTTTTATTTCTTTTTTATGACAAACTTCAGTAAACATATATATATATTTTATTTTCGACATCAATATTGCGTCTTGCCAAATCTTTCACTTCTTTGAAAAACCAAATGCAATGAGAGAATTCGCAGAATAAATTAGTTTTCCCATTTCAAAAATTGAATTTGTTCGAGCAATGTAAATCCTTAGAATGCTTCGCATCACAAATGGCGACAAAAAGAACGTGAAACGAAATCATTCTACCGAAAATGTGAGGAGAGAGAAAGAGTGTAAAAAAGGTTGCGAAAAGATAAAATTCTTGCAAAATTATCAACATTTTTACATTTGTTGGTAAAACTGGAAATTGGAAACAGAAATGCAATCAATGCCAATTAAAAACTTTTTAATTGATCGAAATTTTATCGTACAAATAAACGCGAGAGCGAAAAAATATTAATTTAAACATATTGGTACAATCAGCATATCGATGTTTTTAATTGGACGGACCATTAATAATCTTTCACACTGTCGAGATTAAACGAATAAAGATGCGGAAAAAGAGCGATCGACTTCATAAATAATTATTCAGTGAAATAGCGATTTCAAATTAACCGGGTAAATATGAAACGGATGTGAAAGAAATATAGAATGAACAGGAAGAAGATAGAGAGAAATTGTAGTGAAACAATTCAAAAAAAATTTTCCTTCTCCATTTTGGCGCTGCATAAAAACGAATGTTTGCTAATAAAAAGTCAATTCTCATCATGCTTGTGAATATGCAGTCAGCATTCGCGATGATATAGCGTGCACATTCGTTGCATTGCAACGTGAAATTGTACGCGTGTGGAAAACTGGAATTCAAATGCAAATGTCTGCTGGAGAGAATTTCAGTTTGTTGCGCTTTTCACATTCAGTTTTTTTTCGAGCTCCTCTCTCGCTCGTACACCGTGCACTCTCGCCCTTTCTTTCTTGCTTTGCGTTCAAATGCTCTTTTTTTTGTTCTAGCCGACATTTAACGACATAAATATGTAGATTATCAATATATGGATATGACCTATGTGCGAGCAAATGCAAATTTATTCCCATTTTTGTCAGCTCTTTTTTGCAGCTGCGTGTGTGTGTGTTTTCGTTACTCCCATATTTTTCATCTTTCTTCAGCTCGATCGTAATTATGGAGCAAAATCATGAATTCGCTGCAGGAATATTTGTTGAAATTATAAGGGAAAGTGAAAAAAAAATTGCACGAGCTAAAAACTTTATAGATATTCGACCGAGAGACACATCCAACGAAAATAGCAGCAAGAACGAGACGACGCGAGAATAAAAGTTTTGCTGGCTGAATTTATGTACACAGTTTTGTCTCTGCACGTTTGTGATCTATTTTTTGCTTGTTTTCATGTGTGAGTGTATGCAGTTGTAGTTTTGCCATTCGTTTTTCATTTTTGTGTTGAATGTGTCTGGGAGAGCGAGCGCGCTCGCATGTGTATTTGTGTGTGCGTTTTTTTCTCGGTGTATAAATTATAGTTTGCATATAAGCATAATTTGTTTTGCATTCGTATATATAGCACTAGTACTATATTGAATGTGACAGCAAGTTAAGGTATGTTACGCATAAATGGGATGTCAGTGGATATAAATATGACCGTAATGGCAAGTTATACGAACGAACAAACAAAAACATACTCACACACACACATATGGGCGCGCGCGCGCTATCGGAACAAAGTAGAATACGAGAAAAAAACGGAATGGAGAATGAAATCCAATATAAAATTTGTCATCGCAAAATGATGCGGCGAGCGTTTGATTGTTTTATGGGTACTACATATCTCGTCGTCGAGGTAGAGAGCAAAGTGATCGTATCCAATATACTTTACGAGGTATTTTACTGCGGTAAGCACAAAACTGATCATGAAAACTTAATTCAACACTCGCATGAGCGAGCACTTCGGCTCGGGGAAATTCGATTCGATTTTTGTCGATTGAAAATTGAATCACCGTGATTTCACTACTGCTCTCTCTCTCTCTCACACTCCCTTTCTTCCCTTTTTTCTGGCTTCATTTTTATCTTCTGACCGTTTTTTGTCATTTTGCCATGATGTGAATAACATCATGTACATTTTTGTGTTGGTTTTATTTTTCATTCTGCTCTTCTTTCGTCGCTTTCTAAAAAGCATACGGTTTACTCGGTGTATGCTTTGTTTTACATACTCGCACAAGAATGCCACATCCTTTTTTGCCATTCGTACGTTGGTTTGGTCGGTCGGTGTGTGTCCTTTCTATCGCTCGTTTGGTGCGTTTACGATTCCATTATGCTTTGTTTTACTGCACGCTCTTTTTTGTGCTGTCGCACTTTTTTTACCCCGTGCGCGCCTCACATCGGCAAAAGCTTAACGAGACTCATAAATAATTCTGCGGTCCTTCGGTTTTCATATCCAATATCTCGCATAATGTGTTTTTAGGCAAATGTATGCAATGTAAAACTGTTGGAGAGAGACATACATGTACTATACACGTCTATATTGGAATACTTGAACTTTCAAATGGTGATATACAGAGAACGTGCACATACCTACCGTATTACGCACATCATCATCATTGTCGCAGTCACCGCCGTTGCTGCCACCGCCACCACATACCACCACCACCGCACTGAAAACAAACATAGCTTGTTTTCGAATGGAATTGTTGGCTTCCTTCAAAGGGTTTGTTGTTCGAAAAATTCGGTTTTTATGTAAATGGTATGAAACAAGCGAGCGAGATGGTGTCGCGTACGTATTATTTCTAAGCATAATATATGATCGCAGCTTAAACATCTGCCTATATATCTGTATTATATATTATTAGCACGATGTAGCTTCGGTTTTTTTCTGCTCATTCTTCACTTTCCGCATCCTGGATTTACTTCCATTTGCTGCCTCTAATGCTCTGATGGTTCGCTTGTTTCATGTTTATCCCACATCCATCAAAACTATTTGCACTTAACCTCTGAGTACATATGGGAGTGCACGAGCACGCACAAATCTACGCACAAACAATAAATTCAAAGTAGAATAAAATCACTCAAGTTGACAGAGATTGTATTTTATCTGTGATTTTTTTACCCATGGATTCGGAAAACGTATCCGTCAATCTCCATTCAGAGCAACATATAACGCGTCAATTTAGCCGTTAACTCGTTTCAATTCGAAAAACCAACCATCGTACAACCAATTAATTACCCGAAAAACATGCATAGTGCCGCCTGATGTTGAAATAGGTTGTGTGCAAGAGACAGAGGACAGGAGAGAGAGAGAGAGAGAGAGAGAGAGAGAGAGAGAGAGAGAAATGGAGAGCAAAATCCGCGGCTGAGAAAAACATAGAGATTGGCTTTGACAGAGTGGAAGGGCTCAAGAGTTTAAATTATTCATAAATGACAACTCTATTTGATCTCTTTCTGTCGTGGTATATTATGCATATTAAGGGAATTTGACTTGATTACTATGTGTGCATTTTTAATAAAGATTTAAATGCCATTTACGTGGCATGTTGAGAAACAGTTGTAGGATTTGAATAGAACATTTAAATTCGTTACGGAATTACTAGGGTTTTTACTCGAAAATCTATCTGTTTGGCGTCATTATTGTCTCCGCCACCATTCGCTTGTTCCTATGAAAAACTGAGGAAAAGGCGATCCATAGCTTAAAATGATCAAAAATCGATGAGTGCTGAAGGGTTTCATGAATAAATCATAGATTTTTAGATCGTGGACTAAAGCCGATTCTATAGAATTGGGGAATTTGAGATGGAGGGAGAGAAAAGGTTACCGTTGGGCAGCTGCACCGCAGATAATTTGATCTAATTAAGCAATGTGATTAACAACGGGACCAAAATCGATAAACAACCGCCTCATTTTCAACGCAATTACAAGCTCCAATGGCAATGTGCCTCAAGCGAGTCAGATCCACACAGCGGCAGCAAAAGTAGTAGCAGTGGCAGCAGTAGCAACGGGGGCGGCAGCGTAGCTCCAGAGCATTTCGATAATTAATTTCGGTATTCGAAATGTATATATGTATGTGTATGTGCGTCAACTACTTTCGTTCAAATTAAATTGATCATGGATGGATAAGCGAAAGCGATTTAGCTATGAATGTCATAAATGCTACTTCTGGAACAAGTGTATGTTACTGCTGGTGGCTGTGAGTGTGTCAACGACAGCGTGGCTCGATTGTTTCGGTTGTCATCGTGAACCGAAATAATAATTATTTTATTAGAAATTTCGCATTGTCGCATCCAGGCCATACACACTTACACACAAACACCGGCATGAGTGCGCCAAAGCTTTGAAGTGAAATGAAACACACTATTCATTAAATTCACGGGTATTACATTCCGTTCCCGACGAGAAATTAGCGGAATATCGCATTGCGACTATTCTACGTATAGTCGCAATACGAAAAAGTCCGTCGAACACAGCCAACTTCACGTTGGTTGTACGAAGTTTCAAGTCGAAATGTCACACTCGATCCAGTTACAACTTCACATTTATCGCAGCGCGAATAGTCGCAGGGTATTCAGCGATTACATTTTGCGGCAACTTTTATTGTGGATACCTATTCGCATTGCGAGTATCCGCACTCAAAAACGGATATGCGACGGATAGTCGACGTACACCTATTTTACCGCAAATTTCTCGTCGGGGTTGCTGTTTGGTATAAAGTGCTATTTTCGGGGGAGGCGGAAAGTTTGTTTTCAAACAAGCGTTGATTGACGGTGGTGACGACGGCTTATCCCGACTTTCCTACCGAAAACGTAAAATAAAATGCATTTTAACAGCCAGCGAGAGAATATTAAGATTTATCGTGTTAATTAAACTTGCATTGTATTTATTTTATTATTCATGTTTCGTATGCCTATAAAGTGCTATCTTCAGCTATTTTATTGGTGGCTTACTACACTGGCACTAACTCACTCACTCTCTGCTACTACAATACACTGTCCGTCAAAAGCTAAGACTCATCGATATTTTTTTCATACAATATGCGGTTTTTCATAGAAACACCAAATGTACTCATGAACTGTGTAGCTAGTATTGGCCGTCGAACACTTTCGAACACTTGTTCGAAACGAGGGGGAAATCACTCAAAAATAATTTCTATTTGACAAGTAGTTTCTAGGTAATTCGTTGACACCTTATGGCATCGATAGTAATATCCTATGAGTTACAATGTATTTTTCAGTAGATTACAATCGGTGCCACAAGGATCGCCTGTGGTATATTGCTCTTGCAGCAACCATCTGGGTTACACAATTCTTGAGTACTTTTGATAACACTACGAAAAACGGCGTTTTGCATTAGAAACGACTAGTGAGTCCAAACTTTCGCCGGCTAGTGTATATACCGCTTGAGTTTTGAGAGCTGGCTCTCAGGGCTCACGTGCTTAGCCGAACCATAAGACTCGCACAGTTGTGTACAAGTATGCTGGTGCTGGTGCTAGTACATATTTAATAAAGTGAGTTGTGTATCCGTGCTGTTTGCGTCTCATTATTCAAAATCCAATTTTGTATTTCATTATTTATTAGCTTTGAATGACATACATGCTTCTACACATTCGCCAGCTCGTTCGTTCGATTGAGCACCCAAACGAAAGAAGCCCATGTCGAAATGCACTCACCAAACAAGCATCTCACACACGATCGAATATATTGCTAACGATGTGTGGAGCATGGGCTTAAGTATGAAATCGAATGGGATACGAGCACCACGTAGCGGGTGATTACTATTCACAACAATTTTCCGAATAATAATATACCATCGAAGATTCGAAGCCTGAATCAAACTGAACGCGCACTAGTGTGCCTTTCTAATCAACGAGAGTGAGAACGAGAATGAGCACAAGACGAATTTCCAAGCGATGCAGAGAATTTTAATTAAATACCATCGAATTAATTTGGCCTAATATGAAAATAATAGAATGTGTAATGGTAGATTGCAGCCAGTTTGTAGCAAGTATGATTCAATTTTCGGTTTGTTTCGATTTAAACCAATAAAAATTTTAGCCAAATATTATTAAACAAACAAAGCGACTGCTGTAAATTGTGAATTTAAACATTGACATTTCGATGAACGTTTGGCTCTCTATTTGCTGGTTTGCTTGGTCCCGTTCACAGCAAGTGTGCGAATTTGCTGCTTTGTCATCATTGTTTTGCTACTGCTGCTGCTACTGTTGCTTCATGCTTTTATGTGCCATTTGTAATTGAGTTTTGACCAAAAACCAAAGTTCCATGCATTTGCCTCTGAAGCGAAAAACAAACAAAACCATACGGTCCGTACTTTTGGCCTTATTTCTTATCTCGAAACCGAAAACTACTATAAAATCCAGTAGTAATTTAATTTATGAGAATCTACGCTCTCTCTCTCTCTCTCTCTCTCTCTCTCTCTCTCTCTCTGCATGTGTATCTGAGAGCGTTGGTGGTTTTGGATAGCAAAAACTTATAAATACACATGTATGGAAAGAGTTGGTCGTCGTTTTGTTTTGCAACACTGTTTGCTTCTTTTACATTTATACACCGCACCGTCAACCCATCATTTATGCTCAATAGTCGATGAGCCTCGGTTCTGGCTCTCTCTCCATTCCGAATGTGTTTTCCTACAAATACCAACCATAAATAAATTTGTCTCGCTCTATCTTTTGGACAAACGGTTTGGTCGATGCTTCATCTCGTTTGCTTTCATGGCAACGCATGTATTCGCGCGCGTTAGAATGCGAATGGATTGGCCACATAGTTGGTTATCTCTTCTGCATAATCCCCATATTTAATTAAAAATACATACATATTATGTATATAAATTGTTGTTGAAGCTGAATGTGGTTTTGTGTACTACGAAATGCTCGGTAGAACACGAAGCTATTTCATCCTCTCTTTCTCACACACACACACACACACACACACTCGCCAAATCCACCCCAATGCGATGCGCTGCTGCTCAAAGCCGAAATGAGCAAATGTTAGAGGTTTTTGCCAAATATTTCCTCTCGCTTTGCTTCACAGAACCATAACCGAGCAACAGCAGCACTCCATACATATGGATTGGTATGTAATTTTACTCTGTACTGGCATTCCCATTTTATCAATATAAAATACATATATATGAAGATATAGTTGGAGTTGAATTTAGTTTTTGGAAATTTGCAACGTTGTTGCAGAAATCGAATATTACAAGCAATATTTGTAACTCGAGTCGGCTTGAGTACCGCTTATCTAGACATGTGCGAGCGAGAAGAAGCAACTGTGTAACAAATGATAAAAACTTTTGAATATTTCATTATTGTAACATATATTCACTATCTGATGTAGAAAATCTCGCTGACACAGGGCGAAAAGAACAGCACAGAGAGAGAGAGAGAGAGAGAGAGAGAGAGAGAGAGAGAGAGAGAGA